>NC_089557.1:2612500-3212500 GCF_040115645.1 Euwallacea fornicatus
ATTTAAATTTGCTTTGAACGCTTGGTATAAATTCTATCCTGATGGAAAACATCGTCATGTATTTACTGGACAACTCACTGATTTCTTGTATTAACTTTGGTGTTTTGCTTCTATGCAATCAGCGAATTCAAACTCGTAAGTATTACTACCAACTAGAATTTTTTTTTCTGTAACACTTGTTTGAGCTAGTCGTGAATATCTCTAGACAGGAAATATCCTGCAGGCTTTTCAGGCACTTCTCATTAGCCCTAGCCTCTATTGAATTATCATAGATGTTCAGAAACATTTAAGATTTTTTTTATAAGTTGAAACGTTCCTGATAAGTTCTGTTTTGACCCACTTTCTTTGCCATCGAGGGCGGTACCCTTACTATACGAAAAATATATCATTAGAAACCCTACGTCTGCAAACTTCCCGGCTGTACTAAGCGCTACACTGACCCATCATCGCTGCGCAAACACGTCAAAACCGTTCACGGAGCAGAGTTCTACGCCAACAAAAAATACAAAGGCAGCAACGAGGATGGCGCAGGTGGTGCCGGAGGGCGCATGGACGGCTCTCCGCGCAGTGACGACGGCGCTAAAACAGCCAGCTTGAGCAGCCCCTCTGTTAAAAGTGAATCCGATGTGCATTCTCCGCAAGCTCAGGACAGTCCCATTGGAGGGCAGGACATGGACACTTTGGTGAGAGTTCGTGAAACTAAAGTTTGTCTGGTGTGTTGAAAATTTATGCTCTTACTATCAGCGATTGACCACTCCTGGTGCGGTGGATACTTTAGAAGACTGGACAGCCGATGCTGAAGATTTAGAGTTAGATGCGCTTCCCGTGGTGCTGCAAGCGTTTGTGGGAGGTGGGACAGCGACTACGGGGATAGGATCTCCTAGGCTACGCAAACCAGGTACGATATATTCCAAATTGTGGTTCTGAATATATCCGTAAGTTTGCGTTTACTCAGTAGGTCGACCAAGAAATCCAGCGCTTTCCAATCAGCGAAAGATCGCGGAGCTGAACACTCGAATTACGAATCTAAGAATGGAGCCGTGCAACGCACAGCCGCCTCAAACCAAAACGCAGCTGACTGAGCTACAGCAACGACTGCAGCCAGCGGTGGCGTCTCAGCAACAGGCTCAGATAAGGAGAGATAGTAATTCTACCGTCAGTTCATACTATGGAAGCATGCGCAGTGCAGACATGAGTAGGAAGAGTAGTTTGGCGTCGCAGGTAAATATGTAGTTCGGACCATGTTAGTGGTCCAACACTGCTATTATCATTAAAAAGCTATACCTGTATGGCCAATAATGAACTGGTCTATCTAACTGCGTTAATTGCAAAATTATCTGCTAAAATAAAAAAGTTTTATAAGGTTTGCTTGTTCGGCAAAATGTTGATGATTCATCGAACATAAAGAAAGTCTCAATCCTCCGATTTTTCTCAGGTATCGAATATGCGCGCGGGTCAAGGTCCCGGCTCTTTTTATGACCCAATTTCAGCGGGAAGTTCGAGGCGTTCCAGCCAGCTGTCCAATGCCACTACCGGTGGGCAGTGTCTTCCTCCTCCTCCTTCATCCCATCTTCTGGCTGGTCAGTTGCAGAGGTTGCAGAGCCACGGTCCTTCTAGCAATCTAGTGGTGCAGGTGGGCGTTAATAAGCTCGTTAACTGGCACTTTTCTCTATAAGTAAATTTCAGACTCAGTCAAGTAATCTGCAGCAACTGCCGACTACCCAAAACGCTCCATGGACCTCTACGACCAGCTCAGAAGCGCGAAGATCGTCCGAACCGACGAGGCCTGGTTTGGACCCGCGAAGTCCTCCGCCTCGGCTCGGCAGTCTGAGCCCGCCCCCCCTGAGGAGAGTTCAAAGTTCAACCGAATTGCACCCCAACCAAGCGGTGCAACTGGATGAAGTCGGAGAAGGAGAGATGGTGGAGAACAAGCTAGTACTTCCTGACGAAGTCCTGCTGTATCTTAATCAAGTGGCAGACCAACAACAACAGCAGCACGGGAACAACTGGCCCGAGTCTATGGCGCAGCCGCTGCCCAGCCCTACTGCGACCATGATGCCATCTCCAGTGGCTAATTTCATGAAACCCATGTCACCGGCTACCAATCAAATTACGCAGCTTTTGTCACCCCAGAGTCAAATGGCAATATCCCCTAGGACCAACCAGATGGCGCCGTCTCCCGGGTATCAAGCGATGCCATCTCCTGGCAGTGGCCCACAAAAAGTGATCTCGTCTCCTGCGGGGAATTTGGCGCAAATGATGCCAAGTCCCGCGGGAAATTTAATGGTGGAGAATATGATGTCACCCGGGGTGCAGCAGGTATTGCCCTCACCTGGTCATGCTTCTAATAATAATTATCAGGTAATTGCCCTCCGGAAGTCTTTAGATTCGTAAGGTGTACTTTATTCGACCACGTTATTCAACCAATCTTCCGAGAAATATTTAAAGATCTGAATTCTGCAGCGTTTATAAATGAGTATAATAAACTGTCGGCCGACTAAGTGTTAGTGAATGAACGTGGTTAAAAACTGAAGATTAATGTAAAATTGATGTAGGTGATGCCCTCTCCGGGATCAATATATAGCGACATACCGTACAGTGCCTTATCTCCAACGGCCGCAAACATGGCCTCTCCCGCGTCCAATTACAATCAAATGGTAGGGTCTCCCATGTCTGCCAGATGTCCTCCGGTCCAGTTAATGTCGCCACCACATCCTGCTAATCCTGCAGGTCCGCAGCAGCAACAGTGTCCAGGAGGTAACGGAAGAAACTTCAATTAATAATTTACTTTAATTTTCAACTCATCGGACTTACTTTAGGTATGGGAGGTGTTCCCAATAGCAATTCAATGATGACGAACAGCTGTCAGCAGCAAACCTGTCACCACGGGATCGTTAACCAAAGTCAACAGCGGCAGATGACGTGCTACACCGCAAACCCCAGGTTTGTAGAATGGCTTTGAGATTGGTAGTGAATAATGCCTGAGGAATTTTTTATGATTTTCTTTATTGCTCTTGCAGGACTTTGCAGCAACCTACTAAATGCTACAACCCAGCAGCACACTGGTGTAACAACAACAACAATAATAACAATAACAACAACAACGGTCCGGCGCAGTCGAATGTGTGCAACGGACAACACCACGTCTATGCTCCTTCACAGTGTCAAAGCAACGTACAGATGGGATACTCCGGAAACATTCATTGTAACGCACATAACGACTATTCTCATCACTACATGGGTAGACCTCACCCACCAAACCCATCTGTGCCATATCAACAAGTAAACGTGCCATTACCCTCCTGCAGAACTTTACGCAATGAATAAATTTCTTGTTTAGGCTCAAAGCGCACTTCAGTCACCAGCAGCAGGAACTCCAGCGCCCTCTAACTACCACGAGGCTCCGCCCATGCGTCCCGATGCGTATCAGCGCACTTTGGAATACGTTCAGTCTTGTCAAAGTTGGAACGCCTCTTCTACTGAGCCGAATTCCACCAATAATATGGTCATAGGTGACATGACGTCATCGCTAAGTTCGCTCTTGGAAGAAAATCGATTTTTACAGATGCAGATGATGCAGTAACGGAGTTATTTTGTTAGTTGTAAGGTCGATGATGTTTTAAGGCGAATGGGCGCGAGAATAAGATCGTTTAGAATTGACAAAATTTTGATTAATATTTCAGGAAATTTAGGTGAAACAGAGTCAGTCTAACTGCTTTGGGTCTAAGAAATAATGGGTAAAGAGTAGATAAGGATAGTAACGAAGTAGAATCAACGTTCCACCTCGGCACTCCACATTATAGAATACGGAGGCGTCATTTTTCTTGCAAACTCGGTTCAATTGGCATTAAATCGCGCCCTTTCGCTCATTGTTGATATTCTGTACATGTGATATTTATTTGTGTTTGCATATAATATTTATATAGCAGCAATACTTTTGAAGGAATAGCTTTAACGTTATGTAAAAAGTGAAATATTCAGAACTTGTAAAAATTTTATTGTACAATAAAGATGATTTTTAAACGTGTGTTCTATTTGGTAAAGGGAAATGGGAAACATGTGGCAGAGAGAGGATATTAATAATTGTGTATGCACATGCACAAACTTGACGACATTACATTTAATTCCCGGGATTCTATATGGGGTGTCGCGGGAGAGATGTCGATCCGTTACCCAACCATCATTATTTTTGTTTTTTCTTATGAGAGCCAATTTGGAGTTTCCAATTTTTGACTTCGGTTTTGGCAATGGAGATATCAAAAAACAGAGGTGACGATGGTTTCAGAGAATCGAAATGTGGGAATTTCAATTACAAATCGAAATAAAACCGCTAATGGATACCTTTTAAACTTTTCGTACTTTAGACAGTCGTTACGAGTGACGCGTGACACGTGCCGCCCGTTAAATTGAGCGAATTTCAAACAACCATCATACACAAACAGCAAAATATAATTATATTTAAAAACACACGGCAACTTTTATACAACTCTCTTAAAAATATAAACAACGCTTTAATTCGCAACAATACCATAAAACTCGATGGCAAATTGATCTGACTTCTGCTGCTCCAATCCACCCTTAGTTTCAGCATATGGGCTTTTTTTTAGATCACTAGTGGAAACCGTTGAAAACTGATCAATTATGTCTTTATTATCTCAGCAAAATTACATCTAACCACATTAAAAACGACTGTCAACGTGCAACTCATTCGTTCGTCTTGACCACTAACTCGGTTTAGTGCAACTCCCAGCGATTGCGCATGATTGCCTGGACGGCGACGCCGGGTTGCTGAGCCCGCTCTCTCGAATCGGCGACAACGCAGGCGTTTTTGGTCGATGCACCACGCTGCGCCTGCGCCTTCTCGATGACGGTCTGCGTCCGCATCGTTGTTGCTGTTGTAGCAAGGTCAAGGCATTCGCCAACTCCGTTTCGCTTATCAGCCTTCTATTTTTTACACCCGTATTTACACAACTATTCAGTAATGTCGGTACTACGTACCTCCTAGGAGGAACAGGCAGAGCAGGCAAGGCGTTGCCTCTCCTGGAAGCGTCTGGATGGCACGGAACCGGCACTAAATTGCTCACAGTCTGGACAGGAACGGGGACATTGAGACATTCCCCGGGGTGCGGCATCACTTGGTTAGGTTTCGCGTTTTGTCCGGTGGTAGTCTGTTGTTGACTCTGGCTCCTCCTTTTTTGTTGTCCAATATTGCCTATGGAAAATGAGTTATTGAGGTAATGACTCTGTGAAATTAACTGACCTAAAACCCGAAACAACAAGCGCACTTTCGCGCTGGACCAGTACCCATGTGTTCGATGTCTCCCGTCCAATGCGGGAGGTAATTTTTTGCTTTTCGCTTTGTGCTTGCACAGGGACATAAGGCAACGAGGCTCCTGAGGACCGTGAGGGTCGTCAGGACTATCTGGCACTGACACGCAACAATTCCATTTCCGTCGCGGTTTCTTGGGCGCTACTTTGATTTCAGGAGCCACCTGGAAAATATTACATTAGCGACCAAAAAAAAACTGCCAGGAAAACGTGTGATAATTTCCAGTAACTGTAATAACCTTTAGAAGCAAATATGCTTCTAATCCTATTTGCACACAATTTGCATGCATTAAAAGAAAATTAATTTCCCTCACGCACCTCCGGTGTTATAATACAACATGAAACCCCTATGGTGTTGCAAATTATCATTGAATTTTTTTATGTTTTTCTCTCTGGGCATGGACTATATTTAGTCACCACCGGATCCTAACAATCATAATTAACGAGAGTTATTTTAAATAGAAGGTAAAATACATTAAAATTTCACTATCAATCAATATAACATGAGTCATTCGATGGTTGATCTGAACCGAAAGAAAACTTACCGAATTATTGGTCATCACACACATTTGGCAATCCTGAGGAGTGGTAGGAGGAGTAGGGGTGGGCTCGGGATTACAACTGGAAAAAGTCTCTTCCAGTACTGCGCAGCTGAAGAAAGTCGTTCTGGTTCTTCCCTCATATTCCAAATTTATCGGCCTAAACATCAATTTTGCAAAATCACCAGTAAGGACCAATAACACCAATTGCATAATATATTAATAAATTAAACATGTCTGATTAAAAAATCCATAACATATTTTTGAAACATGCCTGGGCTACTAGGGAAACGTTACCTATGACGCAAAGTCACGTTGTTGCCAACACTCTCGCTCGCCAGTTGGAAACCCTGCGTCTCGCTCTGACTCGGTAGAGGCGGCTGCGCAGTAGTCTGTCGCTGTTGCCTAATGTACTCGTAAGTAGTGAGACCCAGGAATGATATGTAAATGTGAAAAAAGCACAAGTGCAAAAGCAGGCCGGCCGTAATAGCCGCTAAAAGACCTAAAGCTGCGACTACGGCCAAGAAAGCGGCGTCGCTCGACGGCAACGAGGATGGAAACGGTTGAGGGGGGACGGTGGTGTTGAGCTTCACGTTGGGTTCTTCCTGAAATATTGCCAGGAAACTATTAGGCATTTTATCGACCGGAAAGTGTCCGAAAACGACAAATTTCGGCCGGAATAAGACAACATTAATGGATTCAAGGGGTATTGGCAACGCGGCACGTGGCTTTCGATTAATCTCTAAAACCGTTGAGTGACCATTGATAGTCATTTACCCTCGTCAAAACCGATTATTGACATTTTCGATGGCCTTATCACCTCTATGACGACGATTTTTCTCGTTCGACAACATGAAGAAGTGATGTGCCAAAGTTGTTTATTATGTATAAGTGTGCGAGGTGGATTTATTCACGTCTCTGCCTTTTATAGCAGTGTTGTGACAGTCACATAAAAGATATATCCTACGTTAGTGACACTACTGTTAATCAATCAATTTACGAATTCGACTGCTGTGTACTCCAATTCGAGCTTTGAAGTTTAAACCTTCCAAGCGAACGTTTCGTCTGTGAGAGCCCATCATCAATTGTCTTCAAGTTAAAGTAGCTGCATCAACTGTAAAGAATGATTCTGTGACTATTTTGGAAATATCGAGTTCATAGGAACACGGGTCCGTAACGGCTTGGTCCTTAAGGTGAAGGGCTTGAAAAAGAATTTTTGTTTGTTATTTTGATTCTATTTTTGTTCAACAGCATGTGAATTTGACGAAATTTTGAATACGGGGGATATCGGTGATGAGAAACTTTAAGCGTATAAATATTGAGTTATGCTTATGAAAATTTAGGTATAATACTATAAGTGGCGCCCTCTGACATTAAATAAAGAACTAAGTACATTTTTGAGTGTTTCGTCAGCGATCTCCCCAGTAACCAGAATTTCGACCAATTGACATGTTACTGAAAAATCTCTCTCTCTCTCTCTCTCTCTCTCTCTCTTTCTCTCTCTCACACACACACACACACATAAGAAGTGCACCCTACCACATACTGCGTGTGCACATTCTACATTCTTTACATTCAGTTAATTTAGTGCAAATTGCAGTGAACCGCAAGCAAAACTGGTCGCATTTCAGACTCATGAACGCTACAAAACCAAGAAAGCGACAATAAATTTCCTTCAAAATTAAAGTCAAATAGAGCGTTCATAAACGCGTTCCGGTGCGAAATCCACAGAGTTAATTTTCCCGTTGTAAAAACTTCGCCATAAATCTACAAACTTGGATAATCTCCCCATTTTTCAACGGTTAAAAATTACGTATCCTGCGCCGAAACGGTCCGTGTAAGCTCCCTCTTAAACCGACTCTCGTAAATTTAAAAAATTCTTTAGTACCAAAGACAACGTCAAGATCTAAGGTTGCACTTTCGGCAAACCCGGAAACTGAAACGGGCCTTATCTCGGTTAACTATGGGTTTAGTGCAGGCGAAGAAAAACCTTTGGTAAACTGCCGTAAACACTTCATGAAACTTTATTTCCTTCCATGTTCTCGCTTTTGTACTCGGGCCTCGGATTATTTTCAGTTCGCGACTTCACGAAACAGCTTTTAGTCCACTTAATGTCAAAGTTGTTTTGCTGAAGCTTTCGGAGATTGAGTGACACTATTTGTCTTGAAGGGCGTTTTCGGGGAGTTTCCGCTTTACAGCTTAATTTTACAAGTGGATGTTTGTTCAGGAGAAGGAAACGCTCATGTTTGTTTTACTGATCGGTTATGGAAGGATAAATCCATATTTGAACAATGTAGAAATAAGCGAACTAGTCCTGATCTGGCTTCAAAGGGAGGTCAACTTATCGGGGAATGTCATGAACAGGAGTTAGATTTTACGGTTGTGGTAGGAAAGTAGCTCAATCGCGTGCAAAAGACTGAAAGGTTAAGCTAAGCCGATATTTTTATAGATTAAACTAATTTTATTCAACGAGTTTAAGCAAATTTCCAATTTACTACTGGTCAATTTCGTGACTTGACTGGCCCTGAGGGGATCAAGGGCATACTGTTCATCGGATGATTGGATTTTTCGTATGGATATTTATGGACATATCTGGATCACGCCGGATTGCACACAAAGCGGCGAGATACTTTTAAATCGAACTGTGTACTATCAAGGTGAGTGAGAAGTCATGATGAAATAAATTGAGAAAGGGAAAGGGATAAAACCCGATCGATACACAAAGACCACTGCGTGTCCCCGAAGAAGTTGATTTGTCCCATATTAGCATAAGGAAGATGCTAAAGAACGTCAAATCCCAATTATTTTATTTTGTTCGTGTAACTATTAATTATCGACTGCGTCACTCTTAGCAACAGTCTCCGTATGAAGTGAAAGTTCTTATGACTAGAAGATTCCACAGTTTTGCAACAAACATGCAAACGTTAACATAAACATACATCAGAGAATATTCGACAGACATAAGAAGCAATAAATCACTCGTCAAACGCCCACAATGAACCCTTTTTTAGCCTCTGTCTTTTACATGCGGCGGCCGCACGCCATGCGTAACAATAGCTATCAGCGGATCACATTTACTAATTAAACTACAAAAAAACCAAGCCTTGACAATATTGCAGGGTCCCTCAGTGTTGTAGCTACCGAGAGGCGACGAAATGTAAAATTATTTTAGACCTTGGCCAAAAAAGGTTTTATTCATTTTTTTATCACTGACTTGTCCAAAAAGAAGAAAAATGTTTTCTCCAACATTGCCGTTAACCGGAAAACAACTTCCGACATTTCTAGGAGAGCTAATATCGAGCAATTTCCACTCTCCAGATCGGTCATATTTGGATGGACATTTAACTATGACTTGACTTGAGAACTGTACTGTGAAGACCGATTTAGCGCGTGAGAACACAGATGGCGTGTAGGTACGAGCATATTCGCAATTTCTAACCGCTGCACGTTTCTAAAAAATATATAAAGTCGTACATCCCGATGTTGGATTCGCTGGAATATAAAAATGGCAGCGAGATACCCGTTGAAGAACAGTGCCAAAACCAATTTTCTAGTAAGAATGTTATTGATTTTTATGCAAAATGTCACTTAGTATTTTCAAAAAACTTTGCCAGATTAAAAACCAACATTTTTACACCATTGGAGCCAAATGTGGTAGTATCCGCCCGTATTTAGCTCATTATATGGACAATGAGCCGCTACTAAGCATTCTACCAAAATCTGCTATATTACTTTGAACGCCGACCGGCGACTTGACTGAATTTGGACGGTACAAAAGACACCGGCCGTTAAAAAGAACTGACCTTGGCGACGTCATCAGTAGCATCTCGCCTACTCAAATGATGATAAACGAGGTTGGCCATGGCAAGGGCGGCCACGAGGGCGGCTGCGGCGACCGCACTGCTCACGCACATCAAAAACGGACCGTAATTGCGGCCGCCTACGCAGTGGTTCAACCACTTGCAGTGGTGGTCGAAATTGGCCACGCACTTGTTACATGCACTGAAATTGAAGAAGAAATTAGTTGTTGGTCATAGTTAATTTCCATATCAGTGACCATTTAGAAAAACGTCATTGTCCGTCAAAATCTGCTATATTTTAAAAATGTTATAAAACTGGTTTTTCCCTAATTTTGGATATAAATGTTGTATTAAACCGTTATAATGAAATTTTAATGCTCTTTTCGCATATACTTCTATTGAATATAAAAAAGTTTACGTCACTTCCGGTTGAACTGGAATTTGTACGAGACTGTCACACATGTCATAAAACGTCGAAAATTTGGACAAATTCGAAAAAACGAGTTGAAATTGTAAAACCCTTGAAAGCCTCTGAATTAAAACTATCGGCAATTTGTTCACCAAATAAGCATTTAATTTCTACACCTTTCAGGGGCGGTTATGAAACTCTCCTTTTCCTAATTTATTACCATCTAACACGTATATGTACACACCAACCCATCCGGTTAACCCCAAAAGCTGGCAAAAGAAAGCTTTGAGGGGTGTTTAAACGACGATGAAATGCAAACAAATCGATAGCAGTAACCTAGTAGGGACATAGGTGGACAATGGGGGGATATAAAATATTAAAGAAATGGAGCGGATATACAGGGGGTCCCACGATAGAGTTTACGGCAAGTATCTCACAACCCTATAGGTATTTTTGAAAATGGGTTCAACAGAAACATATTAGCTCTTTGTTGGGGCTACAAATTGAAGTGCTAATAGAATATACAGGGTTGCTCATAGAACCATGACGGAAGAAAATAGCAATTTCTTAAAATAGGCCCTGTATATTTTTGCATATTTGAGTTCCTAGTCGAAATTTGTCATAGCATATGCTCTACTCAAAATCAAGAACTTGTCAAATTATTAATGATTAAAAAAAAATTTTTAAGAAGTTCTCTTCATAACCTATTAGGTAGGATTAGGTAGTGTGTAGGTAAGTAAAACCCAATTTAATCCCATTGGATTTCTTCCTATGGAGTTATCTCAAACGTATTGAGATGCACTTTCCAATCTCTCGATTTTAAGTATAGCGTATGTTGTATCAAATGTGCCTAAATTTCAAGTAAGAAATGAAATATGCAAAAATATACAGGGCGTAAAATATTTTAAAAAATGCAAGTTTCTTTGGCCATAGCTTCATGCACCACCCTATATATCTTATTAGCACTTCAATTTGTAGCCCCAACACAAGCCTATATGTTTCTATTAAAACCTTTTTTTAAATTCCTACAGGGTTGTAAAATGTTTGCTGTAAACTCTGTTGGTGGACACCTTGTATACGAATGATATGAGGAACGTTGGGTATTTTCAGGTAATTGCGACATGGAATAAATAACATGGAATAGAAGTCGTTTTCGTACTGATACAATCGAAATGTGTGTTCAATGCGCAATTAAATGCACAATCAGAGGGTAGAAATCTGTTTATGTAGGTCTTTAAACTACTATATTTGATGTACACTGTAATGTTCTTTTTATGGAAAACCGATAATTTCCATTCCGCGACCTCAATAGAGAACTCTGCCTAAAATTTTCATGAAAAATTCAATGGAATTGAGAGATAAATTATTCCATTTAGTTGCTAGAAGTCACATTACTGCAGCGACCTAGAAGAAGTGGATGCAGTATAAAGGATGTCCCACAAACTATGCCTAGGAAGAAGTTAAAATTTATGTAGCATATTAAAAATATTTTCACAAAAATACGCTTTCCGGTTGTATTGGAAACGAATCTCAACTTGGTCATCTTAAATGGAACATTCTGTATGTTATATCAAATTTCAATTCTGCGTAGCATTAATATATTTCATGTATAATGTTCTATATTTGAATTTTACGGTTTTCGAAGTGTTTGGAATTGAAAAATAATTGACAATTGCAGCTATTAATTTATTTCTAAAGTGAATCAAATCATACTTTCTCATACAGGGCATTAAAAAAAAAGCCCAAAATTGTCATTCAAAAGTTGTAAAAAGCTCATTTTTTCAATAGAAATTTCCTATTTTTTAACGAATACACGTTTAACATAAAAAAATAAGTAAAGTTTTTTATACCTAAACCTAATCGTTTTGATTTTATTTCGCTAAAACACTTTAATGTTCAGTACTCTATTTTAAGTATCATGACATCGTAAATTATGCAAACGAAGATTATCTCAATATATTTATTCTTTATGGTGAATGTAATAAGGCATTGACCTGAACATCTCATACATTTGGTATTCGATATCCAGAAAAGCGAAGCCATCAGAAAAAAAAGCTTAAAAGCTCAATATGAAAACAGAGTGTAAACTATACATATGAGAAAACCGTCACTTGAATAAATGTAAAATTTAGGTGTAGAACATATACGTGAAAAATGTTAATAATGTTCAGCAGAATCGGAATTCCATGTAATATACTGGGTGTTCCTTTTAAAATAAGCGAGTTGACATTCATTTCCGGTGTAACCGGAAGTGGTATTTTCGTTTAAATATTTAACATCAATGGACTTCCGATTTAGCGCGATTCCTCAATTTCAACTTTTCGCTAATCATAGTTTTCTAGATACGAATAGAGGCTTATACTCGTCGGACACCCTGTAGAGTTTTCAGTTTCCCCGGGTATTTTTGGGCAAATCCACCGCTTTTTCATGGCGACGAAATTCCTGATTTTTCCTCCAATTCACTGCCCATCGAATTTCTGGGTATCCACGACTTTCTACTTTCGGTGCTTTGAAATTTCCAGCAAAATGTCTGAAAAGAGACTGCCAGAAACCAGGGATATTTTCTATTTATTTGAGCTTGACAGTCCTATCGAGAAGAAAATTTTCTGGAAAGAAGTACTGCTAAAATTTGATACATTGGCGGTCCGTCCAGGGAATCTTTATTCGTCGAGATTTTTTAAAAGTGACGAGAAAGTTCGTTAGAAAGGAGGACGGTGAAGGTTCAGACGGTTCTCCGTCAGTTGCTCGCTCTCGAATTTCACACAAAAATACTTAAAGGTCGCGTATTTATTTCCCCTTGCCAGTGCGAAAAATGGACATGAAATTCTGTCCGTTCGTGCTGGGAAGGAAAAATCGATTTTTTATAAATTCTAGTTGAGGCCGATTTGATGTTTTCAAAATCCTACAGTAATTGCAGAAATATGTGACAATCAGTACCTCTAATCCGACCATTACTCAACACAATTTTCCTCAATTTCCTACAAATTACTCCCAACCGACCACATCAATTTCAACTCCTCGTTTCCCGTGTGACAGGGCGAAATTACCGTTCGAGCAACGATACGAAATTGCATCGCGTCAACCACACCATATCATCCGATTTATCGATTAATTACATGAATTTCGGCTAATTACCTGCAATGTTTGGTTCTAGGACTAGACACTTCGATGTTGCAAAGGTGACAAATTCCGCCCTCGATCACGTGCGAGTGCTTGGCCCTGTCCAACTGGGGCACCGGAAGAAGGGCACGCCGACGTAGGGCCTCTTCGGCGGGGTCAATTAGTGCGGCGGCCAAATGAGTAGCCAGATGGATCTGGAGCACAAGAGTTAACGTGAAAAAATCTTTCACGAATAGTTGTATTTACCTCACGAGTGCAGTAAGTTTTACTTTATCGCGGGCTGATTGCAGTTAGCTGAAAAGTGCGAAGGTCAGTGCAGTAAATGTGCTATTGCCTGCTCTAACGCAAATGACCATTCTGAAAGTTGGAAGAAAGTTTCCACAAATAGAGCCATTTTCCAATAATTGTCTCAAATTTTTGCTTTCTTTTTCGTTACTGTTTAGTTCAATGTCGATATTTGCAAAATCGACTTTTGCGGAAGAATATTCATCTCAATTAAATTTAGATCCGTGAATTGCATGAAATTTTCCTTAAAAGGGGCCAGCGCTTATGCAATGTTCTTTCTCTCTGGGTAGTTTTTGATAACTGGAGTTCCACTGATTCGATTTTCAGCTGAACCATTAACGTTGAAACTTATGGATAGTGCGCCATACGCATAAAATCAATTCCTGAGGATTTTTCCACGGTAATGACTATTTCACGCGCGGGAAATCACAAAAAGGTAACGCAAATTGCTTTGGAAAATGAGCTCTTTCCACATAACGTAACTGAAAATTTCAATTCTACCTAGAACTGCGAATCAACTCAATTTCGCATATGAAACGTAATAATACTTAAGAGAAATTGCCTCACCAGAGAAACCGTCGATTCGAACATGGTAACCGTTAAAGGTCACGTACTGGATAACAGCCCTTAAATGCCAACCCCTTAAATCAATTCTAGTCAGAGGCTTCAATTATTGTATATCTAATTTATTACTTTGCCACATTGGTTCATGGCTGTTGCACGACATTCGATCAAACAATGGATGCATCATTGACAATTTGGCTAAAATTAAGTCCTGCATGTATTTATTCCAGGATTTAGTCGATAGCTTAATTATTTTACCAATAAACTCTCAGGTGAATAATAGGTCAAAGGGCAAACGTTCTGTACATGCAATAATCAAATTAAAGTTTTTTTTCCAATACGAAAGTATATAATTTCACAAAGCATCCCCTCCGTGGGGTCCAAACCATGGGGGTAATTAGTGCACTCATTGAGGGCTTTTAACTTAATTACAAAATATAATTGTGTCATCATTGTCCAAACTACGGTATCCTAAGGGAAATATGAAAATTTACTTTAAGTAAATTGCATTTCGTGTCCAGTTCAGTGGCCCCAATTAGGGTTAGATATACTTTAGGTTTGTTGGGTTGAATGGAAAAAAAGTTGAAAAGGTTAATGGCTTTTGCATTGTTTTATTTGTTTATAAAACAGCTTAAGAGATTTTAAAACGTTTGATTTAACATTTCAGTTTGTCAACAGGTTTGGTACAAATTGTCGAATCTATTACAATACTTTCAATGAGAGCAATATTTCGGGTTTTTCAATAAAGGATATCCGAAGTGGCAGTTTAACGAACGACTAAACAACTGTCCCAAAATATCGCAGAATAATGTATTCCTTGAGGTTATTTCCTTATTGTAACGATGATAAATATTTAAAAACTCCTCGCCCGCGTCTGTCTATAGAGTGTGTTGCAAGTTGACTTTTTACGTATATCTCTGAAACTGTAGAAGTTTCGAAATTAGTTAAATGAGGACACTTCTCGAATAGATAAAATTAATAAATTGTAACGGGTTTAAAAAATATTTAAAATAATACAGAAACACTCTTTAGAGCAACCGAGCGGCTTGGATTGTGCATGGACGAATTTCAACCGTAAAAACCCACAATCGTTGATGAAATTCCATCTTTTCAGAATGGTTCATAAGCCAATGTGACCAAATTCAAAATTTTTCAGTTTGAGATAATTTTGGATAGTCGAAAGCAGAGTGAGCAATTGTTGAACTTTGAATCGATACAATGTACATACATTACTGGAGCAAGTATCAATAATCCAAAACCCATATAGCAAAGAAAGCTACCGACGGAGTTAGAAATTAACGTATGGGGTGGAATTATAGGTGAACTCTTTGTAATGAGATCTAACGTCGTATGTATGCTATATAAGCTGACGTGCACATTTCATCATCCATTCTTACCAGTAAAAGTACAGATGTGGCAGCTGCCCCAGCAGGTTGAGCGTAGAATGGCAAACCGGGCACGAGGTAGAGCAAGGCGCCGGCGCCAAGGGCGGCCAGGGCGAGCCAGCCACAGACTTGGAGTGGATGTAACGGCGGCTGCAGACCGTGTTGCCTGCGCAGTCGGACAGACCTGTAATCAAAAGCGACTAAATAAGAACTGACGTTCTAAACCAAAGGCTAAAGCGGCATTTCCAAAACATAATTCATTAAAATGTCCTTTAAGAGAAATTCGAAGATCTTTAAAAATGTTTAACTTATTGAAATTGGACGAAAATGGTTTGTTCTTTCTTCCTTTTTCCATTTTTTTAATCGTTTTTTTTTATCTTTTTTGCGTTTTCTATCTCTTTTTCCTATAAAATGGGTGCATTTTACATTGTTCGAATGCTTCTGCAAAAGTTGACAAAGCAATTAAAAAAGTGCGTTAAGAAGAACACAAGAACATTAAACCATTGTTTCATCAGCATTTCAAACGTCTAGAAAGAGAACTTTTTAATGCCACCAATGCTAGAAAACCCATCTAACGGAGATTACCGGAAAGTTTAAATGAGCAATCAGAAGAAACTCTCATTTGTTGAAAATCGAAATAATTAAAGTATTCAAAGATGAAAGTTGGGAGACCAAACGACCCTCCACCGGTGCAAACTGAAAATTGAATTTTCATTTAAATGTCAATAACTTATTTTAATGTAAATTTATTCAGTTTATGTTTTATAAGCCTCCAGTAGAGTCCTTTTGACGAATTCTGAATCAAGGGCGCGCATGCAGCTTTCATCCTTAGGCGGCCCGCTTTCTCACAAAGTACGCCCTTAGCGTGGTATGCAAGTGAAAACATCTTGAAAAATGTGTATTTTTAAATACGTAATTATTCAGTTCCCAAAAATCAATTTACAGATAACTTTATCAGAACAAATGTTTCGAAAAAGATGATGATCTACCGACGAATTTTTGCCAATTACTCGGTGTCCATGAAAATTATCTTCCTGATATAGTTAACAGTACACTAATCTACTGGCCCTTAATTTTGTTACACAACGCTCGTGATATTTTATGGTCAAATTAATGAAAGTCTAAATAAAGTGTCCTTAGCGCATAGAAAGTAGCTACCGTCCCAAGCATTAGAATAAATCACCCCGTAGGTAGTGATAAAACTGTCAAAACGAGAATTTATGTGGGTATAACGTTATTTGATTCTTCATGCATTCAGCGTATCAAAAATGAACTCTTCTTCTGCGGGGTGGTAAAGGATTAACGCATTTTTTAAAAATTACGTAAATTACCCATCAAAATCGACGCGCGTGTTTCCACCCACCAACTACATCCGACCACAATATACGTGTCACGTGATACATAACCGTCACTTATCAATTTATTTTTGACACATAGGGAACTTCAAACGTCAACAAAAGCTTTTAATGCGCAAAGCAGTCGTTTTTTAACAGCTAAAGTGAAATGGTTCAAATTTATACGACTATTTCGCCTTACTATTCCATTTTATATATTAACAAGGGATTTATCGAGAGCTTAGTTGACGATAAAACAAAATTGCGTTGTCATTGCAGGTGTAGATAAATTCAAATCATCTTACCCAGACCTGCGCGGCCTGCCGCCTGCGGGCGGCTCAAGGGCGACCCGAGTCGCCTCGGTGGGCGGCATCTTCGCAGCGACGGGCGACGTGGACGTCCATGACGGTGCACGGCGGCGGCATACGGACAGCTTCGCGGTCACGTGTACACTGGCGTGCAGGACGTCGCGGTGCTAGGCCGGCCGTATCGACCGTCGGCGTCGGGACGCAATGGCGTAACTTCATGGTTGGTCGGAACACCGAGAAAATCGGCATTGGCGTGCGCGTCTTTTTGAAGAAATACAAAAAAAAATGTCAACTGCAGGCCCTGCCAATTGGGAGCTTCATCACAGCTGTACTCATACCGTTCGACATGAAGAATGAACATGCCTGGGGGATTCATTTTTTAAAATTTCTGATGTTGCGCATTGCCAATCTTGCTCTGGAATGTAAGAATTTAACCAGCATAGGCGTTCGCATTCCAGATTCCTGTTTACGTGACTAATTCAACATTTCCATTATACTACAATGGTATTACAGATGTTACGTTATTAATCGTCTACAATAATTATCAGCTGTTCTTGTTTTCGCCAATAGTTCGAAAATACCAGTTTAATCCCAACTTATACATCTGTATCTAAAAACTGCATTTTACCAGATATTCGCCTTGTTTATTATGCTGCCAGGACCAGAATTCGAATCAAGAGCCAAAGCCGCCCTCATCAAGGGAATGTAGTGAAACAAATTCGAAAAATTAATAGAGATATTAATTTGAAATAAAAAATAGAGGTGGGAATTGGGAACGAAAAACCTCTAAAACAATTACTCAACAACTATAACCACAGATTTCGCACAATAAACGAGAAAATATATGAGATCGGTAAAATTCGGCCTTTTGGGGGAGTAAAAAAAATAAATTTATGAAAAAACTTTTTTCTTTTCATTGCGACGATATGTCGAATGTTAGAACTGACTCTTGCAGCCCCCGATAAAAATATTTTTGACTGAATGTCGCCGAAATCGTCGCGTTAAAAGTTTTTAGGAACCGACCTTATGGATTACGCCGATAATGACACAAACCTCAAACGTTTAAATCACATTGGGCCCATGCGGAAATAACATACGGTGTTTCGTCCTATAACGCTTGGAGAGCGGCCGATGGTTTGTCTGACACGATTCCCGATAGAGCGATTCAGACGTACGTTGGCCGGCCGGTCGACCAGATCTACCCCCGTTAGATTATTATTTATGAGGAACTGTGAAGGACTGTGTTTTGCAAACCCGTCGATGTTAATGAGCTGCGAAGGAAGATCATCAACAACTTTACAGACCAAAATAAGAACAAGAAACGTTTTAATATCAATGCAGAATTTAATCAGGCGCCTCGAACCGCGCTTCAAAGCAAATGATAAATGGATGCCGGATGGGTTCTTGGCGCATTTCTCATAATTTTCCACATTTTCAAGGAAATACTCATATACCTAGCGATCTACATATTGTGCGCACCTATATATAAATAAATCGTGTCGAATATGCCTTAAAATTTCGAAACGTTCGTTTACTTCTCGACGCCTACAATTATCATGTTTACCACGCACGTTTTGCCCACCTTTGGGCTTATCAAGCCGGCTAACGATCACAGTTATTCACGTAACAACCGGAATAAAGAGGCAAACTTAACCATTAACGGTCATTGATGCACTTCCTGAAACTCCACCATTCTCATTGCAATCGGTGTGCAAAATCAGTTTTTCTCAAGACGCAATTAGGAGGGGGAAATACCACCTTATATGTATGAACATAACTACACCAAACAATCAGCCGTTATCAGGAAAACTTGAATGGTACACCTCCGCTATGATTCGTTGTGTCTTATCACAATCTCCACCTCGTTACCACCGACTCGGATTCCGTGATATGTCAGACCTATAAGAAGAGCGATCCGGAGAGTTTGTTGACAAAAAGGCGGGCTTTTCGGACTTGGAAAGATAGAAAAAAGCACTGCACAGTTTTATTAGAGTGTTGAAGTTGTTTTATAAATTCGTTTACTGAAGGAGCTTGCTTTTGGGTGTAAAAAAGGGACAGTTTCCTGATGAAGCTGACTTTGTTCATAGCCGTCGTGTCTTTCGGGCATTTTCGGGAACTTTTAGCAAAAAGTTTGTTGCCTGGTGCAACCATTGGAGTGCGTCCAGATTTCGCGAATTCGAGGCTGAGTTTGGAGGACCGAAAGAAGGTGATTGAGGATGCCATTGATTATTTTGTAAGTTCACCCTGCTGTGGTACCAACATCAAAAGTGAATTGGATGCTAACTGTCGAAGCAGATAGTTACTTAGCAATTGCGGCAAGTGTTCTCGTCACGTTATGCTGGAGGTGCCCGAGGGATGTGAGAGAAGGTGGAATATCTCAAAAACAGTACGAGATATTCGTTGCGAAGATTAAAAGCCACACGCGTAAGACCCGTATTTGGTGCTCCTGAAGAAGGGGCGAGTTTCGGTGCGGAACTCGTAAAATGTTAAAAGTATATCAAAATGTATCACCACACATTACTTTATCCAAATTTAACCAAACTCTAGCCGTTTTCCAGATATCACTTTGTCGCACGTTAAAAACTCGTCTTGCACAGGAACTTTAACTGTTTCCGAGATATCCTTGTGACACCTTAAAAAAATCCCCCTGGAGAGCGTACGGGTACCCTGCTGCTTGCCCAACTTAGTTTTCCGAAATGTTAATGATTGAATCTCTATTGTGCATTATAGGTAAATACAGTCACAAAATATTGGCGGCTTAGCCCACAGCTTGACATTTAAATATTATTTTATTTTGAAATGTAACGAAGATTTGCCGAATTTTTTAATCTTCTTGACGTCAACTAACGCGCTCAACTAAAACAATAATTATTACTACATAAACTGATTCGCCTGGGAACAAAGAGAGATTTGTCATAATTAGATAAACGTGGAAAATAAATAAATTAAGCGTGTATTTTATGTCACAACATCCAGAGTTATTACTTGCCCGCACTAAATTCGCTAATCTCGCCGACCACGAAGAGGAAAATCCCTGAAAATATTCATGTAAAACGCATGACGTCATAGAGATCATGATGTGATCAAAGTTTTAGGCACTTGAAAACCCTTTGGATGCATTGAAAATGAGGCCAATTGCTTCAAAAACTTTTAAGATATCGATGGTTCCAGGAAGGGCGAAGTACGGGTAGATTTGAAAGTTTTTCAAATGCTCGTTCTCGTTTAAATCTACAAATTTGGATGGGCCTGGGATGGTGACCTTAGTTGAAGCCTATCAGTAGCCTTTATTTTGGATCGCCTTTAAAATCTGGAAGACAGACATTATGAAACTTAAACCACGTAAATTAAAGGGGATGTGCATGGGATTATAAAGCAGGTAGAGATTATTGATTTGAGCTAGTTTTATCCAAGTTCAAAGCTCGTTTTAGCCACTCTTAAGGCTCTTCCTGACCAATCAACTACCTGAAATTTTCAAGGGCTGCTAGTGTGTACGGTACGCTAATAATAATTATCCGATTTAATAAAGATTTCTACGGATTACTAAGGAAGCTGGTACCCGCAAATGCACCAAATTTCATAGGAAAATTTTATTTATTTTGCCAGTTCGAATTTTTCAAAATTTAATTGCTTAATTATTAAGATATCTACATCAGACTTAAGGACTCTGGACTCGAGAGTAACATTCCACTGTTGATTAAGTTATTTAATTAAAATTTTAACGGGTTGCTAAGGAAACTGATTCCACCAAATTTTACTGAATAAATATTTTTTCTTTGCCGGCTACAATTTTTAAGTAGCAAATGTATGGACCCTGGATCCGGGTTGGGCACGCCACTGCCAGTCCTCCGAATTTCAATGGAACATTTGGCAGATTCCTAAGAATATTTTACATTCACGGAACCACGGAATTTCATTGAACCACCTATTTTACGAAATCATATTTGATTTGTCTAAAAAGCTCGACGAGAGAAAATAAAATGAAGTAGTTTTCGACCCGTTCGTCTACAAATTCTGCAGATATTGTCAAAATTTGAAAGTGGCAAAAAATAACTTTTCGGAAATTTTCAGGAGCTACTTTCATGATATCGAAAGTGAGAATCGAAACGACTTGGTATCTCAGACACTAAAGAGGGTACGACATGAAGTAACTAATCCACCTCTTGGCTGGTTCATGGAGGCGGTCCACACTTTTCGCGTCCAGCAAGGGTGTAAATTTCCCAATGGGCATTTCTAGAAATTTTAATCAAAATCTTCAAATTTTTAAATCGACTTCTTATCGGCAAAGGACGCAGCAGAGCCGCCGTGAATCGGAGAGTCGCGACTTTAAATCCCCGCCGTACTTCTCTGGTCAAGTTTTCTATCGATTCTGGATAGTTAAATTAAGAAAAAATCATTAAAAAAAACTTTATGGAACAATTTATCAAGAATGGATTGATATTATTATGGTGAGAGAATGTAATCTCTAACATTTAATCGGAATCGAGTCTCCTTCTTTTTGCAACCGCAAAGTAGATTCGCGTATCCTTCGGCACACCGAAACCGCAGCTGGGTTTCGGCCCTCAACACTTGCCATCTTCACCATCATGGCCATCATACACAAGTAATATAAAAAATCTTAGATAAGCCTTTTAATTGCTGCCAGTCGACATTGACCTAAAATTCTTCGACGAGCTCCTCTTGATGAGATAAAACACTAGGTTATCTGCCACCTCATTAATTTATCCTGTATTGGACGATTCCATCGCTTGCCACGAAAAATACAATCATCGCGCATTAATTGATGAGAGTATTAACGGCCCGTCCGCTCCTTTGCAAAATTTTCACGGTCGTGTGTGGTCTCCTTAACCATCGGCCAAACTAATGTTAAGCGCGCTACCGACATTTGCGAACAACAAACTAATCGTCTCAATGGGGCCTCGATAATGCAGCCCAAAGGTGTTGGGGAGTGATAAGAGTTTAATGAACAACATGTTCATTATTAAATACATAATAAATAATTTCGTGCCGGCGATTATAATTGATGTATTACGCACCAAATATGCGTCTTCTGAGGCAAATAAGAGTTGATAAAAATGAGCGGTGGGGCCATGATTCTTCAGAAGGCTGATTAGAAAGTAGGTTATTGAATAATTTGGCTTTTTCCAGATAAAAGTTTCAACATAAGCGATTTCTGCCGCTGGACCAGATAAAGCCTGCGGGTTGTCATAAAGCGTCCCGCAGTCTATAAATTCCTTATCAATGTTTAGTAATTGTTATCTGACACTTTTTTAATTTACGAGCCTAACGACCTTTTGACACCGTATTTATGAAATAGGCGCTGTACAAGGGAAAATTTTCACCAAAGTTCGAAGACTTTTTCGAGGCGATTAGCGCATGCATAAAAACGATTCGCAATGATTTATTATTTCCTTGTTTATGGCATTGTTGTTGCAAATTGGCCGATTATTTCACAACCAGTGTCTTGGCAAGGCAAAGTCTCGTGCCGAACTCGAAGGAATATGAGCGCTTGTTTGACAACACAGTAAAAGCTTCTAGAACGTTCATTGATTCAAATTTGGCTTATCTGTGTGTGACCCGGGCAAACATTAAAATTTATCAACGAAGAGATAGACAACGTGTCTAATATTGGGAGATGACTTCATTGGTTTTAGTAATAAATCGCCGCACTTTTTAAGCTCAAACTCCTAAGAAGTGACTATTAATTGGCCGCACTTTCTACGTCGCTGCATTTCACAGAGTCATGATATAACGAACGAGTTTCGGTGCAAATAATATTCGCAGCATCAAAAAGCATATAAAAAAATCAGTGGCGGAGCTTATCTATCGAACCTATAAGGCAGACATACGGGATTGAAAGAAGGAGAAAATTTTCATGAAAATGGTGCAATCACGAACGAGTTTCTGATGCCTACATGTCGTTCCCAACAATATTCCTGAAATGGTGTATTAACACTAAAAATTCCAATTTGCTTAGACGCGTATTTACTGCCTCGAGCAATGCGTGAGAAAGAAAATTTTTCAAAAAAATTTCAACTCATTCAGGTCAAACCAGTTCTTAACGAAGAATCTTCCCAGCCTCATGAACAAACTCTCGCCACCGCAACTGATTGAAAAAAGAAATCTTAGAATATTTTAAAAAATTATCACAAATATGTGGGATCTTCCACATCAATGCCCGTCAGTATTAATAATCGTCCCAGTGTTCTGTAGAAATAGTAAAAGTTCTAGTTTAGTTGGTGCAAAAACACCGACGTAAAGGGGCCGCGTCTGACCGCTGGGGAAGCCAGTTAAGAAAAATCGAAAAAAATGAGAATTTGTAGCATTATTCAAAAAAATGCTCTCTGCATCAACGAATATCGGAATGATGAAGAGCTGCTAATTCTTGTAGAATGAGTAGTTTTATCATTTTTATAGAATAACCGAGAACTGCTGAAGCGCCAAATGAGAAAACTGGACGTTACTCAACTAGACACTCCCATCGACGATCCTTCAACGCTAAACAAGGACGAAGTAGAGCAATCGTTTATACTGGTCAAGATGAGAACTATCAGAGAGAGGGGCAAGAGATACATACAACAACGGTCACGTAAGCCTTAATAATAATTATTAGTGCATTTACGAGTATTTTTTTGTAATTGCGCATATTGAATTATACCTACAACAAAATAAGGAAATTTTCACTAATGCCTCGTTTCGCCTTAAAATTTATTAAGGCCTCTGTCAGCGTAAACGAATTTGCGTGACAGACCATATTTTCTTGCATGGAAAACCTCAGTTTCATCTACGTGTAATTCATTTAGGGTCAACCAGGCTGGCCATGGCATCGCGATAATTAATTAATAATTGATTAAAAACATGTTTTATCTTGTGGATCACTCAAGGATTTACAAAAATTAAATGTAGATTTTAGCTCACAAACATTTCCAAGAATTCGAGCAAGCATGTAAACATATTTTATAATCACATATAGACAAACCCCCTCAGCAAAACATGTCACTTACCTGCTGAACATGCTGGTTTTCCCAGGAAAATCAAAAATAAAACACGTTGTTTTTCTACCACCCTCAATAAAAAAAAAATAAGTGTGTTAATAATGTTGACCGTCTGTTCCAGATCTCACACCTTGTTTGCTGAAGATTTGCAACATGGGACGAAAGCGTCAAACTCATTATATGTAGCTAATAGTCAAACTTCGAAAGTACCTCAACCCGTTTCTTGGACACTGTGACGAAGAAAAAATCGTTTATTATTTTGTTTAGATGGTTTTGGTCAGTGAGGTTCATTCTTTCTCAAGCAAATTTTGGGTTAAATTTAGTCGCATTATGCAGAGTTACTTTAGGAGTCCGCTCGTTTGCTGCAAGTTATTTAGTACTGAGGTTTAAATATGATAGTTTGTTGTTACATGAGATTTAATAAGTTTATAATAAATCCATGGCAAATATGAAAATAATTAGGATATTAAACTTATCCGTTTAAGTACCTACTTACTGTTCACACTAGACTTTAAACCGCCAGACACACTCGTTTTAGTATTATTTCCAGTATAATTATATTTATTTTTTGTACTGTTCTATTTTATAGAAATATAAATAAAACTAAAAAATTGATTTCAGATATTTTCACGGGTTTGATATGAGTGCAGAATTCTCCATGACGGTTCAATTTCACCCGACCGACAACCCGAGTGCTATTCTGGGCACTGGTCGCGAGGAGGGCCCCATGTAGAGGGCCCTTGCAACGCCGAACAGAGCTGAACATATCTTTAAAAAGCAGAGAATTAAATTTAATAAAACGGAATGAATTTCAATGTATTATTGGTCACCTATTTTACACCAAAAATTCCCATTCACCAATATGTTAAGAAAAATGCTCAAATTATAATCATGGTAATCAATTAATTAAGACAGAGAAAAAACTTCATTTAAATGCCTTCACTCGGAAAATCACCATTACCTTTTACGTCTTGCTTACGTCGGCTGAGCAACATATGATGCTGATCTGGGGAGAAAACTAGCTCAGAGGGGCACTAATACATGGCGACGTTCCGACTAAAAAATTGTCTCGCTTCTAGCAGAATACCGGTAATTTTTTGCTACATACATTTAAGACACAGCTACCAAGTAAAGAGAAACATTGACTTTTGCCGGTTATTATCGTGCCCTTGATTAGATGGGGCTCTCAAATCGAAACAGCACACACACAAGTAAGTTCAAAGAAAGTCTCGACTCTCACTTGGGCAAGCTGGAAGTTCGGAGGTAATAAGAAAAACTCAAAATTATCTATGAGTGTTTAATTGAAGCACGATTAAGCACAAATACAAATGTTTATAAAATTGACAATAATTTGTCAGTAATATAATATATAAAAAACCAATAACATGTGAATTCGTACAACTAAAGTCTAATAAAAGAAAAACCATTACATCTGCACTCCATTTTCTTCTAGTTGACAAGAAATAATTCTCGAGTATTCAGTACAATAATTTAATAACAATAACTCAAATGAAAAATACTTTAGAATATCAACGTTTTTAGTAGGAATACTTTTATATTTTTAAGGCCACAGACAAGTAACCTAAGCCTAGTACAAATGCACGTCTACGGAGGCTCCCTTTAGCTTCTTAGAATATATGAAAATTTGTGCGACCCTGACGCTTTAGTATGTAGATAGTACGACCAGCACATACTTAATGTCGGAACCAACATCGCTCTGAAAGCAATACAAAAATACAGGTCACCGCAAATCGTGACAACGACGACTATTTCAGGTGGCAACAATAATCGATTTGAATATTTAAGTGATCAACATAAAATGAATTATAGTAAAATCGATCATCGTTTCTATAAATCCCCTTCTGGGACCATTTAAAGCACAACAATATAACAACGATATAGAATAATTTATTATTGACTAGTGGCAGTTGACGAGAACAAGCTATTTGAAAGAGTATACTATCGTACAATAAACAAAGTTGCTTTAGTAGTGAGTTTGGACACTTATGGAGTGCGTGTTTTGAGATGTTTGGGAAGTTAGTCGAGAATGGCCAGGAGAACCCGTTTGTAGTCGCCGGAAGTATCACCCTGCAATGGGAAGGACGTATTAGTCAAGCCCTTTTCTAATGGGATTTTTGCAAAGGTATTAAAGGTGCAGGAAATTGAAATTAAATAACCAACCCTTACACACACCTCTAACCCCTTTGACCACCAATATTGACAAAAATCTACAACACTTAAAGCATTACAAAAGAGAAAAGAGAAACGTGCACTAGTTAAGATTCCCACTCACCCCTCCACCGATTTTTAGATTTAGCATGCAAATGCAAGAAAAACTAATGATTTAACAGTAAAGAAAAAGTACCACCAGTCTATAACATAAAATTAAAGAATTTACTAGTGACTGTCTTTAGGCTCTCATTCATCATCAAGCCTCTATACCTAAAGGCTCAATAATAGAATCAAGAGTAGCCCTTGTAATTAATTTGTCAGAGCGCTTTCTTTCAATAAAAGATATGAACAGTGCTAGAAAATAGAAAAAGCATATGACATTCCTTAACAAGAAAAAACATTAACCGTGTATTATAACATTCACCATAATGACATGAAATGATGAAACCACCAGATATTGGGATAAGTTTGAACTCACCTGAATCCAGTTCTCCAGGCTCTTGCCGTATTTGTCTAGAAAAGCCTGCTTGATATCAGCCAGATCAATTTCTGATCTGGACACGATAATCCTAATCAGTGTCTTGTCGTTGGTGCCCAAACCGGCCATGGACTCGTGCAAGCGCTCAGCAAAGTATCCCACTTTGCTCTTCACGCATTTGACTGTAAGAGACCATTATTAGCATTAAATTAGGGAATCATAAACACAACTCACCAATTCCTAACAATCCCTTTTGGACGCTTCCTGAGAATTCTTTCTTGATAACGGCCTCGATATCTTTACCGGTCAACCGTTCGTACTCAGCGAAGGTGGCCCTCAACTGCTGGTAGCTCCTGGTGATAAGGATGGAATTGAACACGGACTCTTCTGTGCCCCATTTGCCCTCTCCGGCTTCAATGATGGCCTGAGCGTCGGCTTCGGCTTGTTGTTCGTTGACGCCTTGGTTCTCGTCTCTATTAGCCTAAGGGTGGGTTTATTATCAACTTTAACAATTAATTCCTCGAAAGAATCGAAAAAAGGGTCTCTTGCAAATGGTCTCACATTCATATCTTGCAATACTGGAACTCTTACCTGGCAGAGAGAAACCAACAGTCTTTTGAAATGGCCGGAAGTATCGTCTTTTAAGTCTTTCTCTAAAGGTTTTCCATACACTGAAAGAAATCAAGAATCAATAAAGCAACTGTTCGATCTGTAGTGAAGACAGTGAATGATTCTCTTCACTAAGAATATTACACCTTCATTGAAAACTTTGATGTAACTCTCGATTAAGGCTGAAGAGGTACTGAAAGAGGTATTTTGCAAAGCAAAATGCGATTTTTTTTAGTTTGAGCTTCTGATATTCAGTAATTTAATTACTATACCTTTAGCATTATTTATATTTCCGATACCAAGTGCTTCTGATATTTGATAATTTAATTAATGTTTCCTTGCTAATTTGACTTCCAATGCCAAGTACTTATCATTAGATCCATAAATCACCATTCTTATAATTTTTTCCCCAAGACATAATAGCTTTGAAAATATACCAAATTGTGACTTTGGGACAATTTTCTATTCAATTTTGGTTCCTAACTATGGTTCACTTACTCTGTTCGTAAAACTGGGCGATGGTCCTGATACCATAATTGGACAAGGTGCACAAAATCTCGGTGATGGCCTCTTCGTCAGTACCAAGTCCAGCCACTGCATCGTGCAATTCCTTAGCGTAGAATTGAGGTAGAGGAGTCATGAGGGCAACAATTACGTCTTCGAACTTTCCTCCGAGTTCGCTTTTCAGTTCGGAAATCAGGTCTTTACCATAGGAAGTCTACAGGTAGGCACAGATGAATATTTATTTACTAGTGAGTGCAGAGTATAATTCGTAGTGCGAATGGGTCGTACGTGGCTCAAAATTTAAAACGCCCATTAGATTGAACTAACAGAGAATAATGTACACAGCTAGAGGTCTGAGTGACAACTATAATGTTAAGACTTCAGTAACTTAGGAATTTATATTTCAAAGTTCGCAAAGCAACCGTAATGAACGTAGCCATTCGGCAGTAAAGCGTCGGCTTAACACGCGTGTGTAATATGGGTCGCTTAACTTGGCCGATTATTTGATGCAGAATTACCTCAGTTTACACTGTCGAAGTCGTCTCCAAATCTTACAAGATAAACATGAAACTATACCAATTTTAATAAACTTAAAGCGGGAATCTTCCTCCACGAGGAGTACACAATAAATAAAATTCCTGAAAATTCCCTTACCTCCGCCTATTCATGGCGCCACAACACCTTAACAAAGAGCGTGGGAAAAGTGATGTAAGATCGTGGTAAAGAAACGAGTAGGTTTGACCCAGTTTAACATCTACCAGCAAGTACTGAACCCAAACGCATTATTGTGTTTACATCCTGTGGATGGTGAGAAATTACCTTAAAAGTTTCGGCAATTTCCAGTCTCTGAACGATCCCCCTGCGGGCCAAGACATCGATAATGGCTTTTTCGTCGGCCCCAAAGCCCTTCATGGCCTTCTTCAGAGTGGCGGCATCGGCAACGGGATCGAAGGGGTCCGCAGGGTATACAGTGGGGGTGCACTAGAAAAATCATATTAAAAAAATGTTGGCGCTGCTGCGCAACTGTTCCGGTGTTTTTTCAACACGATCCCCTCAATATCACATAAATTCACAATTCTAAACATTGAATGAGTGATGTTTTGGTCTCGTGATTTTATTTTTAGCACGTTACTCAATAACTTTACCGCTAAAGTGTATTTCATGCTTTTTATCTATCCCCCATGTAACAGTACAAGAACGAGTAATTTCTCTAATTGGTACTTATTACCGACCCCCAATCAGCGGTCCAAAAACGAGCAATTAAGATTTGCACGTTTCCCACTTATGTAGTCACTGTACATCAATAAACATGTTTATGGTAAAATTATTCCATGACTAATACACGAAGGTTGCATACCAAGGTTATGAAATAACCAGTCTAATGACTGAATGGAAGATTTATTTGTTGCGAGGAATAGTTTTAATTCGGAAATTCTTGGGTTTACATGTGTGAATTCATCTCAAATTTCCATTTTGCAATTTTATTACTTGCTCGATTGCACCTACTTGCACGTTAACGCTAAACTTGAACAGTTTAATGGCGATAGAGGAGCGTTATTGACCGCGGTCCAATGCAAAAGTGCCATATCTGGGGTCTTTTGAGATCGCTCTGTAAAGTGGATAATCGATCCTGAACTGGACTCGACATGAAAGTGGTGCGTTCGGCAAAGACGAGACATCTTGGCACCGCACATTTCAAGTCTGTTTGCCTGGCTACTAACGGGAAATTTCGTCAGCACTGCCCTCATTAAATTTATGAGCTAGGACACACCCCATGTCATGTCATCAATATATTACCGCACACATTAGGGCTTAAAATTGAATGTGTTATCAACACAGAAACAGGATGCAGTAAAGATTTCAAAGTCAAACATTCCAAGTAAATACGCTTGATTGACGGTACCTCGAAAACTAAATGAAGCAATAAGTATTTTTACGAGTATGTTTAGAATAATCCGGACAAGTGCGACTTTGGGCTAAAAGCTTACCTTGAATGGATAATACTGCTGGTTACTCATGATTACTCCTGGTCGGTTCTAGTCTCTAAGAAAACAAAACTCTATAACTATTAGGTACTCGGCGCTTAAAGAAGTACTACTTTGGTCGGCGGAATGTCAGTCTCAACTAAGTGGCGGCACCAGCCCGGTTAACAATAA
Organism: Euwallacea fornicatus; assembly: GCF_040115645.1. Classification (NCBI taxonomy): domain Eukaryota; kingdom Metazoa; phylum Arthropoda; class Insecta; order Coleoptera; family Curculionidae; genus Euwallacea; species Euwallacea fornicatus. Next base: position 2,642,484 of record NC_089557.1, read on the forward strand.
ATACAGCATTAACAAACTAGTGACATCACCGTTTAAAATAACCATTACCTTGCAGTGGTGAATAACAGCGTATTGCGATTGTGATTCAAAGAATTTTATGTTTGGAACTTATAGTATAGTCTGACTTCAGATAGTATTTGCTTAGTGTTAACAACACAAAACAGATTAGTTGTAAACTTTCACATGGATGGAGAATTAAATGGGAATATTTAGTCATAAATAATTAAGATGATTCGCGAATAGAAATGAGGCGGGTGGAGCCTGATATGAGTTATGGACACATTATTGGTCGCATTTAAGTTTGGAAACGGTAAATTGTTAGAAAATTAGCTGGAAAAGGCGCTTCGGGGGAAAATCGCAAATTCGTTACAATCGGTTTTTATAAGGAAAAATCTAGTATACAGAATCGATCGAAAGTGAAAGTAAAGTTCCGTTTTTTCTAACAAAACGCCCTGTATGAACTAACCTGAAATCTCGTCAAAGTTCTGAATAAAAATCGTTCAAAAAAAATTTTTTTCGTGCATTGCGCCGGCTTCTCGATACTTTAAATTTACCAAAAACAGCCGGGATGTTTCGGGGTTTTTTACACTTCCACACGATTGAGATTTCTCAATTTTTTTTTCACAAAATCATCTGCTGTATGCAGCTTTGTAGGAATAATTACCACGGCTCACCTTTAAGCAACGTGAAGGGTCAAGGTGGGAATGCTGGTGGGACTTAAAAAAATATATATTAAAATTCATATCGGCAACCGCAGTTGCAATTGGAACTGTGCTGCATTGCAAAATGGCTGTTGCCACAACGAGAACGCAATTTATGCAATTTTTAAGGATATGTAGGTAATGAGAAAAAAAATCTAACACACTGTGGTTTCATTTCAAGAGCCACGGCTTTCATTTGTTCGGGCATCCGGAGGGGAATCCAAATAAAAAAAACGGAACTGTGGTCAGAAATGTGAGCAAAAAATTAGATATACATAGAGAGATTTAAATCAGGCATGATTCCCTCAGTATCTCACTTAAGGTGTTTCTAACACCTTAAGTAAACAAAAACGAGTCCGGAAAATTAAGATTTCCAATGGGGTTTTTGAATCGGACACGTTCTCCTCAATATCTATCTCACTTGAGCTGTTTCTAGATCAGAAAAAATGAGTGGAAAAAATAAAAAATGTTCTCCTCAATTTCCCAATTGATGCACCTTGAAGTTAGGAGTTCTATTCAGAATTTGTTAAGTTCGGTATCTTAAAAATCTCTTGATTTGACTGATATTTATTTTTTTGGGCCAAATGAGTCTACCTTTACGTCACAATTGCTAAAATTCGCCATAAATTAGTCTTGGCGAGCCTTAGAATTTCACACTTCAGCATTTTCCTGTAAATTAAAATTTTTTTAGTCCGGCTTACTGGACAAAGATCGAAACTATTTTTATGCCTAAACTATACATTTCAACCAGGCTCAAATCGACTCCAATAAAATATTTTCTTAATGGTTCCCCCAAAGTGTGAAACGGCGCTTTTTCAGAGCATATGCGGATCGAAAAGTTATTTATAACCATGATAACCTATAGTGAACCGATCTATTTTTAAGGAATATCAATAATTACAACTACAAGTAATCGACGGGAGTGCGAACTCCGGCATAGCAACTAAACTTGCAAAAACGGCGGAGTTTTGGTACGGGTACCCGAACACCGGGGCCGGAAACCGGTCATGGTTCTGCTGCTATCGCCACATAAACCACAGACATTCCACCGGCAAAATGTTCTTGAATAAAATATCTTCGACCAATTAATATTTCGCACACACTGACTAATAACTAAAGCAGAAATTCAGGTAATAAGTCTACTTACATGTGCTCTAAGAAACAGGGTAAAAATCGGTAAAATCGGGGTCCCACCCACTGGCCGATATAGACAGAAATTAAAACTGTGCAGATGCGCGTTCACTCTATATCGCAGGAAATACTGCTACGCCTGCTCGCTAGAAAGTGGAATTAAACCTGCTGACTGTTAAAGCTGAAGAGAAATTTTTGTTTTAGTCACCACACTGGCAATTTGGTGTCGAGGTCGTCCTGGTTGAAAGTGGCGGCTCGTTTGGGGCTAAATTTAACATGGGCGTCCCAGCTAGCAACATTACAGGATTAACTCGATCAAGCGTAGTTTTCGTCTATTGCTTGCTTTGGAATTCCCCACATTCGACATTATTATCTTTATGTATTCCATTTTATGCATATCGTATAAATATCCTGAACACCTCTTCAAATAACGAAGTCTAAAATTCTTTACTTTTATTTTTAAAGATTTGTCAAATCTTTAATGGATCGAGTGAAAGCAAAACTGTTCTCCACCTCTTTATATTGTTTTGGAAAGATCTGGGTAGACAGAAATCAACCTCTAATCAAACACCATTGTTTAATAAAACATAAATAGATCTTTATTCAATATTAAAAACACTTTTCTTAGACTTAACCTCCTCCTTATTGCCGAAATGTTCTGCCGTCCTCTTTCTAATGTCCTCCACTCCCTCCTCGGTAGTGGCCCACTCCAACACCAGACGCCTTCCGTACAAATGGGTACTTTGACTCAATGCCTCAAAGGCCGATTTCGCATCCGTCTGCGATGTGTAATCGATGAATGCAAATCCCCTGTGAGTATCAGCTCCTGGGCCCAATTTCTTCGGCAGTCTCAAAGCTCTAATTTGCCCGAAACTACTAAACAGCTCAAAAATCTCCTTTTTGTTCGCCTGGAACGGCACGTTTCGCACCAGGATCTTAGAGCCGGTTTGCTTTGTGAGTTTCGTAATTTTTCTTGTGGAGGCGACCACATTGGTTAATGTGCGTTCGGAGCGCTTCAACTCCAGGGATTTGCCGTCCAAGACGCTTTGCTGTTGGGTTTTTAAGGCTTTATCGGCGCTAGATTTCAGGTAGAATTGAACAAAGCCATAGCCCATTGAGAGTTTGCCTCCGGGGTTGTTTACGTCCTTCTTTGTGGCTACTGTCGCGTACTTGATCTTACCGCAGTTTTGGAAGTGCTGGAAAAAAATGTAATACATTTGTTATTTATTATAAAACCAATCATAATACCTGTCGGAGTCCCTCATCTGTAGTAAGGAAGTTTAAGTTTTTGACAAATAACGTAGCATCAGATTCGGGTTCCAATTCCTCCTCTTCGCTTTCTTCTTTAACCTTTTCCGTTATTTCTTCTTGGATTTCAGGCTTGCGCTCGAGTAAACTGTTCTCAGGGGCCCATTCAAGGTACAAAGGCACACTTTTAAATTTTGAGTAAGCTAACTTAAGGAAGGCCTTTCTAGCTTCTGAAGGCTGGAGAAATTCCACAATCGCTGCAAAAGTAAAATTTTGAAATAGTAGCCATAAAATATTAATGTGCACATACCACTAATGCCACTAGGAGGCAAAATGACTCTGCCTAACTCTCCATGTTTCTCGAACAATTCTTTTATTTCACGACCCTCAGTTTTAGAAGGCAGATTTTTTATTAGTATCACAGTCTTTGATCGAGATTTTGGCACCTGAAAACACGTTTAGTGAATCTGTAATTATATGATTTTATATATTTCAGATAAAATCAAATTGTTTCACTGATACAAAATACATCAAATATATGACAGAGAGAATTATTTCTTTACTGTTATTTATTGCTACATAATCCACAATAAAGTATATATTGCTATGAAAAAGCCTGAATAGGAAATAGAAATATCTACACTCCACGAATTTATGAGTTGATTTTTTGTTTTAAACCGAAAGACTACTGAGACTATATTTGTTTATTAACCACTAACCGAATTGAAAACATCCACCAAAACCCCTTGTTCCTCCAAGTACTTCTTAGTTTCGGCAACTATTTGGGTTTCTCCCATGGCCAGTCGCACTGCGGCGCTGCCTTTGGCTTCGGGACCCACTACAGTCTCTTTAGATACTGCATAAGTGTCGGCAATTGCTTGAACCACTGCATCATGGCCCAAAAACAGAGTGTTCCAGTTGTGCGAAGAGCCCGCTTGTGATTTTTGTTTGGCTGCTTTTTGTTGTTTGTAATTAGATGATTCTGTTTTTGAAATAAATAAGTCTGGATTAAAGAAATATACTTTTAGCGAAACCTGTAGAGTTACAGTGGATAACTAATGGACGTTTACCTAAAGTTGTGATCAATAAATATATAAACAATTTGTTTCATTTCAATTTCAGAAAGAAATATACGATAATCAGCTCACCATTAAAATACTCTAACAATAAAAACTCACCTTCATCTTGATTATTCACTATATCTTTGGCTTTCCCTGGCAACAAGTGTATCATCCTTCCATGCAATATATTTCCATCTAATTCTGAGTAGGCTTTAACTGCATGCTCAGGCAACATAAAAGTAATTGTAGCAAAACCTTTAGGATTCTTTGAAACTGAATCAATGGGCATGTTTATTTCAGCAACAGTGCCTTAAAAAAATAACTACTTATTAAACTGTTCTCTCTGTTTTTTCCTCAAAAATACCATATTTTGAAAACAAATCCTCAAGATCTTTCTCTGTAGTAGTATATGCAAGATTCCTGACAAAAATCTTTCCAGATTCCGCAATACCTTCCTCGTTTTTTAAAGCTTCTTCCTGATTTTTCCATCTGCTGGTTTTAAGATCTGGCTCAATATTTTGCTGCAACAGACTTTTGTTCTCATAATGTACGACCCTAATTTGTTTACCCTCTAAAAAAAGCTTATTAATGTTAGCTTATTAAAATTAGTGAGAGTTTACTTATAAAACTCTTATCTTTGGTCAAAGCTTTCTTAAATGCTTTCTCATTCTTATAACCAACAAAAGCAATTCCCTTTATATGTCTTGGAATTCTAATGCTAAATGGTATGTTTTGCACAAAAAAGTCTTTTATGTCCTTCTTTTTGAATTTATATGGGAGGTCCATCAGCTAAGTATAAGGTTAGCATTAATTAAACAACATTTACCATGATCATTATACATACTTTCAAATTGAAAAGTTTCACTTTTTCTTTTATTTTCTTTTCCATTTTCTGTCGAGGCTTCCTTTCAGCCCCTGGCATTAACATTTTCATGTATTCCATGTCTGATATAGGCTGTTTTGCCACTTTTTCATCTGAAGAATGTTCCTCAGTGTCTTCATTTTCATTACAAGATTTCTGATGTTTCTGTTTTAGTTTTTCCAATTTATTTACATCAGTATGGACTTGTAAAAATTCTTCAAACATTGGGTCATCTTTATACTGAAATAATAGTATTGTAATATTAGCATAACTGAGAAATGAAAGTAGCTACTTTTTCCAATAACTCAACAATTTCAGTCTCTTTCTTCTTGTAGTTTGTTTCTTTTGGGATTTTCTTGGCAGTATTGGCCTTCTTAAAAGCAGTGCTATCTGACGCATATTTACTCCACGCTTTAGGTTTACTGGTATCTCCTATTTGACAATATTAAAAGAAATCTGATAAAACCTATAACTCACCTAAGCTTGCACATTTCTCCACTGATATTTTACTAGTCGTAAGAAATGTGTTATTTAGAGATTGAAGGGCTTTATTAGCCTCATCTTCTGTGCGAAAACCAATGAATCCAAAATTCCTAAAATTGCCCTTTTTCGTGTACTTTAACTGGATATCCGTAATAGTCCCATGCTCACTGAATAGGTGCCGCAGTTTCTCTTCGGTGGTCTTCAATAAGTGTATAAAAATCAGCAATTTATTGAAATTAAATGGGACTTTCACTTACTGCTTTGGGGAGGTTTTTCACTATTAATCTGGACATTTTTGTGGTTTATTTAATAACTTTTGTGAAATTAAATAGGAACAACAAAATCTTTAGCTCTCCGTCAACAGCACGTGATAAATTGAGGTTAAGTTTTGAAAAATGGTTAACAAAAAGGAGATGATATATGATTTATTAGGTAATACCTGATTTATATACGTCTTATTTTCACTTTATGCGCTAGAAAGAGATAAAACTGACTCATCCACTAATACACTTAAACTATAGATGTCAGCAACATCATTTTCAATGCTTTGTTTTTTGTTTGTGACACGTAATTAATTTCAAACACATAGAACGTAGAAAGTGAGGTTAGGTAGTTTATGATCCCTTATGTTATAATTTTTTTAATTTCTATTTTTAATTATTATTTTAAAATGACACAATGAAAATGTAGCAAAGAGTTCTTTAATGCATCTCCCGTTAAGTTTAAAATCAAACATTATGGTAATTTCAAGATTCAAGTAACCATTATGATAGTAAAGTAAGTAGCCATTCTTTGCTAATAAAGTATCTTAAATTGCATTAAATCCTCATATTTAGTGCGTAATTTAGATTTAATTAGTGTTACCATACGTCTCGATATCGCCAGAAAGTTTGGGGGTTTTCAGGAAATTCCCTAGAAAAGTCTGACCAAAAGGGTTTGCAACTGAAATTAAAATATCAGCATTAACGACTCCGTTCGATAATGCTTATTCTTGGAAATTTCTCTGAATGACATGCTAACCTTCATCGAGATCTGATATCATTTTTATTCCAAATTTCAAGTAGTACAATTCTGCTCAAATTGTTTCCTTTGCAAATGGGTTTCTGTCTATTGAGTATTTTTATTATTGGTTAGTGTACCTTGGAAGGAGTCAGAGTCTCAAAGCACAGCATAGCCACTTAGATGGAGCATTTTTAATGATTTATTGAAAAGGTTCCTATTTACTTGAATGGTAGCTCAATATTTTATGTTAATTATACTGTGTCTAATTGCTTATGCCTTTGACACATTCCAATACCACCTTGTATAATACTTATACGAATCAAAGAGCAATCAAATGGTCTTGACCCTAAAACTACACCTTTTGTTATGTCCTATAAGATTCCAGTTACTGATTTACATCTTTTAATCTACCAACACTAAAAAAACAAAGTACACAGAATTAAATTTTTTATTCTTTACCCCTACTTCTGACTTCCCCACTTTAGGGCATCTTTTCCACGGTTATCCAAGAAGAAACTGCTACTAACCTTTTGGACAATTTTGATACTCTCCTACCTCTTCTATGCAGAGTATGTAATATACAAATTAAAAAGCCATTCCTGGCCTTCCATGGTATGTAAAAATGAGGAAACCTGCACTAGAATCCTCTTGGTTGCTGACCCACAGATAATTGGCAATTTAAATGAACCCCTTCAAATACTTACTCCCTTTACAATATATGATAGTGATAGGTAATTACATTTTTTAAAACAGGATTCTTCATATTGAATAGGACTTTTCTAAAGGTACTTAAAAATCACTTATTATTACGCATTTCACTTTACTAAGCCCCATGTGGTTGTATTTCTTGGAGACATAATGGATGAAGCACATATAGCATCAAATGATCATTTCCAAGGGTATGTGAAGCGAGTGTACAACATTTTTTTGAGGCCATATGGTGAATTTCAGCATGTAAAAGTACGTTTCAAAAACGTTGCAAAGTTATGGTTAGTACCATATTAAACCTTGCAGCACATTTGGTTACCTGGTGATAACGATATTGGAGGAGAGGACACAGATGTTACCCCTAAAAAACTGCAAAGGTTTGAGAGGGCTTTTTCACAACCTAGCCTTATTAACCATCAAAATATAACATTTTTTAAAATCAATCGCCTAACAGACATAATTCCAGTCTATAAGAAAGAAAGAGAGTTTTTTGATACGAGCAGGATTTTTATTGGTTTGAGTCATGTGCCCTTAATGTTTAGACCTTCAGTTTTCACTGAAAAGGTACTCTTTTTAAGTTGCTTTGTTAAGTAAAACCAAAACCAGGAATATGGTGCTTTTAGGTGATTAACAAAATGATGCCTCATGTGCTCTTCACTGCCCACGAACATAAGTCAATGATAATAAGCACTGATGCTTTGCTTCGCAAGGATAATCATATAATTCCAATTACCCCTGATCATGATGAAATTTACGAATATAGTTTGGGAATTCAAAATATGTATGAAATACTTATTCCCACGTGCAACTATCGCATGGGAACCAACAAAATTGGTTATGGATATGCCATAATTGGTAAGTAACTTTTTTTGATGGGAAAGAGTTTACCCATAAAGTTTTATTTAGAAAACAACGAACTTAGTTTTACGATACTCTGGTCGCCGTCCCGTTTCGAACGTTTAGCTTTATATTTACCATTGGTTGTGCTACCTCTGCTGGTCTTTTTCCTGTTTAAGAGTTTTGGCTGTGTTAGAAAATTTATGAAAAAAAATTATGATACAAGGGTTTAGGAATTTTGAGAATATATAATTTTTTTTACTCCCTGAAAGCTGCTTGTATTTCTTTCCTTACAGGTAATTACAACAAGATGTATTACAGAATTGCTCGTTGCGTGCATTGGCTCATAATATCCAATAATTATGAAAGGCAATTGAAATATTCATTGCCTTGATGAAAATATTTTTTCTCCCTGCTAAAGAAAGTATGTGCTTTGCTAAAGCATAAAAGTTGCGTATTTATAGTATGTAAGGAGCAAGTGCTGCTTTTTTTCTCAAATTGGGAAGAAAAGTTCAATTTCTCAGAAAAACTATTTTGCATAACGAATTTTATATATTCTTATATACTTCGGTAATTATACAAATAAAATATGAAACATCTATTCACTTATAGATTATTATTCAGGTAAGTGTATTTATTTTACATTAACCAATTTAAAATTAACAATTTCTGAAGAAAACTCGATCATTTAACTTTCAACTCTTCATTTATTAGCAAACTTCCTCTAAAATATTTGCTTTAAAAAAAAGCACCATCAAAAACGTATTCGTCCTTAAAATTAGTTGAGTTATATTGCTTCCAATGAAAAAAAAACATACTTAAACAGTAAAGAAAACGTCATGCTTATATAAATAAATGGCTATGGCTACCCATAACGCGGTTCCCCATAAATTCATGAACAAATAGGCAGCATGTGTATCGACTGTGGGTATCCACCCAAAAGGGAAGGTGTTTTTGAATATTTCGTGCCCTACGTAAAGAATTATAGCATTCATGCCAGGGTAAAAAAATGGTCTTCCTCCCCACTTGCGAAAAATATCCACGATAACAAACAAAAACGCTTGAATTAGGAAGGCAAACCCTGCCGTAACTAAAACAAAAGATAGGGACCACAATTGCTTATTCAAGGGAATTAGGCCGTCATCTTTTTTAAATTCGCAAAGTATTCCTCCAGTTAAGCTCTGAAATAACTCTTGTATAAGTGCACCTGAGGTGGAAAAACAGAACGAAGGCACTTACCAACAAACAACCCCATATTATCCATCTCAAAGTTTTAGCTTTGACATTTTGATAAGTATTTAAAGTCCTACCGGCTTGAACCCCTAGATAAACTGTCAAGAGGGACATTAAAGTGCCCAATATTCCTAAATATTAACTGAAATTTCAGCTATCTCTATTAAAAGCAAAATGTTTCACAGTACCTTCAGGATCAAAGTAAACAGTAGTTTCATAAACCTTTTTACAATTAGGATTTTTATACATATGCTCCCCAAAAATATGCCTGTCAATGTAACCGGTCACCCCTCCAGTGCAATTAAAGTGTTTATTCCCGTCATCCAATCCTCCAGGTCCTAAATAAATTATTTAAAACCCACTCAACAATAAAAACCTTTAATAATTTACCTAGGTATCCATTGCCACAACCAGGCACATCAACTAAAAACGTGATACAAGTGTGAAAGCCGACTATCACTAAGATAAACAGCCACTGAGGCCAGGCTTGAATAATGTCACTAAAGCATGAAAAACTCTAAAATATAAGTGGCTACAATTTTCTGGCACATCTGAAATAAAAATTGCAAACCTCAATTTCGATTCTTTTAGTAAAGGCAATTTCCAGGAGGCCAACTATTAGATAGGTTACTCCTATTCGTTGCAAAACGCCAGGAAGCCTTAGCTCAGCAATAGTTAAATTGTGCTTGCTGGAGTTTATTACAATGCCCAGAAAAATTAACACAAGACTTCGACGTATTATATGGACGACAAGGGTGTGCCTGGGCACCGCTCTATACAGTTTTTTTTGCAGGGAAACTGCCAAGGAGAGACCCATTATCCACATAAACCTGGAAGTTTTTCGGTGAAAAAATATAAATTTCAGAAAGATCAACGAGCGGAAAAGGGTAATAAAGAACAGTATTTGGAGAAATAAAAATTGATACTCTCCTATTTACTTATTAATTAGGTTATTCTTACCACGGAAAGACCAAATCTGCTATAGTAATGGAATTCCAGACGGAGTGCTGGAAAAACCAGTAACTACCTCCTCCATAGTTCACAAATATCATCAGCATAATGCATAATCCTCGAAATATGTCTATGGATTTGATTCTATGAGGGTGTTTTTTGATTGAAGGTGGTCGTTCAATAACGAGCGGTGCCGAACCTGTGAGATCCTTCAAAAACGAAATATTTATATTCCCCTTTTTTTATATATATTGGCAATAAATTTCAATATCAAATGTTTATTATCTGCTACTGTTCTATTTGAGAATCTGCACAAATCTTTAGTATTGAAAAGCAACTGTACAGGATCAGCACCTTATATAAGGCTTATACTAGATAGAACATGAAATTAAACTTTCAAGATTTAGGACTTGGCCCAAGACTTTCATTAGAAGTATTTGAGATAGCAAATTAATACAGGAAATTTGCCAATGTTGCAGAATATACATAACTATCTTTACCCTTTTTTGTCCTTATCAAACAGTTATAAATAAACAATTCTCCTGGACATTACTAAGTGAATCATACATGATGCATAGTTAGATCTGACTTTATAATGAATCATCAGTACATTTGCAAAGCATTATTTAAATAAATTTATAGATCAAAACAGAGTGCTTATCATTTCCATTTTTTCCTGAACACAAAAAATTTAATTGTTTTTATCTTGGTAATTATTATGAAAAACATGGATGTAAGATCCTTAAGTTGAAGTTTTATCTATTATAGGTATTTGTAACAATATTAGGGGAATCACATGATCAATTTTTATCAACATTTGTACAACCCTCACAAAAAACTTGAAAAACTCACTTCTTCCAACTCAGAATTCCAGGCAATGAATTGCCTCAACCTACCGCTATTCTTATAAACACATTTCACCATATACCAAAGGGTTCCAAATGAAAAGAGAACCACAAAAGCCATCACGATAGCTGAAAAAACAACAAAATCCATTACAAATTCCTTATTAAAACAACATATAATTTTTTACGCAAATAGGCATTATCTGCAGGTTCTTTAATATAAAGAGGAGAACAATCTTTAGTAATATTCCAGCCATACCGATAATGCTCATAGAAGAGTTGAGTAAAACTGAAAAAAAAAATAATGCTGAAACATGTCCTTGATGAGGGAACAACCAATTAACCAACCTGCAATTATCATTTCCATCTTTTTCCCAGAAAATAGTTAATGGTGACTGAGTGTAAACCAATATGGAATTGTTTTTATAGGGCTCCAAAACTGTGTAGTTTTGGAAATTACATTTATGGCATTGCTCATATTGTCCAAAAATCGTAACCGATTCATTTTGTTGATTAACAACATCTATGCAGGCTTCATCATAGCTCAGAGCAGAGAGGCTTTCCAGGCACTTTTTTTTGTTTGCAAACAGCATTATTATGCTGTGCAGTCTGCGAAACTGAGGACACTGATGAAAAAGTATGAGTTGTTTGGGTGCGTAGTATACTTTGTTAGGTTCAGCGCTTTGTTTTTTTTTCAACGTTTTGAGGAGTTTATTTGACACTCACGTTGTTTTCTGTTTTGTTTTAGAGAGCAAACGATGAACTAAATATACAAGACACTGATTCATTCATTAAACAAGAACAAAATGATCACTTTTCAACTTTAGATGATTTAAACGATTTGAAGATAAAAGAGTATTATTGTTTCTATTTTTTCAGAAGTCGTAACTGTAACTGTCAAAGTTCTGTTCGGAGACGTAACCGATGTTCAATTTTATTTTGATTGTCAGCTTTAATTTAGAATATGTAAAATACTTTATTGACGTAGACAAATGTAAACTTGCGTAATTTTTTCGGTGCATAACATAAATTTTTAAACCTTCCACAATTGACAAATAGTCAAAACACAATATAAATAAAACACAAAAAATCGCCCTAAAGGATTATCAAATTGTTCTAGGGTAATTTTCTGATCGATTAGAACAAACCTAAGAATTTGGACAACTACATTGAGATCTTCCTAAATATATCAAACAATTGCGAATAATCCTCTAAAATTGGTCTAAGTTGTTGAACGGCAAGTTGTCATCTATGGAGGCTCTTACAATGACGAGTGAAGTCGTTTAAAAAGTTTTAAAATAATTAAAATTCCCTTTAACTCTTCTTCTTATCTAAAATTATTTCATATAATCTGATAAACCTGAACATTAAACTGAGTTGAAAAGTGAATTCTTTTGAAAATCATTAGTTAAGATTTCATTTTTTCATAAAACAGTCTCAAAAAAGTATCTATTTTTGCCTAATTGTTCTCTTTTACTGTTGAAAGCGCCTCTTCAATGACACATGTCAACACTATGATTATTTCCACGCCATATTGGAGTTTTTATTTGTTTTTTTTGACAGCGTGATTCCGATAAAAAACTATTCAACGTCCCGCTTTTATGCATCACTGTTTTCTCTATTTTTCTGAATTTTTACTAAATTTTAATTGCTTCGAATTCCACGTTATTTTACGGTTTAATGAGAAAAGAGTATTGCAGCATTAGGGTAAGTACGTCAGCCATCATTTAGCCCCTTCGTTAACCGCCAAATTTAAGGACAAAATGGACATGAAAACCGACCTGGACCTCAGTGGTAAATTAATTATTAAAGTGCAATTCGGAGATGATATCAGGCGAATACCAATTCACAACGATGCGATAACTTACGATGAATTAGTTTTGATGATGCAGAGGGTTTTTAGGGGAAAACTCAGTGCAACTGAGGAGATAACTCTCAAGTACAAAGATGAAGGTAGGATGCGTTTTTTTCTGGTTTTCTCATTAATATAGGTCTGGTTTTAACATCTGCTCGTTAATTTAAAACTCGATATAAGCTGTTTAGGATTTTTTTTGTCGTTTTTCAATCAATTGTTTTAATAATTTTACCATTAGGAATAGATATTTTTTGCTATGTGAGTACATATTATGATTTACAATTCCAATCAATGCTCAGATTTTTTGGTTTACTGCTCTAGGGCAATTCAACATCACTCAATGGGCGAGTTACATGTTGAATTTTAAATACTAAATAATTCATAATTCAGGTTGCATTTATGTCTTTCTGAAAAACTGCTTTAAAATCTTAAAAGCAGTAATGGGAAAACACCATTGGCCCTATACCTCCACACTAAACCTTGTTTGATATCTTTTCACATATTTTAAAGTGAAGAAAATTGCAATTATATTTTTCTTTTCAGATGGTGATTTAGTAACAATTTTTGATAGTACAGACCTTTCCTTTGCAATTCAATGTAGTAGAATACTAAAACTGCAGGTCTTGCTAAACTCAGAATTAAAGGCTGAAAAGAGTTGCATATCACAGACTGAAGTAGCTAATTTGAAAAACCAAATTAAGACCATACGTGATCAGGTGAACAAACTGCTGGACTGTTTTGATACTGTCAAAATTGTTAAACCAGCTTTAAGCCAAGGTAAATATGAAACTCATTTGGGTAAAATTGAGGCATTTGAGTAGGTTAACATAGCATGGGTATTGTTATGTAAAATATATGTGATCTTAAAATCAACATGAATTCTCAGCACAAGCTTCCAAAATTTCAATATGCTATAATATGGCTTGCAAATTTAAATTCTTTGCTTGCTTCTAAAGTCTGTACATTATACCTACTCTTAGTTTTTCAATCCTTCAGCAAATTTTGTTCTAGAATCAACTGAGTCCCATGTGGATACTCCCAATTCATCAAGTAATACTTTAAATAAAATTAACTCCAGTGAATTTGATCCTTTGCAAGAGAAACACCAGAAAAATGGTACTGAGGAGCAGAAAGAGCCTTCAAAACCCTCCACCCCTCAAGTAAGTATGATATTGGTGAAATCATATTTGGAAATTTTCACTGGTGCTTTTGATATAAACGTCATGGACTGTACAAAAAGGAAGCCTTATAAATACTTTGAGGCAAAAATGATGGAGGTTAAATTAATATTTTGTTCCTTCTAGATTACCAAATTATTACAAAATTTAAAGAAGTGAATTTGTTTTTGTTTAGGGCATAATATAAGTATTAGATGATAAAAATTTTATGTATCTGGTTTAAATTTTTTCAAGAAACTAAGCCAGCATTGAGGATAATTAGAAAAATTGTACCTCATATATCATATGTGGTGCTCTTAGGCAGATTAAATGTTACTAAATTATTATTTTGATGTACTAACTTTGCAACTTCTGCTTACAGTCTTGAAGTTCCATTATTTTTCAAAAGTTTCTTTGTTAACACTTCTGTGTGTATTTAAATTTCTTCCTAAAAATGGTCACAATCTCATTTAACCAATATTTCAGATATCAAACGAGGGTCCGAACTCGAGACCACAATCGGCCTCGATGGTTCCCCAATCGTTGCCGGTAGCTACAACGGCAGCTGCCTCTAACCCACACATGAGTGATTATTTCGCACGCAGTTCTTTGGGCATGCAGTATCCTAGCATGGGGTACCCCCAACAGTACAATTTTCCGTCTGGGTATGTTGTATGTATTCATGTTTTTAATTCAATGTAGTGATGTTTGGTTGGTGCATGCTTCAGTAGTGGCGGTTAAAGTTGCGTCAGTTTCTCTGGAAATAAGGCCCGGTTGTCGGTCCTAGTTTCGAGCACTGGGTCGAATTTGGGATTTAACGGTAGGAATTGACATGCTCTCTTCTTTATCTGTCAAAACCTCTATTTTAACTGCAGGCAAAGTTTAAGATGAAGGTATACAATTATTCATTACTGATATTTAACTGGTAAGTAATTTAGATTGTAGTTTCTTGAAATTTAATATCTGGTTTAGACATTATTAAATTTCAAGAAATTGATTAGAGATCATACCTTAAAAATCATATATGAAAGACTCATCTAATCGAATATTAATATACTGTGTGAATGTTTAGTATTGTTTCAGGATGCCTACTAGTAAGAATTGTATAGAACCTGCATGTCAATAAAAATATTTACATTTTGATATAGAGTGTTCCATATGCGCAATTTGAAAAAAAGGGGGATCTTAAAACTCGTTGAAGACGAAAAATGGATTAAGATATATGACCAGTTTAGAGGCATGTCTTAAATTAATTTATCTGTTATCTAATCAAGCATATTTAAAACCCTGAAAATCTGTGTTAAAAATGTCGATTTTTTTATTTTACCATGGATCTACTTAACTGAGTAAAAATCAAACTTGTATTTGGACAAATTGTCGTTAGGCAAGAGTACAAATTTCTTTACTCCGTATAGCCTCTAACGATTATGTTAAATGGGACACCCTGTATATGTTTTTAACATTTGCAAATTTATGTTCCTAAACGTCTTTCCTTTTCTTTAATTTCAGCCGATACGGTCCGCAAGTGATGGACAGTACCCAAGTACCAAGTTCAAACGCGTATACAAACGTACCTCAAGGTAGCGTGCCGTATCCACAACAACAGCAGTATGGCCACCCTCCGGGTAGCGTTGTCTACCCCCCGGGCCAGGCCAATCCCTATTCCAAGGGATTCTCGCAGCCCAATCCCCAGCAGCACGGGTACATGCCTCCTCGTCAATAAGTCTGTTTTAGAATATTTTAACGCGACTTTTTTTTATGTAATTCGTAGGATTATTTAGAAGACCAGAGGTGAGAGTTTAAGACGAGAATAGCGAGTTTAGTTGGGTTCAGTCGGCTGTGATTTAGGTCAGAAAGTATAGCTAAGTCGTGGGAAGTTTGTCGACAAGAAAAGTTCTTTAGAAAGAAAAATTCTCTTGTTAACCAATGAAAAGCGCTGTTGATTCACGCAGAATTCGGCCTATCTCTTACTTTACATCAATGCTTAATTGGGAACTTCATTTTGCGGCTGGAAGCGTTGATGTAGAAATGAGATTCGCTTACTTCTGTTTCAATTTCTTTCTGTTCTCCCTCAATGCTTGCCTTTGGCCTTCATAATATCGTTCTAATGATATAAAACGGACCATTTCAACTAAAAAATGCTCTTATTTTGGTGAAGTTTCTTATTTATTACTTTTTTTATATTATATTTCTGGTTAATTTTAACCGTAAGCATTAACGTTGTTGAATCTGTAATATTTAACCTTTATTTTAAATGTTGCATTTATTCGTGAGGTGGTCCCCTTGTTATTTTAATCTTATATCTGTATTATTGATATTTGCCTTTTAATATTAATCTTAAGTATTTTATAGGTAACGCGTAATAAAACTTACGATTAAAACTTCTCAGGTGTCTCATTCCATGTAAGGTCATGGATCTCATAGACAACTACGTTGACCTATTTTTTTTTAAATTTAATTACAACGAAACGTGTATTCAAACATATTTCTTAGTATTGACCAAATCTGTAAATATCCACCATAGAAAATAATTTGACTCATTTGCACAAAATATAGACACTTATTGTAACACGTTGAATTTATTCATTCGTTAATCCACGAAGGAAATTGCGTTTCAAAATTGATAAACTTTAGAAATTTAGACATTTCAGCTAGATCGGAGATCCTGCGAAATCTGCTTTTAAGTATTCTGAAAACTTTACATACATATTTTCACGTAGAAAAAAACTTGCCTGGACAATACTACCTATACATTACAATCCGCTCGGCAGTTTTACAGCCGACAGAAGGCAATTCTTTGATGTCCTTTAGATCTCCTTTATCTTCAACAGTGTCGCAAGGGGATAAATGCTTTAAACATCTAAAGAACCTTAAAGGAGTCCTGTATGTTTGGGTTTTGATGCCTACATTGGTTCTTGTCCAGCGGCCCACGAAATCTTACTTGACTTGCCTTAGTTCGAGACTCATTTTCTGCTTCTGAGATTTTTAAAGGAGGGTATCTGGCTGAAAAACAACAGTTTAATATTTGTGCGATGAAATGCTAAATGAAAGGAATGTAGAAAAATTACTTAGTCTATAGTCGTCAACGTAAAAAGTAGCGCTAATCCACGCTAGAAACTCAAAAAGATTGCGCTTGGACATTAAAAAATGTGACGATTATGTCATTTATCAGTATCTAGTTATAAGGTTTTCTTTAAGGATGGTGATTTCTTTATGAATGTTGGCAAGGAAACACCTCGAAAGCAGGTTTAAGACTGGCGTATAAGTAATAGTTATTTATTGGTTTGTAACAATAATTGTTATTTGAAATAAGTACTTTGTACCTAAATTAATTCTCTTGAAATTTCTAATAATATATACTACTTCATAATATAAAACATATATGCAGAACTTTATTTTCATATTTATATTTAGATATAAATAATGTTTTACACAGTGGTAATTGTTACAGAAAATACGCCTTATCTCTATTGAAGTATTAATGGAGGACCATTTTGTAAATGTGCACAAAAAGTTTGTTAGGATCCACATTATCTGAGAGACAACTTAAAATTTTTCTTTTTATATTTTGCCTCTAGATTCTAACAAATTGCTCATCTGTGGGTCACTATTTCTTTAGCTGGACGAACACAAATAACATCCTGAGGAGTTTAAGACACAGACGGTATTTTCGCATCACAGTTCTATCACAGGTTCCGTCCATGCATAAACTCTGTCCCTTATACTGCTATAATATATTAAATTGGATAATATTCATTATACAGTTTACTAATAAAGCTCTGCAACTGCATTAAAAGAGAAAAAGCTGCTGATTAACTAATAATTTTGAAGCTCATCAGACTCATTCAACATTTCGCGCAGCAGTTGTATTGATTGAAATTGATATTAAATTGAACATCGGTAGTCTTGCAGTATTGAAGGTAGAAGACAAATGATTTAAGAAGACTAGATACTTTGAAGAACTCACTCTGGTGAAATTGAGGCGGTATATACCGGTTTTTAAGGCACACTTTAAACAATTTAAACATATTTAAACACGGATGTTAATTTGCATTATTATCAATAAATCTTGCTAATTATTTACAATATTGTAGTTGGTGTCTTTCCTAATACCACTTATTACTAAAGCCACCTTTATTCGCTTGAGGGCGCCTTCGTTTCCGGACTTCCCAACCCCCCTTCTTATGGCGTATTCGGGCACCTCGTCCTGTCCACATTCTGTGCAATAATATGGGCGATTCTTTTGATTGTTCTTGTGTTATTTTGAAATCTGATAAAATATTAGACAGACGCAGGTAATAAGGCTATCCTCGGTGTGCACTTTTTTGATACCTGAATACGCTGTTACGCTAATTTTATTTCCTAATAATAAAAAAAATTATCACAACCGGATTTTTTTTAACTAATCGCCATCAGTTCAAGTGTCGTCCGGTACTTCGTCCTCGTTATTCAGTTTCGTGGTCCCTGCGTTGCAAATGCGGCACTTACAGCACACAATGCAGGGCGCGGCCAGCAATAATAATGGAGACGCGACTAGCAACAGAATACCGAATCCGGCAAAGATACCGATCACTTGAGTCCGGTGCCAGATCACTGAGGCTCGAGAGTGGCCCAGCTTATTTTTGCAGGGGCCTTTGTCGTAGTGCCTCAAAAGGAAATCGTCCTGAAAATGGAAAATACTTCATGTCAGAACGTTGTTTAAGGGTACCCTAAAAAGTAACGCTATACAGGTTGGCTGTATTCTGTGTTACTGTAGATAAGAGAGCTGCGTACAGACTTACGTCTAAACTAGCGAGGCAGTACCAGCAAAAGACGTGTTTGCAGCGTTTGCACATCATCTGCGCGCATCCTTCGTCCTTCTCGATAGGTACGCCGCACATGGGACAGCACTTGATCAGGTCGGAATCGAAAGGAATTCCCACATCTGGTGCGGGTTTGCCCTCTTTTACCAGTTGTTTGCCGTACTCCTCACACGTGACACCTAATGCGAAAATATTCTCTAACGTCTCAGTAATATCGAAATATCCCAGAAAGAGCAAATCGGGAAAAGAATTTCTAAAATTTTCGAATAATCGTAAAGACCTCGAATGTGCAATTCTGGGGTTCCTGAGTCGCCTAAATTGTGCAAAGCAAAACAATTTAACTTCCTGATAAATTCAAGCAGTTCCGAGCAGAAGGTCGTAGAATTTATAAGTATCTGAGAGCCTGGGTACGACTCAAGTGAAGCTATTCTTTGAATCTATCTCTTTCCTTTTCACTGTTCACGTATGAAATCATTAAAGACCGGAAGGAAAATACTTTAAAGTAATCAATTTCCTGCTATTATCATACGTTTATCATAATATTAAATTTAACCTGGACTTCCTATCAATGCGTTCCTAATTTCAGCTCATTGTTATACTAAATGCGCAATAAAAAATTGGCTCATCGAATGGAAAAGAGTGATCGACGCTGATACAAAAATTATGTTTATTATATATTAATTATTATAATTATGTTATTCCGACGCTGCTTCATCCAATACGCAGTATATGGAAACCTTTAGATTTGTCCCATACATTCGTGTAAATAAGTTTAATAACAACAAAAGCGCGCAGTGCCTGATCGATAATACCCCGCATATTCCAAACAATTTACAGAAAAGTTGTAAATGGTCACGTCACATTGACCTCATTCTATTTACCACAAATCAAACAAGCGGACATTAGAATTACATTACATATATGAGCCTATATACTGAAATTCCAGCACGGTTTCGCGGCCTTTTTCCTCAATCTTTCGTCGTTATCGAAGCCTTCAATCTGATGTAAATATTTGAGTTCGCATTTGAATATTGAGAATGTGTTTACCGTCGAACGGAAAAGAAAAAAAAATGGATGGATGAGTCATCAGCAATCAGGCCTTGGCTCCGTTGTGTTGTTGTGCATTTAGGTATTACTATTAATTTAATAACGTCGTGATCAAATAACGCGTTAGGCGGATGATAAAGGGAAAAATTACATTTCTAAAGGTTCAAGAAAATCATGTCAATTGATTATATCGTGGTTTACCTTGGTGCCATTCCAACTTGCAATTGCTACAAAAATCAGTCGAACAAGTGGGACAGAGGACGCTTTGAGGGGCGCATGGTTGAGCGGGGCAAAGGCGGCAAACTGTTTCGCATCCTGCCCTTGGACACCACATTCGGCTCTTATCTAGTTCTACTTCTGCAAAAAAATTCCTTCGTATTACGCGTAGATAGCTAATAGGGAAATAAGTGCGGTTTCATTGATAAATTTATGTCTGCAACTCTGTAATTTTTAATACACCGTGGGTTAAAATTTCAACATCCCGTTTCTCAGAGATGGCACTCGACATACACCTTATACATCAGGAATTTTTGCTTATAATCGCGCAGTTCGTTAAGGCTTCGCTTTTGTCCTAATTGGACAACCGACTTCGCAGATGTTCAAATAAGCGAAGTCCCAATGTTTAATTTCGAAAAAAGATCACTTTGTGTAGCAGCCGAGCGCTTAAGAGCCGATAAAAACTCACTTCACTTTCCAAGTCTAATTCTGTCAGACAATAGGTGATAAAATCACCATACAAATTACACACATGTGCAGGAATCACAATGAGAATTTTAATTCCAGGGACTTTCCCAAGATTTCTAGGATATTAAATGTAAGAGCGCATCTTGAGAAGCCTTTGAACAATGGATTCAACCGTTAGATAAACTTTGTGTACTATTCCGTACTCCCTTACCTCTATTAAGTCTGTATTTCATGTGTTTGTCTAACAGCGCGCTTCCAGCCAGTCTTTTAATCTCATCTTGCTGCAGAACACCCTGAGATGAACATTGCGCGTCTGGACACGAAATGTCGTAGGCTCCTTCGGATATTTCAAATTCCACGTACGCTTTCATACACTAAAAAGAAAAAAAAAACGTAAATGGCATGAGCACAGGGTGTAAATATTATGGCGAGCAAAATATTTCTCCAAAATACTTGCAGGAATGATCATAGATCTTACAATGTGAGCTGTAACAATTCTCCCACAACAAGACGTCATGTAAGCTCTTTACACAAATGCAACACTCCCATTTTACGACCTCGCATAATTGAATTTTAATTGCTCACACTTATCTAGTAGGTACAGCGATCTAATTAGTAATTGCCCGCTCAGAAATTATAGTATTCCCTGTATATGTATGCTACAAATTGAGATGTGCGTGATAAATTAACAGGTAAACAGAGGAACCGGTAATATCAATTTATCCACAAACCTGTCCCTGTCCCATATGTGGGTAATTAATTTCTCCCCTTTGAAAAATTTACAACTCATTTGCGAGCGACAGGAAATGGGGATCATTGGTTAACTTGTTTAAATGTAGATTTGTAAATGTGCCCTTTAATCACCGTGGAGGGAATATGGTGGAATCCTCATTGATCAAATGCGAAGGAGACCTCACTGTCGGCAAAAAGGAACATGTAAGCAATGAAACGTATTAATGGTCCCCTGATTATAGCGACTACAGCTGAATAAGTGGTTAAGAAATGGGTGTCGTCCACAGGGTTTCTACGCTGTAAGCCTTTAAAATTACGCTTTGAAGACGCCAAATTGCATTTCTTCGCAAATCGCCGCATGAATAAAATATTTAGGGACCTTTAAAAGTTTGTTCTAGTTAATTGAGATTTGGGATCATGCTAAACTCTAACAGATTTTTGCTTGAATTCATAAAATTCCAGCTTAATGAGGACAACTTTCTACACGCCATTGTGGAATTTTTAATACTATTATGTTATTGCGGACACGTGCGTGTTAATTATATAGAACTTGATGTTACAACTTTTTGAATTTGAATTTTTTTCGTATCCCCTCAGACTGGCTACAGTAAGAGATAGCACCAATCGAGGGAAATAAGGGAATTTTGGCTCTAATACAGTTCGGAAAGGTTGATATTGACGTAATTTTAATTATCAAAATTTTCTACAAAAAAAGGTTGGTGAGAAACTAAGAAAAACGCGATCGGAGAAAAATTAGCGGAAAATCACCTAGACTAAAGTCATTTGGGGCTATCTCTGATTATAAGTAATTTCAACAAAATCAATTTTAGTCCTGAGCAAGCAATTTGAAACTGAACTAATGGAAAGCATTATTGAATGCTAAAAAATGTTCAAAATATTCCTTTCATCAATTTGTTTTTTGAACCATTGAATAGATGATGAGAGACACCTTATTAGGCCTTCATAAGGTCAAAACTGGTGTTGGGGTCGTAAAGCTGCCAGAATTTTGATTTGTTCGCTCTTACAGATATACCCGAATCATCATAATTTCCAGTCCTGGAACTGCCCTGAGAAAGGAAAATTTACCAATTTAGCCGGGGGGACGATATGACCCATAGAAATGGTGAGTACAAGACTTTCACGCTTCAAACAATATTTTTTATAGACAGGTTCTTCCTGTTCAATTGAATAAGGAAGAATAAGAACAGGAAGAGAGAAAAAGTAATCATCCTCGGGACAGAAATACCTGCCTATAGGTTACCAGTTTGGAACTGTAAAGTCTGATTTGACCTAAACCCAATACCTCGATGCGGATTAATTTGGAAAAGGCCACGAAATTCAACACAGTAAGACTAAAAACAAAGATTTGGAAACACTCAATGACTGCCTAATTCTGTAGGTAGACGATAATATATCAGATATGAAATAGAAAACACGAACAATAAGAATGATATGTCTGAACCTTGGTAATTCTTGATCAAACACTTGCTGGTAAATCTCAAAACTGAGCTATCTAATGACTAAAATCGTCGCAATAATTCTTTGATTTTCATTACGAACGTTCTAAAAAACAGTTAAAAAGGTGCTTCTGTTCAGTTGGTAAAGATTTCTCAGCAGATTAATCGGGACTTCTTTAATAAAATCTTCACGCGCCTTTCTTCCAGGGGTCAGTGTCGCTTAACAGTAATTTCCTACTTAGACCGCGACTTCTTCGGCTATGTAACACAAGAACCCATGATACAATTCGCAGCACGGCAATTTTTTCACATTGAATAAGCCGCAACTTCCTAATTGCAGGTACCGTACAAAGCGGTTTTAAACAATAGATACTTGAAAATCATTGAAGAAGTCGGGAAGTTTCCCAACCTTGTAAGCTCCACTTTTTCAACAAAGCTTCGCTTATGTTAAAAATGCCTCGTTATACCATAGAAGCGTTTCACCTTGGTTTTGAATTTTGTTTTTAACCACTTTACCACAATAATAAACTGCGATAATGTATGGAAATTAATAACATGAGCTTTATTGTTGTCGCTGGTTACAATCGGTGCTTAAATGGGGTATTGTTCGGTTGAGACATATGCCAATATGCACGGTGGGTTTTTTGACCATGGCCAACATTTCGGGGCAAAGCATTGGCCGATTTACATATTGTAATAACTCGACTGATGCAAATTTGTGGGAGAACCTCAGTGAAGAACAACAGGCAATAACCTACCTTCAAGCAAAAAGCGCAATCACACTGCTTGATCCTTACGACGAAGACGACAGGAACCTCGTCCAGGCATAGTTTGCAGAGTATGGGAGGTGGCACCTCGGGAGTTGAGGGTACTCGTATGAACCCGCCCGCCGCCGAATCCAGTGAATATCTGGACCCGGAGGCGAGCGAGAGTAAACTGGAACAGCGGGAACATAGCCGTGAGTGGGCACAATCTGGTGGTACCCGTAGACGGTTGTGAGGCTGGAGGGGTTCTATTGAAGACGAACTCGACGTGGACCTAAGAAGAATTAACTGGACAAAAGTTTCTTTTTAATTTACGTTCGATACTTAAACGTCTTGTGATTCGGTAGTACGCTAGGGGAAGTCCCAATATACAAAAGACCGCTCAAAAATCGCAAAAATCAATTTTTAATTTATTGCATGAATTATAATTTCCTTTGATTCACTCGCAGGTTTTTCAGGCATGTTCGCACATGTTAATTAAATTTTTATTTTTATGGCGTCTAATTCGGTATCCGTTTTGTTGCCTTAATTACAGCTCCAGTTCCAATATTTAAAATTCCCGGCGTTTTTTGGAAGTACCTTGTAATTCCACGAAGTGTAGGTGATTTCCATGGTATGTAGCTTAAATGAGGAATTTCCATTAAAAAATTTCCGTGACTTGAATATTGATTATTTTTTGGGCTAAAGTCTTGAACCAAACACTTTTGCAAGCCAACTTCCTTAATTCGTTTACAATGCACTTTAAATAAATTAAATTTCCTTATTTACAAAGAGAGACTCTTTGACAAACTACACGGTTTTTGATCATTTTTTGTGCCATTTGTTTAAGTATCCAATAAACATTTTATTGGCACCTGCACATCGAGTGCCCAGATTGTTTACATTACAATTATCATGTGTAATTTATTTGTTGGCCGATCCTCGAGAATTGGAAAAATAACTCTAAAAAGGACAAACAAAAACAAAAACGACGCTGACATATTTGTCCCGCTTTTGACCTCGGTGTGTAAAAACTGTGGCGTAAGGTATCAAAACAACCTGGTCTAACTATTTACTATGGTAGAATGTCCATCGACTGGTACCGTTGAGTTGAGCTCTGTCCCAAGAAACTTATAAATATGGGGATGATTTTTTTGAAAGTCATCGGACAAGCAGTAGTATACAGTTCAAAGGTCGTTGAGTGCCAGGTCCACGTCGAGGTGGGTGCAAAATTAAAAAAATTCTTTCGTGCAAATATGTATATTACTAAGTAAAATGAATGTACTCTTTTAATGACAAATAAAAGTTAAATGCTGCCACTTTGAGTAATTACACGTTCCTATGTCGGTCAATCAAAAGATTATTAGCTGGGACATTGAACGACCTATGCTATTTTGATTAAATTGCAAATGAAAGCGATAAATTATGGCATTAAATGCGACTCGATGGTCAGTTTTCCACACATTTATTGACTACTGACAAGTTGAAAAATGGGCACACGAAATCCAACAGAATTATTTTTGACAACGTTAAAACAGTGTGGAGAATTTACGACATTCGATGTATTTATAGAGGTCGAAATGGAGGGCCGTGCCTCCCCGAGCCGGCTGCTGATATTGGCGAAGTACTACCTGATATCAGAAACTAGAGGGGGCGTCAGGAAATGATAAAATATAGCTAAGAAACTTGAAGGCGATGGTTAAACCGCGGGGCACAGTCGTTTATCCAACCTTCAAGGGGCTATATCCGCGAATTACTGAAATTTGCTATTGCCATTCCTGTCCAAGGTTTCCCAGACGATTGTGAGGTAAAGTAAGAAGAGGATGTTGTCGATCTACATAAGAAATCACATTTCCTTGAAAAGCAGTTTGGATTATACTCGTCTGAAAGCACTAATAATATCATCGTGTTTCACTTTTAGTCACACAGCAGGGCCGCTCCTTGTTGAGATTGAGTGAATCAAAAGTGTTTGTGTGTCGATAAGTGGAAATAAGCCTCGAATATCTCGAAATCAGTTTGATGCAATTTAATGAAACATCACTGGAATCGCGTTAACTAGTTCTACCAATTACTATCAATACATATAAATGGGGTGTCCAACTTCTATGGTCTATCCTCAGTAGCTCTCAACTTATTTCATTTGACATTTGGAAATTCAGATTTTAAAAATTTGAACGACTACGCCAATGGATTTAATCGTAAATTAGAGAATTGCTATAGAAAAATAAAAACAAGCATTGTGTTCGCTAAATGAGCGTCAGTGGCGGAGCCCAATAACTTATATGTATTTGTTTATGATAACGTCGAACAGTTTTTGAGATATTAGCGATATTCCACACTTAGTTTCCAGACCGCATTTGCGTTTTAATAATTTCTACATGGATACCAGTGAGCATATGTTGTCTCTGGATAAAGCATGTTTGGCTTGATTGCATTGGAAAATCAATTACTTAAGTTATCACTTTTCATAATATTCAATAATTCCCTATTCGCATATGCATATAAAGCTCTCCTTTCCAACTTACCTTAGAATGCTGGTAAGAGCTAACACAGTTTCGCATTTCCGCAAACTGGCAAAACTGCCTGCAGATTTGATGATGGTGGGCGATTGCCCGTTTTTTTTGACCAACTGGTCGCTTTCGCCACCTCCGCTGCCGCGCCGCCCTTTTCTTAGCCGTGCGAACAAACCCCCAGCAGTCGGTGACAGCTCGGGTGAATGAGTGGGCACCGGTTCGTTGATGACGGGCGGCGGCGGGCGGACCGTCGCCCGAGAGGCAATCGTCGTTATGCGTTTGGACGGCTGCTCGATGAACGAGGAGAATTCGGTCACCTTTCCTGAAAAAAGTAACAGAAATGAAAACGCATTTGGGTCTGCAAATACGAGACCTAATGGATTAGGAAGGATCAAGATCTCAATCGGACAGGATATCAAACACTCAAGTGAAAAAAAAACGACACAAAAATACTCGTAGGTTTTAATCTAACAAAAATTATACGGGATTGATTTTTTCATACACAGCCCATATTCGTTTCCTTATATCCTCATTCATAAAATCACTTTGCGGAATTAAAGTTGCTGTGTGTGTTGTGCTCCCTTGACCTCTGGCAATGTTTTTTAAACAGGCAGAATTTTTACCATAAATTAAATGATAAGTGTAAATTTGAATTGTTTTCGAAGCCTTGCTTCAAGGCCTTTTTATATATAGAAGCGACGTGGAAAGAAAGAGTGGGAAAGAGGGAAAGAAAGGAAAAGAGGAAGAGTAGAGAGGGAAAGGAGAGGTAGAGGAAAGAGAGAGAGGAACGAGGGGCAGAGAGTGAGAGAGTGTGTGTGTGTGTGTGTGTGTGTGTGTGTGTGTGTGTGAGAGAGAGAGAGAGAGAGAGTGAATGAAAGAGAGAGAGAAGAGAGGTAGAGCAGGGAAATGTGCCTTCTCTCTCTCTCAACTTAATATTCTTTCCCAAAAATAAAATTAACGCAAAACTTTTTGTTTTCACCACATATTTCTTCATAGCATAAGGTATTTGCGCACCTTTAGGTCTGCTCCAAAAGTCCTTCATAAAGTTCATAGTATTTGCACACATTTGTACATCCAAATCGTCTACTTGTTATTGCAGAAAAACTTAAATTCTATTAAAAGTTTGCACTCGAATGTGACTAACAATAACTCAAAACTATTCTATTACATCGTTGTGACACTGACTCAGTTCGATAACTGACGATTTACGAAAATAGAACAGTCCCTAATCATTTCAACACGAATTCAATTATCATATCTTATCAGGAAAATAGGCAGATGAAGCGTAACCGTACAGTACGCAGGATTAGAATAGACTAAATGCGAATTCAAAAGTTGGCTCGTTAAACACAAAGGAATTGCTGAGCTTGATAATAATAGGAATATGGAAAGAATAAATAAAAAATTCATTTGGAGTTAACGGTGTCAAGGACGTCAATCGAAAGGCCAGAGAGGCATGACATTTGTCACGACAAAAAATAGACTCCGCAATGTAAAGATAACTAAGAAACGACTGCGGTGTGATCTGGTATTGATCCAATTTCCTTGGTCGAAGAGCTGTAATAGGTATCATCTGTTGTATAAATGACAGCAACAGTTAACACTCTTGACATATAAAATAATTATGATCGAGAATTTCGAGGGCGGAGACTCGGGCAAGTCAAATA
The DNA here is from genome assembly GCF_040115645.1 of Euwallacea fornicatus. NCBI lineage: Eukaryota > Metazoa > Arthropoda > Insecta > Coleoptera > Curculionidae > Euwallacea > Euwallacea fornicatus. The sequence goes on from NC_089557.1 coordinate 2,670,203, forward strand.
TCATTTTCCGTAGGGTCATTTCACAATCTCAGCAGCTGATCGTCCACTAACCTTTCTTAAAAACTTCTCCTCTGCACGCTGAACCATTAAGGGCCCCTGCCACGGCGGCCACAGTGGCCTCTTCCAATGCGCCGTAGCCGAGGTGCCACGAGCGCCGCGCCTGCGCCCTATTGGACGCCTTGACCACAGCGTTGTTGTTCTCGCCAATCAGACACGCGGTTTTCCGTCGATGCAGCGGCGCCACTTGTCTATCGTTGCTCGAACGTAATTGACGCGCCCCTGCCGGAAGAGTCATCCTGGCCGCTAGATGGAGATGATCCAAGGATGCACTGAGAAGGGGTAGTTATGGCAGGACATGGGACCAGTGGATCCTAAATGAATAATCGGATATTGCATTATAGTCACGGATTTCCATTGAATTTGTTCGTGACAAGTAGAAAACTTTTGAAACTAATTTTACTCTCATCAAGTGACGAGATAAACCGTCAATTTCGTACGCGAAACTTTGCATCGTGGGAGTTTTACGTTATGGCAACTTCTTCATTCGTTACAAGAGTGCGTACGTGCATCCATACTTCCAGCCCTTGAGTGAACACGATTGAGGGCACAAAAGACAAAAACCGGTACATCTGCTGTGTAAAGTAAAAATGGACCATAATGGAAGTTTAATAGGACATAAAGTGTTTTATGTATGTGATACACGCAGAAACAATTTCGGGCTGAGCTTCTGGAGCAATCTCATTAAAAACACATTTGCGGGCTGGAGGATGTCAGGTAAAATGCTGCTTCGGCTACATAAGCCAGACATTACAAAAGACGTGATGAAAGCCCTTTAAAGTAAACAGAAAATAAACGAAACACCTACAAGATGGCCTTTACTTTCTCCGGTTCATTAGCATATTCTTTGACTTCTACGCTCTCTAATGATTCTCTTAAACAGCTCGTCGTGTTTTAAAACGTGTCCCATTGCTTACATATAATGGGCAGCTTTCGCTAATTTTACATGACAATAATAAACATTTCTATGCATATTCATAGTAGCCACACAACGGCGAATTGGATTGGATCAATTGGAAACAAAATCAACAAATACCCTTACAAAAGCTAAAGAGGAAGTATCTAATAAATATATTTTGCACGCTATTAAAGAAGCCCTGGGGCTCGCATGAAGCAGTGCGACGACCCCGAAAAAAGAAATTCGCCCGATCATTGCCACGATCATTATCATTACCATAACACCTTGTTAGGTTGTCTTAATAGAGAAATGGTGTGTGTTTACTATATCCCAAAATTTGCTTTTACTGTTTAAGTTATGTGGAATAATTTTTTGGATAGTTTAGGAGAATTTGAAGTATTTTTCATAGTTCGGGTTTGCTCAGATTGTTGTCGCAGTCCCACCAAATCGAGATGGGCCGGATTACCGGAACCCAAATATTGCGTTAATCCTTTGTTCGTAGATGGTTTGTTCAACAGCCTCCCCGAGGCTATAGGTAGACCTCATATTTCACAAGAACTAGTTCCAGAAATGTCTTTAGGTCTTATGCAAGGTGGAAATTAAAGGGTTTTAAGGAGTCGCAATAGGGCTAACGTCGACTGTCACACTGAAAGCTGGAAATTTTTTTGCATTAGTAAAATTAATAATCGTAAATTTTCCCGATCTGCCAAACACTATTTATGCTTAATCTTATTACATACGCAAAGAAAATAGCGAAACTCACTTGATGTAAGAGAGCCGTTAGATTTCACATTCATATCATTAAATTAATGAAAGTCGTTAAAAAACGCCACGTTATTACACCAGCAAAATTTATACACAAACGCATGAATGAATTAATATAATAAATTTTAGGAGGGATAATTTTTCCCCCGTGAAGTCTGAAAAACTGCAAAATTTGCATCGTTGGATCCTCCGAAACAGACGATTTTTTCCTCAAGAAGTCTAAAAAATAACATTTTCATACTCTAATGCCCTTTGACAATGACTCTCAAACCTTTCAGAAATAATATTCTCGGTTTTAAAAACTTCGAAAGTGACATAACTCGATGCTGAAACTTTTAATTCTCGCATAATTCGAATAAAAATTCTGGAAAATTTCAATGAACACGGAAAAGCTGCGCCTGAAAGTAAAAAATGTTGAAGAAAAGCGGAAAATATTGTCTCAAAGTTTCGTTATTGAAAGACGCCTCATGGATCGCCCCTTCCTATGATTCATCACGATTCAATTTTTACAGCATTGCCAGAGAATTAGTTACCTTGAACTGATAAATGGGCCTCGAGGTTCAATACACTTTTGCTTGTTTCAAAAGTTACATGAATGATCTTCAGTCAATTCACCGTATTAGAGTATATTTGATCAAGTTTTGAACGAAATACTAACAGATTTTTAAGCAATGAGAATTCACCATTTTGTGGAAAAAAAATTGAAGTATGTGATGAAGTTAGTAATTTTGCATGGGTGCAAAGTTGCTATTCTCCTCTCTGTCGCTCTTTTACAACCAATTGAACACACTTTCTCTCTCTCACACACATAAACGTTAAACAGTGGGATACCCTATCTATCAGTCAATACGGCAAGCGGAAAGATAGCCGGTACAACCTATTAGAGAAAGTGTTCAAGACAACTTGCTTATCTTATGAATTATTAGCAAATGGAAAACGAACCGTGCTACTCAGAACAGTCTTGGTTACATTACTTGTACAAGTAATTGTAGTTATTACAAAACATCTCCCACGATGGTCAGTTGGTTATTGAGACACGCATCTAATTCAGCTTAATAGCTGATATCCGCACGGAGGAGTGTCATAACAATAAATGCGTTCGATTCAGCATTGGACAGCAACAAATATTATCTCACGTTTTATTAGAGGTTGAGTTCATAAACCATGAACAAGCTCGAAAGTAAAAATAGTTCTGGTTATTTTTGGACACCTTCGGCATTATCATGTTTGTAATAGCAATGGATTCTGTCAGGGCTGTCTGGGCAATACAAAGATGCAATTTACACTTACCATTGTATAAAATGAACGCAATCCCTATCCGTTCAAGGCAATCCTGAAACAATAAGTGGTTTTATTAGAAGTATCAACGCATGTTAAAATAGCGCAAAAAAATTAACTTTTGTATCAAAATTGATCCATTTTAAACGTGACCAATTTCTGGTTTTACACTTGACTCAATATTATATTGCTGGGTTCAGGTTGATGTTTACCATGGCAAATAATGATACGTAGGTACGCAATTCTATAATTTAGTTAGTTGAGTAACGCATTCTTAATGACATTTTTTTTTCTTTATAAGAATACGTAAATTTATTTTATGGGGGGACGAAAGTCTACGACAAAAAAGCCTCATTAGATATTGCTCCTAGAGGCGTAGACACGTAATTCATAATTCGGAATATCAAAATAGATAGTTGATTCAGTAAACGCTGAATCAAAATAGCCATTTCCTAGAACAAAATTTAAAGCTTTAGTTGCAACAGCAGTCACGAAACCGCAGCCGATTATTATTTTTCCAAAACATGTTCTGCATCAAATAACATTGCAAATGGCAGGAATACGTTATTGGAAGTATAATTATTTCCTAAATTATAATCCCCACGGCAGAAACATTAGGTATTATACTCTTCCCACTTCCTTGAATCATTAGAAATGTAAACAAAAATATTTCTTGAAAATCGTCGATTTAGGCATGTGTGGTGTTACTAAAATATTCCACAATAAATTACATTAAATTCAAGGTTAACTATGTGGATTCAATCTGAATCTCACAGGCAAAAAATCAATTAATTTGTTTTGAATCATTTATATTTTCTAACTCATGCAAATCTCTTCCAACGTTGTATTTTTTCCCAAATCTGACTAATGTACCAAAGGTCGGTTGTCGATCTTCAGAGGTTCAGCTAAAATATTCAAGAACGTCTCCAGTAAGTTCAGATCGCTTCAAATTGAACGCATAATTCCTCTGATTTCTTCTACTTCTTGAGTATTGGACAAGGTACCTGATTCAATGGCATGAACGAAATCGACTCAAATGCTTCACTCAGGTCTTCTATTAAAATCGGGTAAATCTTCGACTAAATCATCGCAAGTGTAACAATGTTTAAATCGTAAAACTGCTGAATCACTCTTAAGTATCATTAAATGTTCGAATTTGCGATGAATCCGGTTGGCCCTTAGAATTTTGTTAACTCGTTTTAAATCGCTTTGATTTAATAATCGATTTACTCAGTTATTCAAAGAATGGACTGCTCGATTTTTAATTTTCTCAAAGCTCTAGTCAAATACACAGTGTATCAGGAAAATGCAATCAATTCAGAGCCTTAATCATTATTGTGCATATCTCGAGGCATAAAAAGGCGGGACGCGAAATAAATCCAAAAAGGAAGAGCATCGCTTTACAACAAAGAAGACGAGGAGAAGTGGTAAGTAGCTCGAGAGGCCCTTAATAACTTGAAAATGCCGGATATCCGGAATGGATGTTGTTCTCGAAGGCCGAAGTATGTGTTAATTATCTGCACTGCCTAACCCATAAGTGTAATAAAATTTTTCACAGCCTCCGGGCGACATTGCTACCAGGCTTTGGACACCTTGAACACCACAGCAGTTACTTCCGGAATGATTATTTGCAATATAAACTGTTTCCAGCGGCAAGTTACCTTCTGAACACTATTGGAATAACAGAATTTAGTTCACTTCTATTTTGGGCATACACTAGAAAAAGTTAATAGCAGCTGCAATTACGACGTGATTAGCATTTGTCCAGACAGATAGTTACGCGAACTATAAATTTTCCGTTATAGCGTAATTATGGGCTTATGGACATTTTGATCAAAACAACCTACCATTAGCATTTAAATCAGGTCCTGAATTCATGCATTACCGGATACGAAGCGAACCACTCATTTCAGAATACTGAAATTTAAAAAAGTGCGCAAAATTCCTTACTGGCCATAGGAGAGAAACACTTTTTTTTTCAAATTATCTCCGCTTAGTCACAAGTTTATGTGAAGCAACGATTGCAAAGTCCGACCCAAATGCCATGTTTTCTCACCACTGAAACATAGCAAATTGTTTGCAAATGCAACATGTACTCCAATAAAATACCTACATGACCTCAACGAGGACGAAAAATCAATCAACCAACCTTCAATTGTGATATTCCGAAGTGAAAATGTGGATTTGCAGATGGACACCGTGATATCTCGCAACTTTTCAGTTTCGAAACCGACGATGTAGAGGGCATGAACTGGTAATTTCAATGACCTGAATTGGACAGAATGATCCCACGAAATTTCGATTGGGAAACCTCGTTAGAATACAATTATCGTACCAGGAAATACAATGCGACTTACTGTTAGTGATATCCGAGTTAAAGCACGTGCGTGTAACTAGACCGTTTGACTTTCTTTAACGTTTCATGTACCTGCCGATGCCGGCTAAGTTTCGTCAATGTTGCAAAAAAGAGAACACTATGAATAAATTTTTTTAAACGTTGAAATCCAATAACGAATTTAGTTCCTGCTTTTGCTTTCCTGACACGAAGAGAGCTCGCGAAAAAACCGTGGCAAGTTCTGACTTTTAAATCATTTCAATTAGGTTTCATCTCCAGTCAAGCAAGGAACTGGGTTTCGAACACTTTCTAAACAGAAAATCAGATATAGTGTTAATGGATGAAATACTATATTTGGCGTGCACATAGTCCAGGTCTAAAAGATCTTTAAGTAACTGATTCTCTGATCGCAAAGAACAAACGATCCTTCCCTGGGTTGTTCTCAACACACAATTCCAAATGCAAATTTGATGCTCATACTTAATACTCATACTTAAAATTGGATTTGAATATGCAAAAATAAGCGCTGAGTCGATTGAAATATCAGATCATCGTTTTAATTTCCTTGACCGTTGATTTAATACGTGTGTTATAACAACTAATTAGGTTTCATACCTCTTTTGATGGGTACCAGTTTCTCGAGCCAATATACTGGTATATTTATTTACATGGTTCCATGCATGTTTCTCAGTCTCGAGAGAAAAACCACATCACAGCAAATATTTATTCTCGACATGATCAATGTTTACTATTAAAATCAGGATAAAAGGAAGCATAAACTTTAAAACATGTGATCAACATGTAGGCGTTTACGTAAAGAGTAAACAAGAGCTTTGTTTCAGACAAAACATTTTAAGTAAAACGTATGGTTCACAACTCGGTAAACTCCACGACAAATTATCTAAATTTTATAAGTAAATAATTGTATCTGTGTAAAATTTTGGAACAAATAACATTTCACTGAGAGCGAATTGGATGAACTGAACTTAAACTCCAATTATATTTTGTCTCAGCTATAGTGAATTTGATTGCCGGATTAAGATAATTATTAATAATAAGTTTCTACCAACTAACGATTTAATCAATAATTTTACATAAGAGTTTTTTTTTCCGAAAGCTTCTATCGAACCTTCACATTAAACATGAAGGAATTACGTAATAGGTAAACCATAAAACGCTCCTTTGAGCTCACACAACTCTTGATAGGTTTACTTTGAGGTAATTGGATTTTCTTCTAAAATTCGCCATAGAAAACCCCTTGTTTTGCAAACCATTCTGCGGTTTCCGTATATAAGTAAATTGAAACATGCATAATTATGGTAAAAATGCAATTAATGCCTACTTATCAATAATTAAAAGTACCTTAGGAAACACCGAGGGAAATTCCTATGAAGATGATACGGAAGTACTTATACATTTTAAGCATTAATTCAACATACAGGAAAAGAGTAAAACGTTAACTTTTAATTAATCGAGGGTTGATGGTTAAATACTGAGACGTTAACTATATAACTATCCTATAATAGGTCGGATCTGTAAGATTAAAAAACCATCCCTCTCGCATAGAAAGGAGTTTATATGTTAACTCAAGAATTAATAAGCTGCAAACCCAAAATATTTCCATCGTAGTGAAGTACAAGCAAATCAATGGAAAAACCATTTCCTACGTCGGTATTTAACACTGTTCTTAGTTATATGAGAAACATTTCAGTTCATCCCATTGAAAAGCAAGGATTTTTCTGGATTTATTTAATTCTTTTTTTTTAATGCAAATGTCATGATTATGCAGTTCTACATCTCATCTTGGCGAATATTTTTACTTCACATCAGTAGATGATTTACTGTTGTCGCTATTGTCGTTAAAATAATGGTTTTTCTATAAACTACAGAGATTATCCTACTAATGGCACTAGTGCCAATTCACCAATGATTGATTGAAGAAAACAATGAGAAATCAATATTAAGTCTAAAATATCGAATCTAACAAATAATTACAAGTCTTATTCATAAGTCATTTCATACAATTCTTCGAACACTTATAATTAAACTCATTGGGATCATAATCACACTCAATGAGAGTAGCTCCCATTTGACTGCATAGAAGTGTAGCTTCAGCATGATGTTCACTTTAATAAAGACACAATGAGCACTTTTCAAAACAGTAAATTTTGAGTTTTGCTTGAGTGCAACATGAATGTCTCCCATCTGCACTTATCAGCTACTAACTCGAGCATCTACTGATCAACTGAACAATAGAGAACAAATTAGTGAATTGCAAGCATTGTAAGAAGCACAGAATTATAGGGAAATGCAGCCACAGGTTCAAACTAATGATAAGTCTGTATATTCAAGATTACAAGAATTTTTGCTACCTTTACTTGCAGAAATTTTAGTAGGTGGGCACGAATTTTGATAGGTATTAAGGGAGTTATAAACAAGTAAAAAGGGTCTCAGAAATATGTTCATAAGCACTAGCTTTCACAGGTTTAATTATTGTGAACGGTTATAATGATATTGTTTCTAATTTAATTATAGCCTAATCAACAAATACCAAATAAGGGTATCTATTTATAGATTAAGTAGGTAATTAAATTACGAACCTTTGCATCTCGATTTCGATTGACGCACAAATAGCTTGAAAATCAGAATCTGGATAAAAATAGGAATAATTCGAAAAATTAAATTTTTGGAATTTATAAAATCAAAACATTCTAATCAGGTCATGAATTTTTTCAGGACGGGACTATAAACATAGATATTTACTGCTCTAAAGTTAAGTTCTGTCCTTGTTTCGCTAATTTATAATGATAAAGACAGAACTAATTCAGAGAGAAATGACATTGAAGTTGCGCCCTTTAAAATTCAAAAGTTGCTGCTGACTGGAGATTATATGACGAGGAGGAATATTTATAAGCAAAATTTTAGCAAATATCGTTAACAAATACATACCAAATGCACAGCAAAATGCAATCTTCGACCTACAAGTACCACTTCTACTGAATTCGACTTCGGCTACCACTTTACCACGGATTTCATGGGCACATCTTCACAATCGACAGGTAAAAAATCCAATAAATTCACAACCAGTCTCAACTCAGGCCACATGCCCTGTTTTCATTTACTCTCACATTGGAATGTGCGACGGTCCGAATCGCAAAAGGCGAATCACAATCAAATTGAAATTTAATTCACACCTTTTATCAATAAACGTCAAAACAATGGAAGTGTCAGATGGCTCGCGAGAATGTCTGCGATTAGCCGTCACGTTGCGTCGCTTATTTCAAATGAAATACAGAGCAGAACAAGTTGTAGACTAACTGACTAACTTTATAACGTATAATCTGTCTCGCTTTGTTTTATGGGGAACGTAGGTAGAGAACAGAGATAAGGCGAGGTAGGAGAGAAAGGGAAGAAGATGAAACGGAAGCAGGAGAAACGTGCGATCCGATTTTCTGATGTTGCGTTGCGGGATGCGGGTCAGTAGTGGTCAATGTAAGGGGTAGGGAGGGAGAGCAAAATGTATAAAATTCGTAGTAAGTCATTCACATCGCTCAAAGTAGAAATTTCATAAATTTGAAATTAAAGTGTTTACCTTGCCACTCTAATATGATTTGCAAGATAAGCAAACTATGTTATGTTTAATTTCATTCTCAAAAAGTATTTGTAGGTCCCCAATTTGCAAAATATAAAAATTATGAAAATAAATAAATACGCAAATAAAATAAATTAAAAATATGTATATGTATATATCTACATGTGAGTATGTGATTAATCGTGCAGTTTGTTTCAACCTTTTCCAGCTGCAATTTTTTTAAGTGAGTACCATTAGAAAAATGTGTAAAAGTACTTTTTCCCAAAAATTTACCTATTTGATAAGTCCTGAGATTCCTTAAAGCTCCCCACTTAATTGTAAAAAACTCCTCGATTCTGTTCATTCATTGAAGACACTTTCGTAACAATCGACAGTGGGATCAATGGTGGCCGTGATTTCGATTTTGCTGTTTAAACTTGTTTCAAAAAATGACGCCATTTTAATATTTTTTAAATGTCTCTTATATTGAAATTTTAAAATCCGGGAATCGCATTGTGATATCTCATTGAATAAGAAAATTTGCATTCTTTTCAAACATGGAAAATTACTCGTCCAATTGAAAATGTATGTGCAAGATTTGGCTTTTTAAAAAAGGGTAAAATGTATTCTTACCTTCATTCACAACGATTACGAAAGTGCATTTGACAGGGTTCAACTGTTCTCCGAATACCGGGCGATCTAAAACGTAGTCAATTTTCTTAAAACTATGTTTCAGGAATAAGGAAAGCAGGACCACCGAAATATTTTTTTAACAAGTAAAAGTAGTCCTAAATATCTTTTCTCTCAATTGGCAGAAAACTGATCTTTTTATGATACAAAACAGGCTGTAAAGCTATATTTTTAAGGAGGTAATTAAAGTTTTTATTGCTTAGGTAGTAAAAGCGAGAAATTCGAAGTTCACACAAGAATTACACAGAATGGAGAAAGAAAAGGATTTTAATCAGTACTAATCGAAGAAAAAAATAATGTCTTGCTTGTCTTCGATTCACTTATAAATACCCCGATTCTAGTATAATTTAGATTTTTTCAATTCAACTAACGTATTGAAAACTTATTTTTATTGATAACGCAATTAAATTTTGATAAATTATCAGTTGCCTTTTCCGTATAGCAATCAAAAAGGTCACGCAAATATCAAACTTTCATAACTTTAAAGTAGTTACAATACAAAAATTCTGAGTACTGCTTGTAAGGAAAGCTAAAGTCAACAGCAAATTTACCTAAACATAGAGAATCCACTAAAAAAATTCTTTCTCCGCGCACGCAAACTTTAGCCTATTATCTATGGTTAACTATGAAAATCTGAAAAGAAAATGTGTTAATATAGATAATTACATAGCGACACGAAAGAGAAATATGGAACAATATAATTTATTACCTTTGTTGGCAGGTACCAACTACAACAACGATATGCTGATAAAACTAAAACTGAATTTTTGATACATAAATTACGGACTTACCGGCCTGAAATCTGGAAAATCACCCCAAATGCGCTCCATTTTTAATAAAGGCAGCTCTGCACACGTAGACTACATATTTTGCTCAGCAATAGCACTATCCGCACTCACGCTCTAACTTCACTTTAACGACTCCTGGTCTTCTGGGAACTGCCGGTAAAAAATATAGAGCATACGACTCTGTTTGCCAATGCGGCTCTGATCGATAGTCAGAGCTTTGAGGCTCTGTCGGTCAGTAGATTGCGGTTGCAGACGTCTTGGAATAGATTGTTGAGAGTTTTTGGGATAAGAGTATTAGTTTAAGGGTGTATGTTTAATTAAGTTATTGTGAAGAACGCTAATAAGTTTACGTAATAATGAAGTTTTGAGTATTACATGGCAACTAAGCAGCTTAGTTTAGTAATCTTGAAAGTGAGTTTAATCGGCTTAAGCTTAAAAAGTTTAAAATTGATATTTTTTGCATAGTATGGAAACGGAACTTCTTGATTTAAGCCCGTTGCTCTTTACAGGTTAAATTCAGGTTAGTTTGAATTGGAACAAATAATTTCATATTAACAACAACAATATTCTTTTACTTCTGATAAATTTATAGTAAAATCGCCTTCACCAATAAGTCAGGAATCCACATTCACTAATCTTGAAATTGTAATTTTCTGACCTATTCTTATTTTCTTACTGTTTAATTTTTGATCTAATTCATTTTTAGTTCACGTTTTACATTGGTCGTTATTTCGCTCCTTTCACATAATTTATTTGTCTGTAAAAAAGGTAGGCATGTTTCTTCTATGCTGGCAGCTATTATTCTAAGACTTATTTAAAATATGAAGAAATTGAAGTTTTTCTCCGTTCGAGCAATGTATCCATTTATTTTCTTTCGCAGCATTAAAATATTCATCAAATTACACTCGAGACTAACTTGTTTTTTTATCTTTTTCTAGTAACGGTAAGGAGGAAAGGAGGAAATGTGGACAAAATGAACAGGATATAGAAAAATAAACACACAAGGACCCTCAGAAACTAAAACTTTACATGCTTGTCTTAATAGAGCACTTATATTACTTAAATTAAATTACGTACATCTTACTATAATTTTAGATAAAATATTATTTACAAATAACATCAATACATCTTTTTTTTAATTTCTAAGACATAGCCCTAATTCATTACGTAGAGTCGTCCCTAATAGTAGGGGATTTGCAGGCAGTCAAGAGATAACTTTTAACGTAAATGTGACTTCGAAATATGGTCGTCATACGGACGTTTGAATGACGTCGCACATTGGTCAATTATTCATAGCTGCGTAATTTGTTCCTGGCATTTTCTCCCGCTTTTTGATACTCAGTGTTTTCCTAATTTTCGGTAGAATAATTAGTATTAAAAGATGCGCTATGTACAAAATTATATATAACTTCGACTTGATTTTTGCGGGGTGTTGATGTACTAGAAATTAAACTGCTACTACCCTGCAAAACAATAAAGTCCTATTGCACTTACACGTTCTTTAACCTAGAAAAAGTCCTTATTTATTGTTGATATTGTAATAATAATAGATTTCTAAACTTTACTGTTAATAAGGATCTCACAGTCTTTCAGTTTCCTCTTCCTTCTAATGCAATTTTCGTGTTTTTTTGTTCATCACTTCGGCTTATCAACGCAGGAATGAAATGGAACACTCAAAGGGCAATAAATTAAGTACATTTAAATTTGTTTTCTTAAGCTATGTATGTGTAAAATGACTGGTTTGTTAAGGATGTTTCCTCAATGATATAATTAATGACACAAGCGTTGATAAACCGAACCAGTTCAAGCAAAATTGCGAAAACATAAAAATATACATTTTGTACAGAGTGATTCGGTAAAATTAAATTAAAGATTAAATTAAGTTCCGGCGTTCATGTAAATTTTCGGCTTTATCATCATAACTGACTTCTTTAGGGTGTAGTCCCAACCTCTCCAACGGAACCAAACGATCCCTGCAAACGTTGGTAAGTACATAAAATCTCCAATAATTAATGAAAATTGTTAGTTACAAACCTTGTCTAGCGGTTAAATCTTGTGGATCGTTCAAATAAAGGCCATTGAGGCCTCGTCCGCAAGACTTCCACCACCATCCCCCTTTCAGCATTGAGGCGCAATTGAGGCTGGATCTGTCATTATCTCTGAAAAAAAAGTTTTTACAGTATGTATTTAGGTAGTTGCTATGGGTTTTATTTACCTATTGTATGTAGAAAATGGGCTGTTATTACTGCCATACCAAGGATCGTTCAAGGAATCTCCAGCATTTCCTTCATAGCCGTCAATTTCTAGTTTATAGTATTCGGCTTCGGAATAAATTTTGAAGTGCGAGTATTGAGCGTATCTGGAATGTGAAATATTTGGTGTTTTCTAGGAAGCAGAAAGATATGAAAACGAAAGAGAAAAATATTAAATATTTTACGTTAATTGGAAGTTGGCAATAATTACGTCGAAGTGATTCTAAATTTAAGTTAATCTGGTGTAAAACCAGTAGGTATAAAAGGGTTTGAGGTTCCAATATTATTACAGTTGCTGTGAGACGAGTCGATATCCGAGAAGAATTTTGAAAAAAATCACGAAAAGTAACAATATTTCAAAAAGCAACGAATAAAATGACTAAACCGAGGAATCTTTGCAACAATTGGGCATTCCAACTGTTAAATAGGTAGCTTTTGGACCTGTTCGTGTTCCACTCGCATAACAGTAGCAGAGACTAACCAGCTGCAAAAAGACCAAGAATTATTAAGTTTATTTTTTTATTCGAGAATACTCAACGATATTTTGTTCCAACATATTCCAATATGTTGGTAGTGTTATGGGTAGTTCCCACGAATTACGGGCCAGGACCGAAGCTTCACTTCGAGATTTAAAACTTTAAATCTGACTGCGATTTTTTAGTATTTTTTTACCGTCATCAATTAGGAGCCAACTGTTATGTTTCCTGCAGCTTTGTCGGAATTTTCAGGGATTTTAAAATAATTTACAGTGTTCACGTGTTCATGGATGTTTTTTTCAGAAAACAGATGTTATTCCACAGCCAATTAAACGGTGCAAAAAATAATCTACACGGAACAATAACACCGATTTCCTTTAAATTTCACACCTGTTCCATCACACTCGCATGTGTTACATACCAAACGTATTGGCCGCTGTTATTTGACAAAAAGACTTCAGGTGCACATGTACCCCGAAAACACTCAAAGTGGACCTGATTACCTTTTATTCCCTTCGAAATCCTCCAGTTCCACCCTGAGGGAGTATTCCTCATTGTTAGTTAGCATATAGATATTCTCGTTTCCTAACCAAAACTCCTTGGCCGGGTCCCCAAACCCGTTCTTGTAATCGTTCCAGTCGCGGTTGAAGTTCTCCCTGGGAATTCCAAAGTCATTCCTTCTTTGTATAACCTGTGGTAAAATCAAGAAATTGCCCATATAAATATTAGTCGTAGGAATAATTCCATTCGTTCTATGCGGGAAAAGGAGAAAAACTTAATTAAATATTCAGTCTACTGAACAAACTTTGTCTCAATTAACGCTTTTTTCAATTTTTCCGATATCCGCCTAATTCCCATCGAATTTATTTTACCGCATTGCAGCCCTTAAAAAATGCGACAGCCGAGTCATTGAGGTTTCTCGGCAATAATTAGTATTTTGCAAAAACAGCCTTAAAGCAATCGCGCCGGGCACTACTGGTACTCGAGACATATATAAGTCACTATTAACTATCTAAAACGCATTCCAAAATGAGTAAAACATCATAAATATCATACGCCGAGCGGAAAAAGTGGACACCAAACCAGAAACTGATCGGTTACGTTACGTCGAATGTCTTTTAGCGTGAAAATACGGAATATGGCAAAAACCTGTTCCGATTGTGGTGATACTGCTACTAAACCGATAATTTATGTTCTGTTACACTTTTTCGCGGGTTGCGTGTTCGTTTTGCAAGAAAATTGAAATTAGGAAGTGGGCCGAATATTATGTATCTCTGTCCGCAAATTAATCGATCAAACCGAGCGATTGATCTCTGAAAGATCAAAAGTAGAATCAGCCTTCCGGAAGAAGATAATTCATTACCGTCCAGCCTCCGTCTGCGATTTCCTGCTCGCAGTACACTTTCAGGAACCAGAAGGTGGTGCCTCGGATCTGCAGATGGTAGACGCCAGAATTTCGCATTCCTGTGGTGTACAGGTCGGCGCAGGAGTAGCCCTGAAATCGGATGTGGAAATGAATCTTTGAACACAAATGCGAAAAGTGATACTGCGGCTTGCAAAACAGCAGTTGCGTGCGGAAAGTCTCTTTCCGCACGTTCAACCAGCGTTCCGTATTTTTCCTTCGCGTTTAAATTGTCTAATTTGGACCTCCGACGATGCGTCATTTGATGGCTCAGGGTCTTGTAAATTTTTATGATTTTTTGACGTCAATTGGTCTACATTTTTTTTACATTTAAGGTTTTGAGCGAGATCACGTATCGAATCGCTGCGATCGCGAAGGAAGACCAATGAAGTCAAGAAACCGCTGATGGCCTGAGATCAGCTTTAGGATTACATTCGGGTTACGATTCGCGTGAATTATGCAAATTACCAGCTTTGGAACGAACCAGATGGTGCGTTATTTACCCCGGAGGTACCCGTAATAGTGTGCGTTTCGAATCGGCAAAATTGCATTTGATCATCGTCAGTACCAGAAACACCGGCGGTACCTGTGAGCATGGAGAGCTTTCTATCTAATCTAATGGTTTCTAATAGCATAGTTTTTGCCGAAAGATGAATTATTATGACAGTTTACACGGTCTTTTGTAGACATTTAATGGTGCAGTTTTCACTTTAATTTGAGCGGGAAGTAAAAAATCAATTCGCTGAAATGAGAATTAAAACATTATTACACACGTCTGTAAACCTACAAAGCAATGATGTTTGTTTAACCGTTTTCTCGTAGTTTGTCAATAAATTGCGAAATGTTATGGTACTTTCTATTGACAATAATTGATGATTCTTTTGTCCTCTTACAATTTCCATTAAATGCTTTTCAATGCAGCCAGGTTTTTGATATGTACATATGTGTTATAAATTTGCATGGTTTCATCACTCGTGGTGGTACAGTTATTTGAATAATTTGAGGAAGCGCATGAACTACTGGTAGTCCGTAAGTTCGAGGTCCTTACGCAACATCTTTGGCGAAATATGCACAAACATAGATACGTATAAATGCGCCATATTTGACGAGAAAGTTGCAACATGCACGAAAACATGTCAGCACCTTAAGTTGGCTTCATACGACGTCCCTATATTAATGTATAGATATACGGATATGGATTTTTCTTCCCCAATCCATATTTTATTGTTAGATTTACATTTTCTCAAGCGGCGCTTTAACCCGATTAATAGAAATCACTGCGTTTTTCCTTTCGAGCATAAATGCGATCAAATATACCAGAAACACATACCCTGATATCTCTAACATTGGAGATCACATCCGACGTCACAAACGTGGAATTGTTCAGCAACGGCTTGTTCTTTACACTGGGAAAAATCACCCCTCCCTTCCTTTTATCTGCCCTCTTCTCCGTGGTGGAGCTCACATTCCCACTATTAGACCCGTTGCTGTAGTTGCCAACTTGGAATCCCGAAGAAGAGGAATTCTCCGCAGAAGGGGGCATTGTGGTGTAGGGAGGAGTAGTCTCCGTGAAGTCTTCCTCAAACCTCGTGGAATCATAATCTGAGATACTTGCATGAGCCTCTTGAGTCTAAAGAAAAATAAGTCTCACCTGGAATGTCCAGACTAGGCTCAGAGAGGAGAATGTCAGCAGGAACAGGTCTCTGCGCTAAAGTGGCAACGTCATCTTCTTGCTTCTTCAGTCTCATCTCCACTTTGTCCAAGTTGGCAATGATTTTGTTGGTCTTAGAATTGAGGTCGTTGTGAATTTCTCCTATGGCACGCTCTTGTCTTTGAGTCTGAGTCAATAGTTCGTCTTGTTTGGGAACCAAATCATCCACCGAACTCTTGGTTCCTACCACGACAGTCCAGACCTCGTCCATCTTCTCAGAAACAGATATCATCGGTTTCATTTGCTGTACCAAATTATCGAATTTGCTGGATTTGGTGGTGGTAGGTCTAGAAGTCGTAGTGGTGGTCACCGATCCGTTTCTGTGATACTGCCTGGGGTCATCTACTATGGCGTTGTGCACATCTACCATCAGCCCCAACACTTTCCCCAAATTATCCGACACGTAGTTTATATGAAACTGATTTTTCTTATCCATTGAGCTGGTCAGTTCTCGCAGCTGACCCAGTTCTTTCGTCACATGATTCAGCACCTCAGTGTTCAGAGCCTTAGTGATCTCCAGCACGTTCATGCTAACCGACCTCTTCTCACTGGCCTCCACGTTAATGTCCTCATTCTGGAGATAGTTGTTATCCAGCTGACTCTTGAGGACGCTCAATTTTGAATCAATATCCCCCACTTTTTGATCCAAAGATACCAGCTTCTTTCCCAAAGTTGCCACATCGTCAAAAACGGACTTTTCCCCCCCAGTGCTCTTTGAAGGATTAGCAGGCGACTGGAACAGCTTCAGATCCAGGTTTCTTAGTTTCGTGATCACCGAGTCGGTTTTATCGATGTTGTCGTTTACTCGTGAGTCTAAGCCCTCGACTCGTCTCATGAGGTGCTCAACTGCTTTGTCCAAGTTTTCGATTCGCTGAAGTTTGGAGTCTAGGGTGGATATGATGGCCTCGAATACATCGAAGAGGTGTTGTTCCCTAAAAAAATCGTGATGGCATTATCAAGGTAACTACTATGCGACCTGTTTTTCTTCAAAAAATCATGCAATAATATAATGTGCAGTGTGGATAATCTACATCTTTTTAAAGGAGTGCGAATTTGCCCTATCGATATTAAACAGAGATGTATGTTTAGTCTTGCTGATTCCTGTGTTTTCAATAGTGTAGGATAACAACCGACAGATGTCGCTCTGTTAGTTAGGTACTTTGCATAACCACCACCTCTCTAGTGCAGAGCTGCACTACCAAATCGTTCTTCTATCAAAACACTGAGTGTCCCAGATAAGACAGGTTTAATTCCAGTCATTAATTCATCTATAACGGAGGATAAAAACCGAGAGGTGTCGTCTAATCACGAGATTTGGATAACCGTCACGAAGAAAAAAATGGCTACAGATTTAGTTAACGAAATAGACGACAGATGTAGCCCAGTTAGATTTAAACCGCCCTTACTGTAAGAATTTCTATCATATTTTACTAAACCCAATTCAGAGTGGGCAGGAATATATTAATAAATTTGATCCAAAGGCATTTATCACCTTTTATTGTAGAAATACTATATCCTACTAGTCGCCCGTAGAACTGAAAGTGTAATAAATGCACAAATGTGTTCCAGTTCCGATTTTTTCGAGCCGATGGGGCACACCCTTTACCAGGGTTTCCATTAAACGCAGTAGTTTATATTATAATTTCATAAAAATTACGCAACTGGCGTATGTGAGTTTTGTAGCTCTGCTTTCGATTCAGCCTGAAAACGGTGCTTCCTAGTTAGTACCTGATAGTACTATTGCGTAATGACTGCCAACGACGATTCAGAGATGAAGATCTTGTCTACCGGGTGTTTTTCGCGGCAGATCGCTACCGATAAGGTAAGTGCCAGTGTACTGAGAATTTTTGATTGTCTCTTGTGAAATTTAATAATAAGGTAGTGAATCTAGGGAGAGGATTAACGGTCGAACGAAACATTATTGTGTGTGTAAGAAACAGCGAAAACTTTTATTTTAGAACGAAAATTTGTGAAAACGTTCCTGAAGCAAATTTGTGAAGGTGAAATTTCAGGTCAACGTATCGGTTCCTTGGAAACGTGATGAACTTCCGTTTTTTCGTATGGGGGTTGAATTGGGTTTTTGAAACTTTTTATGGGGTGCGAAATCAGTATCTGTGCGGAGAGGGATATCTTCTTGCACGCGCACGCGCTTGCTGTTGAACCAACGGCACTAAGCGAATTTTTTACTCAGTTTTTTTTTTGCTTTTTTTATAGGTGCGACTGTTTGTGGTAACAGCAGGCCCGTAAAGCATGGCAGCAACACAACATTTTTACATTCGCAAACTCGTGCAATTCTGAACATTGTGAAGCTTCCGCTGAGCATTTTAGAAGCTTAGGACGGCCCAGTTTCGGAGGAAAGAACGCAGGAGGAATGCGAGTTGTTTGTTTAAAAATTTGTTAAATTATGAGAAACATCCATGATTTTTTACGTAATGTAAGGAACGCCAGTTCCCAGCAAAAGCTCTCGTCGAGGCTCTAAAATTCCAAAGCGATGGTGGGAAGACGCAAATTTTCCAACGGTATGGCTGTTCCACTGTTGAAGAACGTTACCAGTTTCGCCTTATTGGGCCAACAAAGATTAAATTATAAATATTGGGGCTACGAACGGTATATTCAAACCTTGAAAAAGGACGGTTTCTCAAACTAAACGTTAAAATTGCAATTTCTGTCTTCGTGGCTGGACTTGTGAGAATGAAGCGATATTTATATGCTCTCGCCATGTTGAATCCCGACGATATTTTGAAATTGTCGGACTTGCTTCACAGCAGTGTCTAAATCCATGATTTGTTCTTCGATCTTCCCGACCGAAGGGAAACCGCCGAAAAAAATCCATCATCCTAATGTGACTACTTTACAACTCGGTATCTTATAAAACCCATAGAAATTTGCATTCAATGCAGTATAATTTTTCATAAGTTTTTTCACGTCAACCGTCTTCGCAGTCGGTAATTTATTAACAACTAAACTCTTATCGTATTATTATTTAAATTTTTCTTCGTGAAGACATTTCGCAATTCGTCGTATACTTCTTGAAATTTAACAACCGTTATTCTTTCATCAGGGTACCTACTAATTCGCCAACATATACTAGAAATTGAAGAGGAATATGTCGAGGGACACGCCTCTGCAAATCAATCTTACGAAAACATTTGTCGTTGAATTTGATCGGTTCAAGCACTTCCTGGTTCAACAAAGCGTGTGTTGAACCGTCGTTAATCAAAGGTTAACTGCGTTAAAGGTCTATCTTTCTTAGAGACGAAAGCGATTTCTTGGCCACCCCCAAAAGCTTGTTACGTTCGATCTTGATAAATATGTATAATAAAATATTGCTCATCTCCTCCAAATTAACTCTCACAATAATGTTGTCGAATTTATTTGGGCACATCCAATTAAACGAGCCATGACGGGATTTATTTTTGTAAAAGTTGTTTTATAAGAGTTATTAGCGGCTAATGAGGGGCTTTAAGGAAATCAGAGAACGGCCTGGCGGCATCTCTGTGTCATGTACTTTAAATAAGAATCCTCATTGTAGTTCGGCGTGTAACGATATTTCAGTACCACCTGTTTGAAGTCTTTAATTTGCTGGTTCGATTTTTCCTCAATTTCGACACCTCCCATCATACTCTCACAAAGTCTTATGCTCGTCAGTGTTTGGCCACCTTTTAGCTGTGCTCTTTACTGTCTTGCCTGCCTCCAAAAACTTTAGCCGAATTGAAAATCAGCAGAGAAAGCAAAAAATTCCATTCTAATAACCTTTGCATTTTTTACAAATGCAATATAGAAGATTGCACACTTATGCAACTAATTTGTATGAAAGTGGCTTACGCTGGTAAGCCCTAAAATTACTTATTTTGATGCATGCGGAAGATAAGTCCGCGAAGAATTGTTTATTTAAATTAGCAACGAACGTACTGCTATTTCTGTCTGCAATAATAAATGATACAACAAAAGAGCATTTTGGCTTAAATTGCACCTAATTTTTTAGTATGCCAAAAAGGAGCATATAATGGGTGTTCAGCTCTGCAGAATGAAATAATTCTTGTTAAATGGTGCGAGAACTATATTAAATTCATTATTACAGGCATGTTGTTTGCTTCGCAGAACCTTAACAATCACAATTACGTAAGTATTTCAATGAAATAGTCTTCATAATAATAGTTCATGAGTTATATGGAAAACAACCAGTAATGGCTAGTTATATATTTATAGGTTCCGAGAGGGCGATTCTGAAGAATAATTAATCATCACAATTGAGAATTCCTCAGTTCGTCGAGAATTCTTTCGCAAATTCTGGGATTATTAAACCTGAACCATAAATAATTTTAAAATATACGACTTTAAGGTTTCGGCTTGGCCGATACGTTGATGGTCTTTGGAGAACTCTCAGTCACTGCAATGCGAAAGAACCAGTATAAAATCATGCCAGAAAGGGGGTTAATTAATATTTTTTATATGAATTAATATGCAATGAACCGGCCAATGCCAGTCACCGAAAGGCTTTTTTTGCGGATTTTCCTCGAGGCCCGAGCTGATGTATGTAGACCTCCTTCAATTTTCTTAACAGGAGTTAATTTTATGATGTTGACACCCAAATCGGCTCCCGTGCCAAGTGCATCTAAGTGATTTTTTTTCGCATATTCTAAACTGCACTTCATTTTGCAACTTCCAGATCCTAAACTGCCAATATCTCACGCTAACCTCTCATTCCTCTCCCACTTCCTTCAAAAACGGGTAAATCCTCAATTAATGCGCAGAGAATAAGTTTTCCTCCAAGTAATTCTCGCTTAAATTATCCAAAGAAATTCCTTCTTCTGGAATTCCCTCGTTTCGCTCTCTCTCGGAACGGCTTCTCCCAACGACTCTGAGCCTCTCCTCGTAACGGGTCCATAAGCTCAACACTAAGATAACCGTCTGACGGCGTCAATTGTTTGGGATGCACGTGGGGTAATTTTCATTGCCCATTTCTCCAAAGGAAAAGCGATAAACGGAAAATATTATACAAATTTATTGCAGCGTTTGAGCGAACACATTAGGAAAAAGAAAGTCTTGTTTCATCAAGACAATGCACCAGCCCACACTTCCGACTTCGCGATAGTCAAAATCAATCAACTTGGTTTCGAACTTTTCGCTCACCCACCCTATTCGCCAAATTTGGCCCCGTCAGATTATTTTCTATTTCCAAAGTTGAAACAAAGGCCCGATGGAAAGAGATTTGCCTATAACGAAGAGGCGGAGTCCCAGGTTGATGTCTATTTTGAAATATTCGAAGCTTCTTACTATAAACAGGGCACAGAGCGTCGCTGAGAAAAGTGCGTCGATCTCCAAGAAGTCTATGTTGAGAAATAATGTAGTAGTTTCCAATTTTTTTTCTTTAAGTCTTAGGTCAGGCACTTCTCGGACTACCCTCGTACCCTGATTACGCTAATTTAACTCGAGAACACAGTAGCCAGCTATTGCATAACAGTCATGGCTTACAAATGAAACCAATATTTGACGTTTTTTGTTTAACATTCAATACATGTTTACTTATGCAAATTAATGTCGCTTTTGAGCTCGAATCGCGGAAATTACAGATCGCTAAGTTACGATTGCAGGAAGTGGCTAAGATTGTTTGGTTACACTCGTAAACAAACGTAATAATCCAAGTAATAAAATAATGATCGGGCATAAATTTTCGATTAAAAACGGTGTTCTGCTCTGCAGCAACGGTAATAAATCAACAAAAGACAAGGTTGATATGGCTACTAACTGGTTGCCTCAGTAGTTCCATCATGTATCTCAATTTCATGGATTTCAACCTCGCTACAGAAGAATATGTTGGGCTTAATCTTGACAAATTACCGATTGTGATAATAAAGTATCAAAAAAGTTTGAATGACATACGCACCTACTTTCGCTAGCCTGCTGGTCTCCGGGCAAAGACTTAGCGATTCCCCTGCAACCAAGAAATTATGTTAAGTACTACAATGTTTATGATAAAATTGATGTTGACATTTAACATTAGGATTCAATTAAGGCTATTATAATCGTGAAAGAATTATCTGGCCTATTGGGTAAATGACTGCTATAACATTCAAAAAACTGATTGAGGTAATTAATGCATTATGAATGGATAAGACTTGCTTAAACGTAGCGACCTTAAACTCGTTTTTTTTCTTAACTATATATGAGTCTTCATTTGTTGGTTGTTAACTAATTTACAACTTCCAAGAAAATTAAATGTTACTGTATCGGTTATAGTGGTAAGGCTAACGTATCAATCAATTTGGTGAAAATTCCGGGTCCTTGCTCCAGTTCAGTAGACAGCGACAACTTGCATATTAGTCGCCCATTGTCTCGGATGATTTGTAACTAATTTCAATACATAATAAATGCCGAATGTCGAAACTTTTCTTTAAATAAGCACAACAATGTGTGTGTTTGTCTAGAAAACCGGTAGTCGACCCGTAGCTTTTGGGATGGAACCGGCCCACACCTAGGATTACTAATTAAATTCAGGTGTGTTAAGTAGAAAATTACCATCAGCCGTGCCGAGGCAACGGAAAGAGGGACATTTAAGCCTTCTATCTTTGTACCCGGGTCTAAGAAGCTTTACCAAAATTTTACCAATCAGCCAACATCTGGGAAAGCTCCTTTGGGCGTGTCCTCGGTAAAAACAATATGGTATAACTCTAATGCAAATACACTTATGCATATTGTCCGTTAGATGACCGATACAATCTCCGGCGACCTCGTTCAGAGAAAGGTGTTAAAAATGACACACAATATCCGAACCGGCGTTGCGCAAATTTGTTGATATTTGTTTCTTGACTCGGCAAAACGATTAAAATGGCCTGAGCAGGACTCAATTTACACATTCGTGTCTTTCAAACATTTCTGCAAGTGTGTGTGAAGAAGACAATGAAGAAATCGCTGGTGGAGCTCAAGGAAGAAAGGTTGATGAACCGGTCGTTGGAAGAGCGAATGAAATGGATGCAGTTTTGAACTAATCAACGGCACCAAAGCCGATGATAAGACTAAATGAGTGTCCTGCCAGTCGGTACAGAAGAATTTCTGAAGTTTGTTTCGCGAAATCGAAAAGAACGAGGTTTTCCCAAACCCCATTACAGACATGAGGCTCCTCTTTTGGTAGATGAGACACTAAAACATGGCGGCTTCCGGTCAAAAAGTCCACTTTACGAGGAATGCCACAAATTGTTTACTGAATTCAGCTCCAGACCACTGTTCGAAACCAGTAATTTACCCAGTGAACGTCCAACCTCCATTTCGACCAGTGAGTTCGTGCTTTGCTCCATCGTTAATTATCACCCTGATTTATAGTTCACCAATAGCCTATCTGTGATTTCTTCTATTTTTAATTTTCAGAAGAATTACGATTTATCATTTTTTCTTGCATATTTTTGGTTTTTTTAATAAATAATTTAGATACAGAAACATTGACGTACAGGATAATTCACTGTAATATTCGCACCAATGGATGTTTCCCTTATTATCGGTCCTAGTGACACCTTTAAGGCAGCTAAGTTTCGTATTGTCTAAGCCCCTGAACGGAGTTTCATTGCAAACCTGTCGAAATGACACCCCTTGCATTATTTCAAATTGATCACCCTATACACATATTTTTACAGAACTGAATTATGATCGATGTACGGTTTAGGGCTTAGAACTGAAAAGATGCAGCCTCGAGCTTGTCTCCATAATCATTGAAAATCTTGACGATTTAAGGCAGCAACGGGAAGACCACGAACGGTCGATGGACGTGCTCGTTTCGAACTTCTAAGACCTTGGAGCAGCTGATCGAAAGTCAATTCGGCTTTGCCGGATTTATTATTAAAAAATTTCTGAAATAGTCTCAAAATATTTCATCGAAAACGTGGTTCATGGGACTCTCACACACTGCAACTACTACTATGTCTCAGCTTAATGGGTATTTCTTTATTTATAGGCATCTTTACAGTCATATTACCTATTGGCAACATAATGCTGAGCCTTTCCATTAAACCCGCAATAAAGTTTTGCAAAGTGTTAAAATTCCTACTTGTTGCATGTTGAATTATTGCGGACCGAGGGATTATGGGTGTGAAATTTGAATTGGCTAATATCCCTTGAAAAAAACTGCAATGAAAAATTGTTGCCACGCAAAAACCTTATTTATAAAATAAATTCCCAAACAGCCATTAATCCAATACCGATTACTAATCGGTTACTAATCAGCAGTTTTTTCGAGCTCGGAAATGGCTCGAAAGTCCGTTGGGGCATCTCAAATCCATATTTTACGTCATTGCCACGAGATATGGGCAAAATCAAGGTACTTATAAGTCATTTTGAAACATAAATAAATATCGACGTTTCAATACAAGGCGCAATTATACAGAATTAAAAAGGGAATTATTGGCTGTAATTTATTTCGGACAACGAACAAGTTTTCAAGTGGCCGGCACGTTGAAAGTGAAAGGATTAATATGATTTTTAAAACATTAACAACTAAATTTACACACATTATGCAAGGCAAGGTGCCATATTTAAAGACCAAACTGAGTGTTTAAATGACTCGGTCATTTGCCATGACTTTAGAACAAGGAAAGTGGTACCACTGAGCAAACAATTACACCGCAAGAGTCGATAGGAGGGTTGCTGCGGCACCATCTGGCCTGGCAGTCAATTTATTTAAATTCGGTGAAAATTATTCTGTTAATTGTTTGCACCTTGTTATTTATAATAAAGACAATTCGTTATTAATATTCAATAGCTTCCTCAGTGACCGGGCGAGCCCCATGTGTGCCCAAAAAGGAAGTATGGGTTGCGTTGCGTTGCCTCATCTATGGTTTACTCTTTGCGGAAACCATTATAACTAATTGCGGTGTATATCATCGACAAATGACGAGGAA
Source organism: Euwallacea fornicatus (assembly GCF_040115645.1). Classification (NCBI taxonomy): domain Eukaryota; kingdom Metazoa; phylum Arthropoda; class Insecta; order Coleoptera; family Curculionidae; genus Euwallacea; species Euwallacea fornicatus. Next base: position 2,695,314 of record NC_089557.1, read on the forward strand.
AAACAATAAAAACATAAATTAAATACTCGCGGTCGCATAAACGTTATACACTCCCAAACTTTCTATGTTTGCCGAAATAATAATAAAAACTGTCAGATCTCGTATATAAATAAAATAAATCAAAGTCTTCGGCATTTATAGCGAAACGCCACCGATAAGTTTCGGTAATCACGCATCAACGAAAGGAACAACTAAATTTCTAGTTTCTGTTAAGAAACCAATAATCAAAAATAAAAGTGTTCAGTAACTTACGTATAGACGTTTACAAGGCGTTCTTCATTCCTTCTGCATAGGTTTAATTAGGAAATGTTTAGAAGTTTCCATCGTACTCGTGTAACATGTCCATATTTGATAAAAATAAGCGAGCCAATGACTAGGCATTGGTGTGAAATACTACCAAGAAGCCAATTAACATTTGTTACTACATATTCGAATTTAGATAATGGAACTGAACGAGAATTCAGTTAAGAAGCTGACGTTTACTTCTATCGTTCAGGAACCCGAAGGAAATATCCCGGCCATCCAGGTCTCACCGAGGAAACCTGGCTGGCCAAGTGCGACCGGGGAACCCCGGCCGCTCAGTTCCGAAAGGAGTCCAGGTCTTGATATCGATAATTCTAATATCAGTCTAGTTCTCTTAGATACGACGACCTCCTCGAGGCCTTTTCATAAGTGGGGCGCACACGCTGGCTGCGATGTCTTAAGCATAGCGAAATCCAGCTCAAGGATAGCCCCCAGCCCTAAAGTCAGGGAACTTAAAGCAAAGGTTCGCGCAGTCAAACGCCTTGCTGAGGTCAGAAAAGGATCTGACTGGACGCTCGTTCCACTCCAAATCGCTCGGTTCTGCAGGCGATGGTCGCATCAGGGGTATCGGAGCAATTAAGGACCTTGGTGCGAAAAGGGAGATTGGGGGAAATGAAAAATAAAAACATTTTTTTTCTTTTTCGTGTAGAGCATGTCTTGTTTTTGCGCAGAAATGAAAGTTCGGCTAATTTATCATGAAAAAATGCAGGAATTGAGATAAATTGTAGTTGGTGCAAGGACGGGATGAGTCAGTTTAACACTTTCAAATCAACTCAAGTTTTAAAGGTTCAAAGGAAAAATATTATGACATACACACACACACACACAAATTTATATAAAATACATAAAAGCGTAATACAATGCGATATAATCAACCAGAACAGTTTTCTTCTTCATTCGTGCTTGATACGCCTGGAGTTTGCAAAACAACAGAATCATTTTTTAAGGTTGACTACATACTCTGTAGCCAGTTGACTGATCCGGTGTTTGCACCAACTTTGTGAAAGGGATGAGCTAAATGTGCTTACGGTTTCGTTGCTTATAGAGTATTCGTCCCGTTTTCGGCCCAAAGCTTAAATTTTTTTCATACCGAGGAACTTACATCTCACTATTGACAGAATGGCGACTCATCCCCCTTTTGCACTAAACTCCCCAATTTTAAGTTTTAAGAAATTGTGGAAAGCGGCTACATGCGCTTTACTGCGTTTAACGCCCTGTGCAAAGCTGCCAACGCGAAAATCTGCCAGGTCTGGGTTGGAATTCAATTAAACTTTTGGCTAAAAGGAGATTTACCATACGAGAGCATGAAGCATGCTTGATCATCATGACAGAAGTGTCATTTTTAGGTATTATGTAAGTTGCGCCAGCGGTAACGCTAAGGTCTGCTCAGAAGCAGCCCTCACTAGCTCAGCAGAGGAAAATGATACGTTTCTGGGACTATTGGCTTTAGAGATATCGGCGCAGTTAATAAAGAACCAACAAATTAAATAGCTGTAATAAACACTTACACAAGCACTTGCCGATAGTGATTTAGTGTCACATATACACCACAATTTTGCCGTCAGGTGCGCCATTATGCAGCCATGTACCAAGAACTAATTTAAAGTTATAAATTGTCATAATTAACCGTCCTTGTGCAACATTAACCGATTGAAACATTCTGGTCGTCCATCGTTCATTAGTGATATTATTGATAATAAATTTATATTTCACTCGCGAGGAAGAAACAGACGAGGGATTATTAACTTCTGCTGCAACTCAATGGTGACTAATTAGCTGGTTAAGAAAGTGACACAAAATTTGTTCATCAATCTCTTTATCTTGGTGTTTATCTAGCAATGCAAATGTCAACTAACCAGCCCGAACTAATGGGCCTGTTGAGCCGATTTTGCTTGCGAAAATCATTATTTAAATAGTATTATTATTAACAAACACGTTGATTATAATCCGATTGATAAGTAATTCCTTCATTATAGTTATCAACGGTTATTATGGTAAACGGCGTTATTTGATTAATTAGCCATGAGAGCAATTAGGGGGATAAATGGTCTGACTTAATGACTGCATCGCAATGAGGCCGCATGTTGGTTTTGTAGTACTCTTTTTGATATCGTTAAATTTACGTTTCCTTAAGAATCAGAGGAACATGACAGAAATCTGTACTAGAGGTAAATCGTTAAAGAGCTAGATAAACAAATTACCGGGCCAGGACACGGTGCAAACCAGTTTTGAACATAAAAAGTCTGATGCTGTTAAGCTTGGATTTATGAAACCGTGGTGTTATATCATCGTTGTTGCATGATTGTGCCGACATTGACCCGGTACCTGATTTGCAGTCAGTACCTCCATTAAAGAAAGAAGCTCGTTTCATACTCCAACCAAGTTGCTTCCTAACAGTGACACCAGCTTTTTCATTGAGGGACGCCATGATTGAACTATCCGCATTGTCAGACAAAATTTTATGATCTTTTACGGTTAAGAGCATCGTATAATGAAGCTCAATTTTACGAAACCACCTGCTATAGTTGGCCTTATTTAGTGGTACCTGCAAGGTCAATGCAGTACCTCCGCATACGAAGAAACTTTCTGAAAAATTTGCCATGGCAATGGCCAATATAGGATGATGTGATGTTCGAGGAAAACTCTCCTAGGCAGGACAAGTCGAGCGGTTTTTAATGCGGCAGAGCAGGATAAAGCTCATGCATGAGTACCAGGCACAGATTCGAGATCATTGTTATGTCCTCTTAATGAGATTTAGAATTTGACTTCCTTGTGCTTTCGGCCAGATATAGCATATGAGATACCGGACCACGCCTATAATTATTTAATATGTTCGCTTTGACGTCATGTGGTTCTAGTAATACTGATTTTATCGACATTTTGTTAGCAGTCATTTAAAGCGAAGTGATTTTCGACCTAAAGAAAATTGGCCCATTCATGCGATTTAATTCGATTTCCATAAATTTGAGTTCCGAAATACACAGTTCTCAATATAGGCACCAATGTCAGAGGTTTTTCATGATAGTTTTTAATAATAAGCGTTTATGCAATGGTCTGATTCAATTCTGCTTTCAGTAGTATTAATTTGGAGTATTTTTTTTATGAAAGTGCGGCTTGGCCAAGATGTCACATTCGGTATACTACAACCTGCCTAGACAGGGGGAAAAAGCACGAAACCAAATCGTTTTCTTACATGCCATTCCAATTCGAAAAACAATTAGATTTCCATTGCGATTGTGTCTGGTCTGGCACTTAATGGATAACCATGCACATTCACTTTATTATAAATAAACGAGCTTTAAAAATGGCAGAACCCGATATGCATAAAGCACGATCGTGCAGGAACGACAAGAACCATGGTGGGTTTTGCACCAAGACATACGCCTTCACGGCTAAGGCGATTTGTTCCAAAGAATGACCACAATAATTCGCACATGAATTAAAATGCCGTATGTTATAGTGCCGAAGACAAGATGGCTATACAATGTTATTTATTATTTTAAAGAATGAGAGATGAGCACTGGAGAAAGATTGTGGACAGCTAAATAAAATGTGCTTTTTATACAGATCGATGCAAAATGTCGCTCAGATAAATATTGGGTAGGTTGTGCACGTACAAACTTGACCAAAGGTTCTAAAACGCGTCGCTAGCAGCTTTCGTGTTAAAAGTTTAAAATGGCCTGTTGTACATTTCCAGATTAAATCCTTTAGTAAAAGGCGCACAAATGTGAGGCGTTTGTCGTGAAACTTATCATTGGCCAAATTTCAAGTTTTTTCAAATTCGGCCAGGGTCACAACATCCATTATTCATACAGTGGAAAAACACCCGGTTCCCTTGGTGAACCGAGATTTTTTATAAATCGTAATAACACATATATCATGTGTAATGAGTGAAATGACCATGCACGCACTAAGACGATCGATCAGCGAATAGTAAACCGTCTGTTTCTACAGATCTTCCCTGGCTCTAGACAAACGGGGCAATGAATTTTCTGGTAAAATTCCAAAGTATACAACTATCATCACAACTTGCATAAAAAGCAACTGAGGAGCGTGCGAAAGTACAATAATCAATTATTTCATAACAAATCAATTCTTACAAGTTTAGATAATCTAATCAGTATACAGGGGGTCTCATATAAAGTGAGATCGATGGTGATACTTGCTTCAAATCTAGAAGGCTCGGGAAAATTATGAGCCGTTCGATTAGCAATTGTCGATAACTAAAATTTATCGAGTTTCGTAGGTTCTACTCGAACGGTTTAAGCATAATTCATGATTTTCGAAACGCACGATTGGTGAGTAATTTGCTCGTATACAGGGTTCAGGGGGCGATAGTATTCTGCGAAATAATAAGAAAATTCCAATAAGCCCTTGGCAAAACCGCTATATTTTCAATGTACAGGGTAAAGTTTCACATTGTTTCCTCATATTTTATGTTCTCTTACATACGCTTTGAGTCAAATTTTAGGGGAAATTTCGTACACCTATTTTCTTTATGATCCTCTAGAATGAAATATAAATATCGTCCATAGTCATCTACAGGCTGTTACGTTTTTCGGGATCATGTATGATTATATGTTTTGCATCTTTTTTTTCGAGCACCCTGTACGAACTCCGATACCAATGTAAAGCTGCTTCTTCAATTCTCTAGCTTTTTGTCTTTTTTTCAGTATTTTTGTGTCTGTCACACTTTGCATATTCCGGTATGTGATGCCATGGCGATTTGAATAATTTTGTTTTCATTTTTGGCGTGTCACACTTTCAAAAATTTGGCTCAGGACATACGAGGCATATGAGGAAACCGCAAATCATGAGAGAAAATATAAAACCCTGCCACCACGTGTATCGAAGATGGCGCGTTTTTCACCACGGGTGTATTAGCAATCTTTTATTATTTTGCGGGACATTATCGGCCCCTGGAGTATCTCTACGACCTTATACCCTCCATTGAGCATCCCTTTGTCTGCCTGGTTTAGTTTAAAGTATTTCGCATGAAGATCGAGAATGTGCTCTTTGTTCAGCTTGAGTCGCCTGGTTTTTTTACAGTTTGATTATCCACCCGGTACAACAAAACGGAACTTTACTGCAGAAAAAACTTTAGAAAAAAACCCCGGACTTATGGGAAAACAGGTTTGCTCTCACTTCTTGTGCTACACGCCCTGGGGCTAGGTCGCGCACCAAGATAACGGCCTACCATGCATTGATCGATTAACTAATAACAGAAACCCACGGAATAACTATCATTATTCTTTAACTGTAACAACTGCAATCGCATAACAATTACGTATAGTTAGTAGTTTTCCTGCTGAGATCACTTTTCCTGCCGTCCGTCTTATTCGAGTTGTTGGATTTGCATACAATGCGACCTTGATAAGCACAGGGCGATTATGGCCGGTACCATACGTTTCGTAAAGTGGTACCACTTTTAAACGCGTACCCCAGAAAAAATTTGCAGTTAATAATATGCCGGTGCAGCTATCGATAAGCTCGAAACAATCGTATGTGTAGGTAGGGAATGACAGAGTAATTGCAGAGCCTTGTAACTAAGCGTAGAAAAATTGGGAACATCCTCTGGCCGCTAATAAACTCTTTATGAAGATTCTAAACGTGTCAATGACAAGGATTGAATCATTCGAGGCAAACAAAGGAGAATTGAATAGGGCGATAACCATATTGTCCACATTTACAACAAAAATTTAAATATAGAAATCAAATGTATAACACCTCACTGGCAAGGTCAGAAGACCGCAAAGTCTTACTCATATGTGCGTGCAAATTGCACAATTCTGATGTTGTTTGCTCTGCCTCGTGTTTGATCCATTCTGTGCGATTTTCATTGTCGATCGTTGCAGGCGTTTTTGTTCCTAAAATTTCACTGCTCAAATGGCCTAAAGGAAACATCCCTAAACAACCATATGGCTAATAATGGGAAATTTTGTGGTTTTGGCAGTCGGGCATTTCTTCCGGAAGAAAAAGTCGATTAATTATGATAAACATTTTATGAAGCAACTTGAATGGTTTACCTGCAACAATGTCGGTTCAAGGAAGTGGCCACTTAAGGCAAAAAGAAGACACTCTTCAGCTGCTTAACGTAACTATATTAATTATATGTAAAAGTTGAGCTAACGAAACGCTGAATTGGCTTTAATTGACTAGGTATCTTTAGATAACGACCACAACAAATATTTAAGCCTGATGTGGTACAGTTTTAAGTGCCGTTGAATAATATTAAAATAACGATTAATTTTGTATGCCAATGTTTATAATAATAATTGAAAGGAAACGCTTATAATATTACTGCACGAATTACGCAAGCTATAATCAGTTTATTACCCTCTTTGAGCCACGAACGCGTAAGATCTTGAGGAATAAATTATCGATCAACGTCTCATTCAACACTGAATTATGAGGAAGATCTCCACATTTAAAAAAATTTTAATATGAACTCGATCAATCCTTGACATTAGGTTCAGATAGTTCAGCTCAATTAACCTCGTTATATTACGGTGGCTATTGGTCATTTCTGCGTCTCCCATTGAATAGCATCGCACCATGTACGGTATATTTGGTTGAAGATTTTTCAAATACCACGGCAATTAGGAAGCAACACTGATCTTGTGATCTTTCATTGGCTTTGAATGAAGCTGGAATCATTACGAATAACTGAAGGAGTTTCGAGGTGGCAACAAGGTAGGTTTGCTCAAAAAATTGGCAGATAGTACGCCCAATTCAACCCATCATTGGGATCGTTTCAACGGCGGTTGATAGGGCGGTTGTTAAATGTGGAATTCTTCGGAAAGAAAGGACTTGAAGAATCTAAAAATTTCAATCCTGAGGAAATTCATGGCGACAAGCTACATTAACGATTAACACACCAGAAAGTTCCCGTTTGGCTTATCTCAATTAAGTGCAGAGCAAAAAGTGCCCATCCTGTATAACAGTTTTCCAACAAAGACGGCATTTATTAGAACGTAGATCGTATATATTAAATAGCAACGTGGCGCGTTTCTTTTGGTTTTTTATAAATTATTAAATTCCTTCGTCATATGAGTTTCTCGGCGATGACAAAAAATTAAAGATAGAGCCTCTGAAATCTAACTGGGTATTTGGAAGGAAAAGGTACGTACTTATCAAATAAGGAGTGGAAATCTACACCTATTTCAGAAACAAGTATTATACAGCAGGTCAATTGCACTAATAAATATATAAATATAAAAAATTTAAAAAAATACAAATAATAAATAAACATATAATTGTATGTATGAAAATCACACAATTTTTAGTTTTGCCAGTTTTCCTTGATCGTGAAATGCTGTGCCGAAACACGATACATCCCTTGGAGCTTCTTTGAATTGACCGCTTCGGCCCCAGATTTACTGTATTATGTCTTGAAGTCTTGTCTTGCAATGCTCAATCTAGTTTTCATTCCCGAGGAGTCTGGATCAGGAGCTTTTGGGTTCTAAACGGCAACTTCGCACCGCTCTCTTTTTTTTCGAACATTAACTCTCCTCAGATTTGACATCAGGCATTGTTGCCGAAATAAAACCGCTTGTCTGCTTCGAAGTTAAATGACAACCCTGCAACGTTCACTGGTTTCGACGAGAGCATGGCTGTCTGACAACTGTCGTCACAGTTGTCAAACAGTGCCCAAGGTTGCAAGTACTTTTCCGTTATCCCCTAATTACCTGAAACTTCTTACTACACGAATACGAATTAAGACAAGTTATTAAACGCATAATTAATTTTATAATTTAGAAAAGAGTTGACGAGCTAATTAGAAATCCATTCACTCACATCTAAAGTCATGTTTAATTAGCCATAAGGGGAGTAAGTGCACGTTGTATATACCTAAAAATTGCATTATACTATTCTAAAAAAGAACCGCTTGATCAGATCTCATCACCACATGATAACCTTTCATAGATTTCTCTTTGGAATTGAGTATGCCTGACTCTTAATAGCGCTACATGTGTTGGTGACCGAACCTGACGTTGCCAGATCCTTTTTGTTATCCTGAAAGTGTCAGATTATTTATTTTCTACTGTAGAATTCAATAGAGGACATCTGATTTTCAATTCGGACCGTTAAACCTGACTTATATATGATATCTTTTTCTTAACGATTGAAAAACGTTATTAATTCATTGACGGAAGATTCCTTAATCAAAAACAGATAAATCCTTCGTGTCTTTACACTCCAAATTAGTTGGTTTCGTAACACTTATCCATCCCATGATGGTTGATGGCTAACAAGGGGCCGCAATTTTCACAAAAACGGGCGTGACAAATGAGCTCTTTATTATATTTCTGTTCTACTTTGGCCGGGCAATAATTTACGAAATTTCAAAACTTTTTTATATCTAGTGGGTAATTATTATTATGTCAAAAGAGGGCGCGGACATCGGCAGTACCATGGTGATGACATATTTCTGCGAAAGTGTAGATTAGCGCGGAATTTTGGGTGGGAATCCGAATTTTTTGCGGTTTTAATTGTATCCTTTTGAGGGAAAGTGACAGTACTGCGGCATTTTTATTAATGGGAGAGTATAAGAATTGTGTTTTTTGCGAAATAGGTTAAATCCTCGAATTAGAGCTGGAGGATTCTTTGATTTAGAGATTGATTAGATTAATCTTTTGGAGGTTTCTTAAGAATTACATTTTTTTTAGATTATCTCCACGATTGTCTGCTGAAAGATCTTGGTCCGTATATTCTTTATCGTTTGTTATGTGTGGAATAACATAATAATTTCTAAAGCAGGGTGATTTTATTGTCAATGAAAAAAAAACATAAAGAATAAAAATTATTTAAAATAAAAAAAATTACATTTATGTGTAAAACTCTTTTAGAATTTTGGAATTTGTGAGGAATACAAGTGTGCATCAATTATTTTGGCGATAGATCTTCATCACAAAAAAACGTTGATACAGAAAAAAAATATGATTTGAACATTAGTTCTGATGCATGGTTGGATTCACAATAAGTTTAGTGTCCTGAAATCGTGGTAAAAATATGATGCTCGTTCTTAAAAAGATGTAAATTAGATTAGTGATTTGTGTTTGAAGACGAAACGTCTAACAAAAAATTTGAAGATGTAGTTTTTAAAATAGATTAAAATTGTATTAACAAATTGCGAGCTCAGTTGAGGCCTGTGTGTTGGCTATTCTTATATTGAGCAGAGTGTTCAATGTGCTTTAAAAAATTAGTTTCAAATTGAAGCTTTGATTATTCGAGAGTGAAAACAATATTTTTCCTTTTTTTAAGTAAAACGAAACATTTTGTTTAAGTTTCTGCAAGAAAATTTAGACACCTATGTACATTTTCAATACTTTTCGAAATAATATCAAAGAAAAATGCCGTATTTTTTCGTTTCATGCTTTGTTTCACATAGTGCTTCGAAACATCCTTCAACTGCGTCTAAATTTTCAAAATATTCGAATTTCAATACGCAAAAATTGGCCAATTTCGGTATAGACCTACCAAATTTTATAAAAATTTGCGATGAAATTAAAAGAATCTTTGTAGTAAACGAACCCACTCTAAGCATGAGGACTAGATTGGCGCTAGATAAAAGCCAGTCGTGACAAAAAAGGCAAATTGAAGTGAAACGAATTAAAAAGCATGGAAAGCAATATCTAGCGAACAGAAATAAAACAAAACAAGCTGATCAAACGAAATAAAGCAACTCCAAAATCCAGGTAAAATCGAGCTGCAATTGAAATATGGTTGTAAAAAAACGTGAAAAGCAGGACATAAATTGTCAGTAGAATTAATTTAAGTGAGAAATTAGAAGTAAAATAAGGGAATATTTAAATGTAAAAATTTTAAAAGAGACACAGAGAAAGTACAAATAAAGCTAGAAGACGCAGAAATGAAGAAATTGATAAGATCAAAGCCAAACCAAGATGCCTTATTTCCTGTAAAATAGGCGTTATTACTTTGAAAGTTGCCTAATTAGAGAACTAATTATTTAGTTTACGTAGAATTCTGACCTAACAAAGTTTTCAAGGTTTTTGTTATACTTAATTAGAGAGAGAGAGAGAGAGAGAGAGAGAGATACAGAGAAAGATAGAAGTTTACATCTATGCTAAAAGTTAATCAGCCTTACGAGCTGTTTACAGAAGCAGCATAAATTTACAGCTTATCCAATAATTCAAAGATGCCCTACAAGAATGAACAGACTTAACAAATTGCTTGATTTTTCCTAAAAAAGGGTTATAGATGGGCACTTCTTAGGGGCAAAATTTCGAAGACCTCTTTCCCCTGGGGGGAACTTCATATTGTCGATTGACATGTGGACTAGAAAGGTCGGTTGAGGAGCGAAAAGGGCTTCATCGCAGAGCTCGGACTACACGCTTCACTGCTGCTAGGTATAAATGGTAATAAGCATATAATTACATTTGGGTTATTTTTTTCAGATTTTTAATTCTAGATTCTATATGAAACATGTTGTGCTAGAATGGCATTTTTATGCATTCGTAACAGATTTACCACAATACTCAACACCTCACCAATAAACATAAAATCTATTGATTAAAATGGTACTCACCGACTTCTAAATCCCTTAATGGTAGTCTTATTACCCGTGGTACTCCTCAATTGTTGAACAGTTTTGTTCTGGGCACTCGCACTAGCGGCTAGCTGCGCGGCACTAGTACGAGGCAAGCGGGAAGACACTCCGATAACACTCGCGACACTCGCGAGTGCCAGTAAGGGGACTATCCACCCCCGGATCCACCTCATGGTGGAGTGATAATTCGAAATCTCCTATTTTTTTCCTTGGGATTGTTTTAATATTATCTCTCAAAAAATGTGTTGTTTTAATTAATTTGATGAGCCTATTTAATTGGTAAAAATAAGTGCTGCGTTTGTTAAAGTTAACTTATCTTAAAAAAAAGTTTTATATAAAATATAAAAAGTACAAATATTTTTTTCACAAAAAAGTTGCATGCAAGATATCAAAGCGAGCAGACAGCAGTACGCCGAAAAGGGTACGCAACTGATTTAAAATACGGTACGGCACCTGTCACTTTTATTCTTCGTATTCCGATAGGAATGAGCGTTAATGTGGTACTAAATGGTTCCCGCCATCGTACCGAGCTTACCAGACAGTGGTTCGCAAACTTAATTTTACAGGACCGGCCGCCTCACCAAAGATTTCTTCACATCTCCATCTGAAAATAATAATAATAATAAACTCTGTATTGTTGCAGCAGTTTTTCTGTAAAAAACCTAACGAAGTAGATTTTTTGATTAGTGCGAATTTGGCATTCTAGAATGGTATCACCGAAAAATGGTGTTTTATGCAATTTTTCTCTTGGTGTCTACAGATCGGTACGGGTTTTTTGAATTAATTTTGAAACGAAGCAGTACGGTACTGGCGCAATTCAAAGACTTTCACTTACAGTATATCGGTATAGACGCGGCTTCATTTCAACAGGTGCCCCAGTAGTAGGTACCCGAATGCGTAGTATCAGCTGAGATGGATACGTTGTCAAATTTCCTCATTCATAATTTCACCAAAAAGTAAGGCAACCGTGAAAACATAGTTTTGTTCGGAAACGAAACTAAAAAAAATTATAAAGATTTCCTTTGCTAAAAAAAAACTATAAATTCTATATAAATCTAAAAAGTAGCGGCATATCTATTTCGACAGTTGCCACACGACATTGCTCAGCGACATTTGACAATCTCTATTTATCTGTTTCTCAATGTTCTTCGATCCAGTCTTTGTTATAATAAAATTTGGCAACGTTGTCTCAGAAAGCAGTGGTCGCTCGCCAAGGGTCAACGCGCCTCGATGGTACCCGCGCCGACGACCATTCAAGAAGATGATCGCGTGCTCATCCTAGGTCATAGAATGACGTCATGAGAGCGATTACTTACTGTGTTGCTGTAGGAGTGATGCATGTTCTCTGTTCAAGTTCAGGACAGTACCAGAAGTGGCCGCGTTTATGGATTATTGTAGTTGGTACCCCCGCAATGTAGTAGGACGATTATTAGGTCATTAGTGGCAAAAAATTGAACGTGAGCGGTTGATGTAATGAACTTGGTACCTACAGAATTTGCGTAATTTTCTGAAAATAGGTGAATCTTTAACTGAGCTGTCAGAAAGAGGTAGCTTTTGTCCGTGGGTAATTTGAGCAATAATAAGAATTCTGACAAGCAACACAAGTGTCTGTGATGGCACTTGAGTAACGGCAAACATTTTGACAAGCGTCATACGGGTTTTGTTCTGACAGTTGACTAACTGCAAACATTCTGACACGCGTCATAAGTTTCTGTCATGGCATTGGCCGAGTACCATAGTGCATCCAACATGCATAATTTATGTAGACCTCTACGAGAAATATTTATTTTACAACGACCATGTATCTATTGCTATTTAGGAAAAGCCAGATGTATTCATTTCCTCATCACCTTTCTTCATCTTAAATAAAGTTGTTTCAAGAAGGCAAATACTCTCGAGAATAATTGATTACTCACATATAAAACTTAAAAACCATTAACATCTGAACACATGATGGCAATTCTTCAAGCAGTTAATTTAATATACAAATTAGACATTTCGAGTCATTTATTATTAACAATTCCGCTTATTTCGGATTAGTCCAAATAGACCTGCGACAGGCAATTGATCAGTATAAATTCAACCACTCGGTTTGAATGGAATGGAACCCATGAAATATGATTATTAATGTCTGCGTTTCAGGTGCTCCAAAAACATTTATTCGTCGCTTTGCAAATGAATGTTGTATTGCAAAACTTAAATTATTTTACGGTATTCATCTGTTAGATTGGGGTCTAGATTTTGACTTAAATAGCTTGCATTCGGCCAGACGAGTAATTGCAACTCTAAGGCAGGGCCGTAACTCTGATTTGAGACCCAGTTGACATTGCTTTTACATACTTTGAAAATCGCGTTTTGTCCGGGACTACTGCTCTCTTATTTTATGGTTCATTACATTCTGATCGAAGGCCAATCAATATAATCTGCATTTTTAACAATGCTGGGTAATTTTCTGCGCTCATATGCTCGTATTTCTTCAATCTAAACAATAGAGTTCGATTTTCATTGAACTGGCGGTGGCTGTAGGGAAAAAGAATCGACCTCCATTACTCACGTTATTAGATAAATTGCTCGTTACGTAATGAGACAATATTATTTTCAAACAAAAACCGGCGTGTGAGAAAACGCGATAGTGTTCCTGACCCGTTTTTATTATTTATTTGCCTATATGAGTTGGAAAACAGTTGTGTTACGAATATCTAGATAATAAGGAAGCATTGTAATGCTTATGAGCATTTTTTGTTCTGCGAGTGGTAGATGAGCAGATAAGCCATGTGCAATTGCGTGTGTATTGTCAAGTGGCACAGGTGTAATTTGCAAGGCAGTTATTGCAGGACAAAGCTATTTTGCAGGATAGGTTAATCGTAGTTCTGCCATTTACATACAAACACGGGGTGTTCGGAAAGGTCGTGTCATAATTTCTAGGGGTTATAGAGAGGGCTAAAATAAAGCTAGTACATCCTTTATATTTTAAAAAAATCTAACGGCCTCCGTTATCAAGTTACTCGCTCTCAAAGTCAGGAGTTACAAAAAGTATTTTTGCTGTAATTTTCAAACATTTATCATGACGACAATGAGAGTTTGCCGGTTTTAATAACTCACAATCGTGCTTATTTTCATATGTCACAGCTGTAGTACATATCATTTTTTATAACAAGCTGTTATTTTATTTGATTCCAAAATTGTTGGCATGTATGGTGCATGTTGATAATAAAATGTGATTTTCTAAAAAATGATATCGATTCGAGCAATAGATATACCTTTTTTTGCAAGAAAATTGTAAAAAAAATCAAGCTATTAAAAAATACTGGTTTCGTCAGTACACTAAAAAAAAATAAATGAGTCTAAATGAGAAATTTCGACTCCCTCTGTGTAAGGAAGACACATAAAACATCTGTTTATTTATGAAAATAAGCACGATTACGAGTGATTTAAACTGCCCGACTTTCATCGTCACCATGATAATTGTTTAAAAATTACAGCAAAAATACGTTTTTTAACTTCTTAGTTTGGAACCAAGTTACTTGGTAACGAAGGCCGCTAGTATATTTTTTTAATAAAGTTGTAGCTTTATGTCACCCTTTTCTATAACCCCTAGAATGTATGACATGACTTTTCCGGACACTCTGTATACACATGCGGGGACAAGCCTGAAAATTATGCTAGCTCCAATGCAAGGTGGTCAACTTCGGATAGTCTGTAGGTACTAGTAGAGGGAGAAACACTTATCAATTTATCTATCGCTTAAATATCGTTAATTGGTGAAAATCACTTCGTCCTACATATCTCCAATGGTTACTACCATATCGAGTTATTTTTTTGGAAATTCTATTAACGGTTTCTTCACATATTTTTTAAAGCGCAATCCAGAAAGGATTTGAATTGAAAAGATCATTAAACCATAAATAATTTTTTTGATTAATGGAAAAATTGATATTTCAAAACGGCACTTAAACAAGGCTTAAACAGTGCACGACATGAGACATAATGCACACCACAACAAGCTGGCTGATACGTAGTACGGCATAACATATACATAACATAACTTAACATAGAAATTTCATATGTTTTTAACTTTCTCTGTAATTATTATGCAGAGCATTATTCATTTGTGTTTTAAACTACTTTGTAAAAGATGTTTTCCTCTTTAGGTAATATCCCATGTACCTTTATAGCAGTGTATCTTTCGTTACTTCGATTCACGTTACAATTGGACATTGGATGTAAACAGTTACAGAAAATTTCTTTTTACTGATTTTTTCTATATGAACTCCGTTACTTGTTGCAGAATTCCCATTACTCCGGATAGTAGCTTTATTTTCTTCGACGTTCTAACTTTCTTCTGTAATCGAAGTTTCTTTAATATCATCTGTATTTCCATTTTGATCTCATTGTCCATTTCCCAAAAGAAATCAATTAACAAAGTCTCTTCGTGATATTTGTTCTCTTTTCTACACCATCACCCGCGCACTTATTTTACCGTGAAGGTAAACCCACACCACTCTGCCTAAATTTTTTTGCGTTCCGCCATTGATTTATTGAAATTAAAATTTCTTGTTTTGTTCGGATATTTCTAGGTTTTTTCATTTTCTTCTTATCTCTGGCTGAGTTCCAATATTTTGCAAAAATATCCATGTCAGCGTCATTTCTATTATAACCTGTCAAATAACAGAATAAAAGTGATATAAAAATAAACAATAAATAATTTTTTCATAATAAATATAAAAAAAGTTATGTAAAAATAAATTTTAAACGAATCAATTTAAATAAAAATCGTGAAAGCTTTGGGGCATTTCATGTTATTCTATATTATTGCAAATGTCTTGCAAAAACGGCCAAAAATCAGTTAAAATTTTCTGGCCGCCTGTTTAAATAAATAAATTTCATGTTCTATCTAATGACCCCCAAAACTGCAGTACGTACCCATATCTGGCACGCAATTGCCCATTATAACCAAAACAGTATAATATTGAAATTAACGATCTTATTCACCTATAATTTAAATCAAAATTATAGTAGGAATGTATTTGGAGTTACGAAATTAGAATTATCCAAATACGATGTGCCAAATAACTATTTATTAAGATAGTGAAAAGGTGCCTGAAGCTAATTGAATCTTTGGCAAAGGGGGGGAGGTTCAACATAATTCAGCACATAAAACACCATTGCGAACCCTTCCATCAAGCTCCAGTTTTCTGGAATCATGGCACTCAACGAAAATCGTGAGACATAAAATATTTCTTCCACTTAACGGTCTTAGAACCAATAATTCAGACAATCTAAGGCAAGTAGATACGGCACGGGTTGAAAGTGAACGATTCAGAATTAATGTTATAGCGGTCCAATTTTCATATTATGCCTCTTACTTAACCAACCAACTTCCAAAGCAAATGTCACTAGCCATAGGGCATTTAGTTAGAAGATATATGACTGCGAGTGAAGAAATTATATCATTCAGTCTTGATTCTATCAAGAAGCGACCATCAGGAAGTGTGCAGTAATCGCTGTTGGCCTTTGATGAGCACGAGCTTTGATAAACTGCATTAATTGCCCGTATGGCCTTACATAAGAAATCATATATCGTTTTGCAATAAATGCTCGTTTTAATTTACCTTTAAACGCACATTATGTCATTACACTCCTTAAATAATATAAGGGCAAATCTTCTGGTCATTTCCAAACGCTGCGGCCGAAAGAGATTTTGGCGACCTTAATACCTATATCAAATTTCCTGGTCGTGAGTTTGAACAATTTAAAATACTGGTTTAAAATATATTACTTGGGCTGAAAATTCGATATTACCGCACAGCCAAAAAAGTCATTTGCCAAAAGTCTTATTGACCCAAATCGGACGTTCGAGTGAGGACCGAGAAAGATAATGATTGCTAATATCATAATAATTGTCATGTAAATAAATAATTACTCCAACAGCAAACGAGGTACTAAACCAGCACCAGATCGGTTGCAAAATGCTGGTTTTGGTTTGGAACTATTTAACAAAAGCAAAAGTCGGTAATTAATTACATACGTCTAGCGATAATTGTATTGTTGGGCAATTTTCAATACTATTTGCCCCGCCCCAATTGCTCCCTTATGAAGAGAGATGTGAAGCAACTGAGCTGTATTTGTTGACCATAATAACACAAAGATAAATAAATGGCGACTAAGTTATTTTATTTCAATTGAGAGATTTGGTACTTCAATTGAAATTTTGGTACTTGACTGCGGAATAATTGGAAATCTGTTACATTTAAATACAGGAAAATATGTAGGGGAGATGTTCCTTGTGATCAGTAGGTTCCGTATGAAAGAAATCGATTTTCCTGCAATGAGTGCGCGAAAGACCCATTTATACTATGAAAGATTGATACTTGAATAACTGCAGAATTCACCAACTTCAGGGTGCATGAGAATGAAAATTGTTGGAAACATCTTGGTTTCGACGGATAAATTTTTTTTCGATGGAACATATGAAACACTGTATGCAAAATTCGATATCCATGCTGGCACAGAATCTAACAAAATACTTAAAAAGCGCGATATTCTTACATGTACGAAAAAGGTGCAACACTTGGAAAACCAATAAATTTACATAGGAGCACCCGAACAGGAGCGTGCTAAAGTGAACAAAAATTGTCGCTTTCGCCGTTCCCAGCGGGTGTTCAGGGCAATAGGTAGGTGAGTTAGGTATTCGGGCGTTTAACCCAGTAACTTCCCAAATGATAAATATATGGTCGATGCTGGAAATTTTCTTAATTACCAGCTGCTTCAATAAACCATGGGTGGTACCGATATGAGATTCCGAAAGTACTCTTAAGGCGCATTTTAGGTAAATGCATAACTTGTTCTCCTAAAGTCTCAGGATAACTGAATATTCCACCATTTAGGTAGTAAATAAATACATGTTGCAAAATATTTCTTTTTTATGTGGAACAAGTGGTGCCTTCGCATTGGCGGTATCACTCAAATTATTGAATTATGAAAATGCGCTCTTAGCAGGCGCATTTTAGATAGTGTATGGGTAGGTTTCTATTATAATGTCCCAAAAAACTGTTAGGTATTTAGGAGACCGGAAGGCGATAACATTCCTTATGATTTCGATAAAAAAAAGGATTCCCGCCAAGCAGTAACTATCTACTATCTATCGACGGACTGCATTGCTATTACGTACATAACATTCAATACAATATGTAATTTGAAGTTAAAATTGCCGGTTTCCAATAATCGATTCATGTTGCAATATTCTCAACATTCTTTTTTTCGCAAAGAAAAATTTTCTCATAGGGATTAACCACCTTTGCAATCTCTCGTCATGAAAGGCTTAAAAGATTTTCTGATAGGTACCACTTTCTAATAAATCACACTTTTCAGTCATGTTACTCACGATTGCAATTTATGGCGTCGATTGTAATCATTGATACGCAATAATCGACTTAAATATTTTTAAAATTATTATTGTCGTTTGCAGAAATGGAAACTATCGAGATGACACGACAGAATGCGAACCGTTTATATCTTTTATAATACCGGGTCTTTTTCTGTTCTGCATAATAAACAATGCCACAACAATACCGGGGAATTGTGCAATTTTTCGAATCGAGATCCCTATTTAACGTTGTTACTTTTTCGGTCAATTGGTTCCTTTCTAAAATTTAATTAAACAAAAATTTGATTGCAGGCCTCCACGTAGAACAAGCGGAAGAACGGAGAGATCACCGAAGAAGAGGAAAATTACAATATTCCGAAAATTGGTTTCTATCAGAGGATTATGTAGAAAGTTGCTGAACGGCATAAATATGACTTCCAAAGACGTTCAATTAATAATTTTATCCTTCGACATTCAATGTGCAACGACCAATGGTCGATAGAATAGTAATTAGGACTATGTCCAGTCGGTCAAATCCGGCGCGGCGGCGCATAATCATTTATGGGAAATGTTGCAACTCGGTTTTAGATTGTAGCCTTTACCGAAAGAATGTTACTACAACGGTCTTTCAAGGTCGTCGTTTCTATAAAGTCATTGACACCTATACTCATTAGGTGTTACCCATAATTTTTACCATATTTTATTTTTTCATATTATGCATATAAGCGTTGTGCACAGCACCTTAGTGACGCAATAGGCACGTGTGGTATTGGCCGAAAAACCCAATATGGCGAGGTACACATTATTGATATAATCGTTGTGCGCAGCACCCTAGTGGTGCAATAAGCCAGCACTGTATTGGCCGAAAAACTCAATATGGTGGCATATTAACTAATCAAATTTGCTGGTTGTGAATTGTCGTACGCGACACAATTCAACCCGAGATCTTTTGGAGATTACGAAGTGTGACCGAAATGGTGGTCTTATCTGGACTTAACACTCGAGGAAGGTATTTGCAATTAAACTGTCGGTACACCTATCTACTGGCGGTGATTTTTCAAAGAAATCGCGGCTGATCAAACGTAAGCCCATTTCTGTTCATGATCGATTTATCGATTGTCGGTCGCCATTGATTAATTCGAAACTGCGATACATATCGGCCTAGACAAGATCCTTTTCGTGTTATTAATACTTTTTTCGATGATTGTGCATTAATTGCTATTGAAAAAACTAACGTTTCATATTGTAATTGAGATTGTGATATCGATACAATGTGATTTCTGAAGAGCAACACTCGTCTGGAGTTTCAGAAACGTTATGTGCGTTAACAGCCAACAACAGCGAATTCAAAAACAAGAAGAGTTGTTTCGAGATCGAAGAATGAATGAAAACAATGTGCCTCTTTCGATATCATAAACCTGCACAAACAAACGCAATGAACCGTATAATCTAATAATGCCCCAACATTAAGAAAATTATAAATAAAACCTGAACAACAGTTAAAAAGGATAATTATTATATGTCGTTATAAGATAAAAGTATACTTAATTAAACGATTACTATAATTTGAGCAAAATGCATCGAGTGTACACATTGGAAAATCTTGATAGCCGTTCGGGTACACCAGGTTTGTCCTACCTACCGACCAGATATTAGTTCACTTGACCGGTTCGGTTCGGGTCATTTGAAAGGAAAAGGAACTTTGGCAAGAATTATTTCGTGTATTTTTCATAGACGTACCCTCGTTGGAGGTTGCAATAAAGTATGTTGCCACTGACCGACCGCTGGACACTGGCATTTTAACAAGCAATGAATATACGCAATTAAGAAAATGAGTGATTATTTTTCTGATGTATAAATATTTACTTTAACCCTCTTATAGATTCTTTAATAAGGGTTTATGAAAGTTCCTTTCTCCTCATTAAATGACTCACTGACTTAACTTAAAATTCCAGCCGTCTGCCTACAGCTTTAGAGCCCGTATGCATAAGTTTCTATTCGATTGTTCCTGCTGAAAAATCTGAAAGAGGTGTTAGAAACTGTTATATGAGTAAGCTTTATATAATCAACTAATAGTTGTAGATCTAATTTTTGCCCACAACACATGTAAACAAATTATGTTTACAAACCCGAATTAATGTGGCTATGGCTGTATGCATTGTTGATATGGAGTTCGATAATCCCGGCCTAAAACATACAAAGAGAAACCAACTGATTTGATTTTAAGCGCTCTTGTCTAGAAAATATGAATTCGGCATAAAATTGACGACATATCCGTGGGAACATATAGATCGTTCAGGACGCACTATTTTTAGAAATTTTCAAATGCATCTCTAAGAAACATGACGACACATTTTTGTCTATATTTTTCTGGAACACTATACATTTGATCTGTCCCTGAGATAATACCTGAGTATTTCAATCCGCTCTAATCAATCCTCCAAATGTATACTCTTTAAAGCGCCTAACATGTTCTCATTCTACATGAAGATGTTGCCGCACATGGTTCTGAGAATTTTAAAATTCAATTTCATTTAATCCTGAAAGTTTTATTTGTACTAAATTGAGATATTCTCTTACATTCTTTAGTATATACGCGAAAATATTTAACGTTCCCTATTTAAATTCAGCTGACATGCTGTAAAATCATCTAAAAACTTTAAACATTTCAAATTTTTTGCTTACTCACATCAACATGACGCCTTCAGAAACTGCTTTTATCAATTTTGATTGGTGCGAACAACAACAACTCTATTCTGATTGGCTAGATGTTTGGATCTTGCTGTCACTGACCACGCTTCGGTATTTGCGGCAAAAGCTCATCCGGAACTATGGCTATTTCTCAGTAGTATTTAAATAAATTTTAACTAAAATTTTGCTTTAAACCACCCAAACATGCCAACGAATATAAAACCTTTCGTCATACACTTCTTGGCCGGGGGCATTTTGGCTATGGTTGCCAAAACGGCGGTCACCCCCCCTCGAGAGGGTGAACCTACTTGCTCAAGTTTAGGAGGCTTGGAAGCAAATAATGCTGGAAGAGAAATATAACGGTAATAGACAAGTTAACAAACTGAATTTTTAGTTTAAAATATTTGTACGTTAGGCATGGTCCACTGTTTTATTCGCATTCCACGAGAACGGGGCTTTTGTAGTTACTAGAGAGGCAATGTGGACAATGTTGTCAGATATTTCCCCGCCCAGGCGTTGAATTTCGCATTTAAAAACACCTATAAGAAAGTTTTTCATTAAGGGATCGATAAACACGCTCAGTTTTGGTGATATTTTGCAGGAAATTTAGCTTCTGGAGAACAGCCGGTGCCACCAGCTTGTTTTGCATATCCGTTGGATTTTGCCAGGACACGGTAAATTTCTCCCTTAATTTTAAGCCAGCTGGACTATATTTCTTTGTAATTTTAGCCTGGTGGCTGATGTAGGGACTAATCACAAAAAAAGACAATACACCGGCATGCTAAACTGCATTGTAAACACCTTTAAAACAGACGGTTTAATTGGGTTGTACAGGGGATTTGTGGTGTCAGTGCAAGGGTTTATAATCTATAGAATCACATATTTTCGTTGCTTTGACACTGCCAAAGGCATGTTGCCAGACCCAAATAATATCCCAATAATTGCGTCTCTTATTATTGTTCAAGTACGTATTTAACAAGGTACGAAAGCTGAATCGAACAAAGTCTTTGACTTCAGACTGTGATGGTGTTCTCAGGCTTTGTGTCCTATCCCTTTGATACGGTGAGGCGTCGCATGATGATACAATTCGGGCTTAAGGCGGGTGAAATTATGTATAAAAATACTGTCGATCGTTGAGCAGAAATATTGAAAAATTAGGGTGAGATGAAAATGTTTTTAAAACGCATACTTATGGGTTTTCATTTTAGGATCAAAGGCGTTTTTCAAGGGAGTTCTGTCGAATGTCTTCCATGGATTTGGGCCAGCGTTGTTATTGGTTTTCTATGATGAGCTGAAACGGTTCCTTTAAATTAAATGAAATTTGTTTTTAGTTTTAAGCATTTTTGCAAGTTAAAGTTTTTATTAACGTTTTGTACCGAAGTTCGCTGTTAATAACTGTAATTAAGCTGCATTATAGGTTTTTTATTTTCTATTTTTAAAGATGTGATACATTCAAAGAGAGTATTTTACAGTCGACAGATATCTCTATTAATAAATACGCTATAATACACCATAATATCAGGTAAGAGTAATTCTGTGGGAAACATCAAATTACATATGTTTTACTTTTTAAAACAATTTCGGCATACTCAATGGTAAACCAGCACTTATATACAGGAAAAAGTTAACTATTGCTGCTTTTGATTACAACAAACCTAAAAAAATGCTTGAAAATTACTTTTAGGTTCAACTTAACGTGAGTCAACTTAACATTGATCTCAAAACAATAGTTTCTATATTTAGAATGAAAGAGCGTTGTAGGACTTAAAAAATTAGTGCTAAAAATCTCTTATTAAAAATGACTAGAAACTTTTGGTCTTACAATTATAACCAAGTTTAGAACTTTTTAAATAGGAAGCAGTCTTTGAGGAAAAATCATATAAGCAGTCCAAACTCTAAGTCTAAAAATAAATAGTTATCTAACAAATAGTCTTTGGTTAAAAATGCTTTAAAGAAATGAACAACGCATTATATCACACAAAAATCGAGTATTAAAATTTTAAACATTATAAATGCAAGAAACAAGAAATCTAAAACAACCTAATGGATTTTGTCGCCCATTTGCACCTTGGACACCATAAAAATACCCACTATTAATCCAAATAATCCAATAGCACTGGCAAAAATCTCAATGATCAATATCTTAACAAAAAGGGAAGCATTGGCTGCATCAGCTAGGGCAGCTCCACTACCCACTATACCTACGCAAATTCCACAAAGCAGGTTCACAGTTCCTAAAAGTCAGATGACAAATGTATTTACTGCATGAAAAAACTTAACAAATAGTTTAAAGAAATTTGCACTGTTGAAAAACTCATACAGGTAATTTTATGTTTAATATTATTTTTCAGTGAAAGTGACTAAGAATAAATGAATTGGAGGATCAAATCTCTTAATTTAACACTTGTGTAATTTAGGCTTACCAACAGACAGGCCAGCCCCAAAAAGCAAGTATCCAGCCAACCAGTTTTTGGCTTTCAAACCATCATCCTTAATTACAATATCCCAGGTGAAATTATCCAAATATCCAGAAAGGACAATTGCAGTAATTAGTCCATAAATTGCTACAGCTTCACAGAAGATGACAGAAATCAAATTTTTGGTTTTGATTCTTGGAGCTTTGACTCCTAAAAATGCCTTCTGCTCATCAGGATGAAAACAAAATTATTACTTAATATTTTGTAATTTTTGAATAGGGACTGTCATCCTTGGGACATACTAGTTAAGCTAATGCCAGCAAAAGATTTTGAGGTATTCTTTTTTAAAAAAACGTATGAAAAGATGTGAAACAAGAAAAATTATATAACAGCAAACACTTAAACAACCAACAACATGCGCCCATCTCTCTTAGGCACTATGAAGTAGTTTTCTTAGAAAATTACTTACCACTGAAAGCTATTTCAACTAGTAAACACCTTAACTTACCTCCCCCAACAATACTAACACCAACGGTATGAATACCCACAGCAGCACCTACAACACTCAATGAGACTGACAAGCCAATTCCCAAGGCGGCCCACATATGAGGGGATGTATTTTCCAAAAACCACCCGAAACTCACCCGTTCCCCTTTATTTGTTAGAACATGATAGAGCCCCAGAATGGTAACTGTTCCAGATAGCAGGGTCACGAAAGTAACCGCTAGGACGGTCCGTAAACTAACGGTCATGTCTATTGAGGTTTTAAGTCTCAAAGTTTACTTCCAATTCACAAAAAAAATCCGTTAATTGAAGATGAATTATAAAGAATTAAATATGAATTGATTTGTTTTAGTTTCGTTAAAGGGGTAAACTAAACGTCAAAGTCATTTACAAATCGAACAATGCAGTGTGGCGGTATCTGTTGGGAGAATGCTGAGCAACAATTAATGGCGGAAAAGAATCCTAATATTTGAAAATTAAATTGTAACATACTTACTAGAAAAAAACTCTCTTTCCGGTAATATCTTGAACAGTTACACTTAAAAATAATAGTCACCTCTCTAAGATACCCAATTGAGTTAGTAAACTATTTAAATTTAATAAATCACCTTTTTAAAGGCCTGCTATGAGTAGGTTTTGTGGTGTTCATTAAAAAAAAACATCAAGTAGGCATTGGAATATCAGAGGCATGACGTAGATAAATTTGTTGTCAGTCAATTGTTTCATGATGATTACAATTAGCTTAAGCAACGCTCAACTTTAAAAATAAATTTTACATATTAGATCTGTTAAATTGTAGTAAAACGGGTAATTATTGCTAATTTATTTTTCTTATCTAGTAATATAAAAACTAGATTATCCCTAAAAGGGTATATATTTGGTTAAAAATAGAAAATATGACTAAAAAAATAAATTTAAAAAATAGATTAATAGACTAAATATGACGCCATATTGATGCACGCTGCGTCATCTCTCCGTTCATCCCCCACCCAATCCTTCCTTTCAATTAACATCAGACTCCTGACTTGTTTTGATTACAATTGATTTTTTGTTGTAATTTCTCATTAATTTTTAAATCATACTTAAAAGTTAGAACTCTTAATTCGGCTGTAATTAATCCTGGAAACGAGTTAATTTACCAACCTGTCCCATGTCGTCTATGACATTTGGTCAAAAACTTTTCAAACCATCTCCCCCTGAAAAAGGAAGTTTTCCTCTTGACCACGAGGGTTTATGCAATAAATCTATGGTAAACTACATGAGATGTTTAAACAGGACCAACAACAAAAATTCTGAGTGTAGACTAGAGGCCAAACGTATGTTATTGACTTGCTTGTTACATCTTTGAAATCAACCTGAGCTTTAGAATATCTGGACTGCCGCATGAAGAACAATTTAATGGCCTCTGAAGAATGGTCCAAATTAGGCTTTACCAACGAAGAACAACCAGTATCTGTGGATAATAAAAACTAAAATGGTCAATGTGTTAATTGGTTGTACTGGCAGTGTTGCCACAATAAAACTCCCTAATTTAATTAGTAGTTTAAAAGAAGAGTTTACAAAAAAGCATCAAAATATTAAGGTAGTAATTTTTTTTACAGTTAATTTATTATTCTATTGAGATTGGAACAGATTCGAGTAGCCACCACTGAACGAGCAAAACACTTTTTTAAATCAGCTGATCTTGGTGAGGACATAGATGTTTTCTCAGACTCAGATGAGTGGAATGCCTGGCAGAAAAGAGGCGATGAGGTAGTGCATGTTGAACTTAGTAAATGGGCTGATGTCCTACTTGTAGCACCTCTTGATGCCAACTCTTTGGGTAAAATTGCAAGTGTGAGTTATAAGATATTTTGAACAACCATAATACTTGATACAAACTTTGCAGGGAATATGCGATAATATCTTGTTATGTACCGCGCGTGCCTGGGACTTAAACAAGCCACTAATCTTCTGTCCTGCAATGAACACTAAAATGTATATACATCCAGTAACAGCAGCTCAAATCTCTACTTTGAAGTCATGGGGTTATATTGAGGTGCCAGTGATTGAAAAGACTCTTATATGTGGAGATACAGGGTTAGGGGCTATGGCTGAGGTTTCCACTATAGTTCAAACTGTTGTGCATAGTGTTGAGGTTTAAGGTTGTAGTTTTATTAAATAAAAGTGTTTGATAGAATCCTGCAACTTTTTTTGTTTCAATTTGTGAACAAGCAAATATATATATATATATATATATGATAATAAAGTATATAAGTATAAACAACAACAAATAAATAAATAATTAATAAATCTGTTTCAAAAAATTATATATTTTTGTTTTTTTTTCCGCGGCTCCTTTCTCGCTGTCTTTTAAGTCGCCTTAAAAGGGGGGATCATTCTTTGTAACACTTTCTGTCTTTTTTCAGAAATGGCCTGCCTTTCTGCCTCGGAGAAATACAGTTCTTCATCAATAGAATCAATTTCAATGTAGTCGATTTCTCCAGTTTTATAATGCTGCAAATGGAGACTTAAGTTGTAAGTACGGGCTATAATAATGAATGCTTTTTAATGAGGGGAAGTTTATTCCATACTTTGAAAATTAGAACCGTCAATAATTTATGAACGCAGTTTTCCCCCTTCATTGTGATTGTGTGTCAATAGTACCAATATTTTAGGGAACTTACACTGTATTTCTGCTTCCTGAATCGAACTTCCCCTTCCGACCAATGTCTCAACCATATGTAAATCTTAGTAATCACTTCAAATAACTGATCCAGTTTATCTTCGATGAAGATGTTGCCGTGTGTTACGGCATAGCACGTAGGTTTACATGGCATAGGTTCTCTTTTAATGATCCACTTCTTGTATCTATCCAAATAATCCAGCGAACAGTAGAATAAATATTTCTTGCTAATGTGCTCGTAAACTAACGAAGGTTGAAACGAAAATTTTATTTTTTTGTGGGTAAATTTGATCATCTTCAGGCCAGGTAAATTAACCACTAGAAGGTTTTGATCATTGGCTTGTTCACTGAAGAGCTTCTCTCGTTCTTGGTTAAATTTTTGTGCAAGAACCTTCTGTTTTTCTCTGATTTGTTTTAAGCTTGTGACTGAAACACAGGGGTTTAGCATCTTGCGTCAATAATTCCAGAAAAATGGGATTTACTTACCGATCCGTTTTTCCTGCGAATAGGAAGTTATGTCCGAAGAACTGCTCGTGGACAATGGCATTTCCCAAATTTATTAAAAATATCGGGTACCTAATGCACATACACTAGCCAAAAGGAAATATTTCACCTATAAAAGCTGGCAATTAATTTACTTAGTTTTTTAATCGAATTCCTGAGGTTGCCATTCATTTCTACAAGCAAATGTGGGATCAGCGCTTGAATACAAGTTGCGTCGTAAATTCGACAAAAAGTTGTTGACCTTCAACCAATTTCATTGAATTTTTTATGGTTTATTAGTTATTAAGGGAACTATTGGTTTCATTCGTCTATGGTGGAGCCAAATTCTTCTTAAAATTCTTGAATTTGGTACATAATTTGCAAGAGTTTGCAGCAACAATTTACTGATAGTACCTCTATTGCAAGAGATTTTAAAGGAGGGTGTATCCAGGGATGACCTTAATAATTCTGGCGCCCTGGGCGAAATTTTTAATCATCACCCTCTATCCCCAAAAAAAAACTGTTAGCAAGGAAAGTACGTCATCCTGGGTTGCTGTTCAACCTCTCCTATCCATAAAACAGATCCTGGAGTTATCAACAAATTGCGAATGTTTTCTTGATATTCAGTGAAAGAACTCTGTACGTACTTCCTCGCGTCCTCGAAGTTTTGAGATATTGATCGAAAATCTAAGTGAAATTCATTCATTTCACGTGCGAATGGAGAACGTTTTCATGAAAATACTCGCTGAATTTTAAATTCTGTTTTTCTCTCTTTGTCCCTTGTCTGCCTAAATACACGGTGGCCCTTCGAAGTAGGGAACACAAATCCAGATAGCTACTAGAGGGTATCAGCGATCTGGACATTGCTTACTCAAAATCTTCTAGTGCGACCGAAAGAATACACCTGTCTGCCTTATATCCTACCAATTTATTTAAATTTAAAATTTATCATCATGGCACCTTTTTTGGCCTCATTCCCGGTTCTGAAACTCAATATTCTGCCAAGGTACACTCCACAATTGCACCTCCCCGTTGCTATTACCAGTAACAACAAAGTGCGTTCTAAAAACAATAACTAAATATTCAATCAAAATCCACTTCAATCAACCTTCGTACTTGGCTCCATTTATCGCCAAACTAGTAAGGGTCCTTCTGCTAACTTTCACATTGAAATTGAGCTCTAGTAATTTTCCGGTGATGAGATGGTATACTTCCAAAACGCCATTTGCCCCACATGCCCCCAATAGTTTCTCTTCATGCAAAACATAGCATATATCGTTCAATTGGGTTTTTGTGAAGATCACCCGGGCTGGATCGTCCTAGAAGTTGTTGAAAAAGTGACCTTCCAAAAATGCATGAAATATTATACTTGATCCAGGACGTATATCCGAATTTCCCCCTCAGTACCGCAGGTCAAAAACATTTCCTTTTTGTGCGGAGAGCATTTTATTGACAAAATTTCCCCTTTATGAGGCTCATAGTACTTGTAGACCGGGTCGTAGAAGCGAAGCCCTTTATTACCTTTAATTTCTGTTGCCCCCAAAACGGAACACCTCACTATAAGTCCCCCCTCCAAAGCTACTAAAAACATGTCCGGAATATGCTTAGAAAAATCAAACCCTACAACCCCCAAATCGCCCTTGTCTAAGACAGATTGGTGTACTTCTGTCGATTGATTAATTTTTGCCAAAATCGGCGTTTTAATTTTGTAGCTAAAATTGATCAATTAATCAAGAATTGTTGTTAGATGAAGAAGATTACATAGTCTTTAGCTGCAGGAGGTTTTCAGTGACTTCTAAGCTCCAAATCTTGATCAACCCCTCAGTGCTGGAACTTGCGAGATACACAGTTCTGTCTGAGTTCACGTCATTGGACCATGAAACTTGAGTGACGTATTCGTCATGGGCTATGGTATTGGATATCAATGGATCCAGGTCGTTCTCAGTATTCCATACATACAAGTGTCCTTAAAGTGGCATTGATGATTAGATATCTTAGTGGATTGGAGATACTTCACCAGTAAAAGTGCCTGCTGCGAGTATGTTACTATGCATAGGGTGAAACTTGGTGGTAGTTACACAAGACTCAGTGGACAGCCGTTTCTTTGGAGTCTCTGACAATTTTTGATCTCTAGAAAGAAATTTGTTCAATTAATATGTAGAGCCGGCCTTGGTGAGTTTGGCACCCTGCGCGAAATTTTTAATAACTCCCTAGGCCCTAGAAAAACCGTCGCCCAGGACAATTCGCTTTTCAGGTCGTCTCTCAATCCCCCTTAAGGCCAGTGCTGCGAATTAAAAAAAATCTCACCTAGTTAAGACATAAATGCATACAACTCCAGAGTGATAACACCAGGTTTTGTGCTTGTAGTTGTAGGGCACTGCCACGGTACTTCCAGTGCAGTTCCATTGCAAGGAGGTAATTATTGGAACCTCAAAGGTACAATTTTCAACTTACATAAATTACTAATTACCAATCCTTACAGCTTTGCTTCCCTCATTCCTACTGGAAGCCACTTCCAAAGTTTGCAGAAGTTTGCAAGAAGCATCTGCAGGCTCATCCAGGAGCCGGTAGTTTTGAAACACCTTGGAGTCGCTGGCGTTGCGTAGTTGCTCCTTTACCTCTGGATATATTTTGTGCAGCCATTGCGCTAATTTTTCCATGTCCACTGCAGCAGATGGATTTTCTTGAGAATCAGTTTGGATTTCTTGCGATTTCTGCTTAGTGGCGGAGCAGGATTTTTCGGATACTGCAAACTCTGTGGTTTGCGAAGCACTGTTGGTTGACACCCTTGGAGAATTTTCCGGTTGATAGAGGTAAGTTACATAGAGAGATTAGAGCTTACTTGGTGACCTTCCATTTCGACTCAAAGCCAACACATTCGTTGTGTTTCACACTGAACATTTTCAGTTAGTTCTGTTTGCATTTGCTTTAAACAGGAAATTTGTGGCGGCTGATTGTTTGTATCGGGTTACTGTGGGGTAATCAATAACGGCCTTTCAATGGGCGCTATGTCATTGCTGATATGAAATAAAAGACTTATATTATATGGAATTTGTTATATTTAAACGATAAACAGATTTTTATTATGTAGTTGGTACACAGGAAAATGAACAGAATTATTTTTTAATTTCTACAATAAACGTCCTAATTTGGCCAGGATTCAACGTTATCTCCAATCCATTGTCTTCGGCACTAATCACAGTGTATCGCTCAACCCTGTTCTGGTAAAGGTTCTGTTCCATCCACATCTTGGACACCGTAGTGTCTTTAATCGCGTCCACTTCAAAACCGTGGTAAAAAGAGTCCTCTAAAGAGCCATTGATTCCAAAGTGCAACCTTACGTTATCTGCTAACCACTGGTTACCACCTAGGGTGGTTTCTCTGGCAGACACTATTTCGAAGGAGTTAAATATCGTCTGCAATGAAGTGAATGAATTTTGGTGTTTTAAGATGTATCGAACTTACAGCTAGATTAACTTGAGTCGGCTGTGAGAGCACGGAATCTTCACCCTTCTCAAAAACGTGCTCAACCCTCAAAAGGAAACTGAATCCTATCCAGGGTTCCAGAGTTAAGATCTGCACGTTTTCTGGCAAGGATTGTCTTAGGCCGGAAAACTAAAACAAACATTTAACTCAAATTCTACCTATACATTCGCATACCTCCAAATCATAGCTGATCACGTCATCTTTATTGGGTTTGGGGGTCACGAATGTCCAGGTGTCCAAGAGTCTCCTTTGCGCTACATCCTTGGTAATTGCAGCAATTGACTTGTCTAAATCCAGAAGTTTTTGTTAATGCACTAATGAGGCCAGGTGGCTTTAAACTTACCGTTTTCGGAGTTTTTGGTACCAATAGTGATGTAGTGTGAGCCCCTAGCCACTAGCCCTTTTCCAAAGGCTGTTTCGTTCAAGGCTTCTCCTACTCCAAAGGCATCATCGTGAAGACACAAGCGATGGACCTAAAAGCAAGTACGTTTAAGATACCTTGGTATAACGATTTCTATATTCATTAAATTAACCATAAGTTCGATTTCTCCATCATTCAAACTGGACCCTCCTTGTGCTCTGTCCACTAATACAGCCAAATCCATGTCTGCAGTCTCATCTCTAATAGAAATTTGCGATGTAACCGGATAGTAATTCCCGGTAACGGGTTCAGACAAGTTAAGTTTCCAGGTAGGTCTAAAGTTCCTAACTCTCTTCAGCAGTTCTTTCCCATTAGAGTCGGTGTAGAAGGTTGAATCACTTTTCAAGTCACTGGTGTACTTTGTTACAACTTCAATGCCGGATGTACCACTATACAAATAAATTAGTTAAGTTTGTTGATGAAGGAGTGAAATTACGTACTCATGAGGGATAGGTCCAACCACCCAGTCAAATTCCACGTAATTATCAATGGCGTTGACTCTGATGATTTGACTGATATATTCGTTGAAGACTTGATGGACTTCGGCAACAATATCTCCCCTATAGATTGTGTAATTGATCTTCTCAGCAACTTTGACTAAAGCTCCATCAGGTCTGAAGATATAAGCTCCAGAAGATCTATTTTCGAACTGGCGGTTATCTCCCACGAATCCCTTGTAGTAGTAGAAGTTTTGGCTTACGGGCACCTCCAAGTTGTTTATGACAATTTTGGTTAGAAGCCCCGTATTTGGGTCTATTAGAAACGCTGTGTCCTAATAACATTTGCGATGAGAGTTGAAGATTTATCAAGGCATTTATATCGTACTTTAACGCGGTTAGTGTGGATATCTTCGGAAACGGGTATGTGGTCAAGTTGCTCATCAGAGATCTCCGAGACAATGTAAGATTTCCATCCTAATGGCGGCAGATCAGTGGCAATGAAGAGCAACTCGTTTTGGGCTTTGCCAATTCTTCCAGGAATATTTCGGACAAACTCCGGTATGGGCAGGATTTGGGTTGTTAGGTTGTTCCCTGAAAACCACAGACTTTAATTTCGCACGTGAGAGATTGAGCCCAGAATATACCTTGAGAATCACTGACAGAGTAGGTAGATCCTAGTACTGGCAACCTCACCACTTTATCCACATTTCTGCTCAAGGGATTGTAGATAGTAACAATAAACTCTTTGTCTTTGGTCTCGGTTTCTGAACATTCACTGATGTTCAACAAGTGGCACGTGTTCAGAGTTATAAGGGTCTGATTTAAAAGTTTACTGAAATATTATTGGTCACTAAAGAATTATCGATTCAAATAAATTTTGCTTACTTGATGGCAGCAGTAGTAACCAGCTCACACTCCTCGAAACCCAGCTCTAAGTGCCTCTCATAATCGTCAGCTACGTGCTGCTTCTCTGTACCAGTAATGGCGTCATGGTGTTGCATCACTCCCATAGCTTCTCTGAGGATGTTTAAGTCTGCACGGTCCTCAGGACCCAGGTCTGCTAATGCGTATAACTGCTTGCAAACCTTTAAATACCCATGATAACACCTTTCGCTTAAATGTGAAAGTGTATAGAGTACTCCACAATTAAAACTGTGATATTTAGGTTTCAAATTTAAAAACAAACATGTCGTGATCTAGTAATTCGACTTTGGTGGTTTTTGAGGATTTCAGTGGAGCAGAATTGTTATGAATGGCAGAGTTTAGCTCCCTTGCGACATATACTTTGAATTTTTTCAAGTCACATCGCCAGTCTCAAAATTCGATTTTCTAAATTTAGAAAAATGACCAAAAGTAGCAAACTAAGAATTTCCAAAATGCGCGGAAACTGACGATTATACGCAGGGGCCATCTTAGAAAACCACGCAGTCTGGACTCAATTTTTTATCACCGCTCCCTTGTTTTCAAGAATTTCTGCTGACGAGGATATGCTCTGCCCTTTCCTATTACTACCGCTCCAGTACCAATCCCTATAAAGCTGGTACTGGGGATATCACCAAATGATGAGTACTTTCTTGACACTTGGCGAAGGAGATTTTTTACGAACTAAAAATTAAATTTGTTTTTTTTTTAATTGGTTTCAATTTCAGTTGTGGAGAACTGCAATTCAATATCCAGACCTGGAGGAAATTATTGCCAACTCTCTCATAGCGTTTAACAGTAGGCCGGGAGGTGAAATATCCGGTCCAAAACGCATGAGGATCTGAGGCATAGGGGAAGAAATCGTCCTGTTTCAATGGCCATTTATTCTTGTTTTTGGCTTCGGCCTCATCATGAACCGCTTTGACATAGCACGATGGCGTGGAGTATACCAAGTTGTACTTGGAACCATTTTCCTGGCGTTGGTTCACATAGCTGAAAAACCAACATTTTCAAGACCTGCAGCAGTCACAGCAATGCTCACTTACTAAATTAACTTGTCCAAGTTTTTGAACCACACTTCAGCGTCTTGATAGTGGAAGTCCTCCCCCATGGTAATGAGGATATTATCAGTGACATAAACTTGAGTAGCATTATCTAAATACTCAATGAACTCATCCACTTTTCTGTCAACGTTGTACTCGAAGCTTTTTTTGTCATCAATGAAGGGCTCGTCAGTGCATAAGAGGTCGAAGCAGAAACCTGGAGGAGGCCCGTATGTGTTGTACAAAATCCCAGTGAAGATGTCACTTGATTCTCCCAAGCTGGAGCTTGCTCTCCAAACCATTTCCGGGGTGCGCGTTTGCCACCTTATTTGCTTTTCCTGGTAGTCCACTCTCCCTAGCAAAAGGGCATCAAAGCCCAATTGGGCGAAGATGTTGGCCATTTCTTTGCTGTGCCCGAAAGGGTCGATTTGCCACCCGATCTTCGGACGACCGCATTCTCCAAAAGTATCATTTAGTTTCCTAAATTGGATCATGGAAAATTGATTTTTCCTGGATATTTCCCTACCGTAATCCCCAAGTCATTTGGTCGATAATTGATTGATAATGAGTAGCCGCCTCATCATTCATGCACCACCCGCCACTAATGAACTCAAGCTGGCCACTCCGGACGAATCTGCGCACTCTGGCTTTGACGATGTCGTGTTGCTGCATCCACCATTTCCAGAAGAA
The DNA here is from genome assembly GCF_040115645.1 of Euwallacea fornicatus. Taxonomy (NCBI): domain Eukaryota; kingdom Metazoa; phylum Arthropoda; class Insecta; order Coleoptera; family Curculionidae; genus Euwallacea; species Euwallacea fornicatus. The sequence continues at coordinate 2,729,314 of NC_089557.1, forward strand.
GGCAGTTTCCACGTATATGAACCTGTAATTGGAGGAAATGCTATTAAAGACACGAGTTTACTAAATAGGTTACCTTCTGTCAGAGTCCTTTAAGAGTGAGTCAACTACTGTGTCCAAAATGTACTGGACGCCAGCATTTTGGATTGAAGTGTTACCTGGAAGAAATTGTTTTTTTAATTCTTTTTAGAACTGCAGAGAAAACATCTATATTTTCGTAATATAGTCAGGAGGAGGATATAAAAATGAAAACTAATTTACCCCGCCACGTCTTGCACGAAATTAGAATTGGCGTAATTGAAATATTAGAAATCTTGATAATTGCACACTTTTAGATGGTGGAGGGTATAATGAGAAATTTGAGAACAGAGCTTACTTTAAGAAATCAAGACACTAGATCTTAAAGACATTTACTTCGCTGGAACTTGCTTTATGGATGCTTTCTTGAAAAGAGCTCATAAAAATGACAAGAAACTTGCAATTTCCTTGGGAATCTCTGGGGGGAAGGAAAAGCGTCATGGAACTTGGACAAATTCCCTTATCATTTTGACTTAAGTGCGGAATAAGTATAAATTTTTTAGGATATCTAACCCCCAGGAATTTTTTTGCCATTTGAAAGGGGGAAATTGGCCGGACCTGATCGAAGAAAACCTGTTGCAAATTCTTTGATACCGAGACACCTATTGAAAGGCGATGTAATAAAGAAGTTTATACAAAGAACGCGAATTCAGCCACAAAAAGTAGTTTTAGACCTCATTTGATTTTAAACCAAAGCACTTATCGACTTCTCGACGTTTATCACTCCATAAATCGGTCTTACGTAAATCTTTATTTAAAATCGAATTAAAACCCTTCAAGGCTTATCCATCCGAGCGAAACAATTAGAACTTATCAATTATTCCTAATTCACCATAAACCAACAACTGCGAATCGAAAGACCTGTGCCCTCATTTAATATTTCACGCAGGTAAGTGATAAATCATATACAACCACAACCCCCTGCACTCTCATAAATCTTCAAAAACTTACTTCCATAGTAGTACTGGTCTACCGTCTTTAACCACCCGACATCATCGTGAGTATGGGGCACAATATGAATATTTATGAACCCTTCTTTGAGAGGGTGGCAGGACTAAAACCAAAGTTTTCCAATACGAAATTAGAAATTAAATTCAAAATTTAATTGCTTAGGCAGTACCTCATAACCGCAGGTGGTATTTGAAGGTGGAGTTTCAGTGGAGTGTGGTGAAAAAGGGGGATCTATTGAACTTGCTAGCTCCACCAAACTAAGTGTGAACATGAAACCCCACAAAACGTTCATTTTCACTAGGATTAACTTAACCGGTTGCAGAATATAAGCCACTAAATAATGAATAAACAATGACCAGAGGACTGATTAACGCTACGTGCTTATGGCGGGACGGATGAGAGTAAATTGCGCTCAGTAATACTTCTGCGGTCATTATACTTAGTTATCTTGTGACCTTTGACATTGTTTGTATTAGTTAGATTGTTATCGCTGTGAGAACTCTTCAGTTAAGAGTGTATGACGCTGTTGCCACAGGCGATAATGGGTTTTTCTTGACTCTAATGAAACGAAAGATTATGAATCAAATCGCATGTTATATTCAATGATTGTACAAAATAAATACTTACATTAAAATAGAAATTGATACACAAAAACTAAACTTATTAGAATTGTTTATGTACACAGTACACAGCCATTATTAACAAGGTACCCGTAGGAGTAATTGTGATAAGAATACAGGAATAATTATATGTTGATTTAACTGTTTTTGGCAGGTATGGAAATATATTAGATATGGAAAAATCAAGAGAAATCACATCGAAGGCAACTAAATCTTAGAATATCGCAATAGTAGATGTACCTCCTTGTGGATGAAATACTGACAGTAGTGCTTTTGGCAAATGGTTAAGTCCAGGGGAATTAAAGATTTATGAAATTATTAAGTTTATTATTTTTGGCCAACACTATAATAACAATGACCAGGGCCACAATTATGATTGCCAGTACAGTGACTGCGACTAAGAGAAACCGTTCGCATTTCGTCCTTTTGGCGAAGCAGCAGTACTGTTCATAAATCCTGGAAATAAAGAGATAATTAATTTTCGTTGTTTATCCAGCAAACGAAAAAATCGCATATTTGCAATTAACTAGAAAACCTGAGCGCATTGATTCCTTTCGATGGAGCTTCAATTTAGTACTCCACCATGATTCAATAATGATAAAATATGTATAAAAATGTTATCGATAACATAGATTTAATGTAATATTCATTTTTGATAGCGTTGGAAGCACGTAGAAACTCTGAAAACACTTTAGCTGGATTTAATTTGTATGTTTTTAGGAATTGGGGGTAATTTTCATTTGAATTGAATTTCATTCAATTTGATCCAATTCATAGAAAAGTTGTCATAACAGTTTCCAAAGAATTTCGATTTCCACATGTCGTGCGCGCCTCCATGTATCTCAATTGCATATGCGTGCGCAAAATGTACATTCGCACACTGTTTTGAAATCCCTGAGTAAGGTACTATTTCGGCATTAGTTACATTATACATTATTAATTAAGGTTGGTTTAGGGGACGAACACTTACTGCAAACTTTGAAGACTAGGAGGTCGTGATGCTGCTGGTACACTGTTGGTCACCGACGCGCTCCTTTTGAGGTTTCCCTCAAAGGCTTTATTGTCGTAAGTACGGGACAGCTTACTTTTACTGCTGGCTGTACTTATTCTAGAAGCGTCTGAAGATTTCCTAAAAAAACGAAACGAAGTGTCCAGTCATTTTGACGTAAACCCAGTTGCATTTAGTTCAAACCTATTTTCATTTTGTTCTGCTGTATTTTGCTGCTCAGTCTAATTTGCTATTTTCGGAGTAATCTCGGCATGTTTCTGATCTAATTTAGCAATTTTGATTTGTTATGGCCCGAATTAGGGCAAATTCACGTTTTAACTTGAATTTCATTTTTCCAATTTTGTAAAAGCGATCCATAAGCATTCTGAATGCTTATTTTTCCCCTATTAATTAATGTTTAGCCATACTTGCAATTCAAAAGATTCCTCCTTTAAGGATTAATTAATTGAATCCCGCAAGCTTTAATGACAAAAAAATGGCTCTAGAGTCATTTACAGCCAAGTGAAATGAGCCCCTTCTAGGGCTTGTAACCTTCAATTAGGAACGCCCTCATTTTCGCTGTTTTATTCATCAAGTTAGGAACTTTACCATTTAAACTTTTAAGGATAGTCTCAAGTTTCACCCAGAAAATTAACAATGAATATTTTATGAGGTTTTGCTCTCTATGTGAGAATAATTTTTAACTCAATTTGGGTCATGTTTTGCAATTGACCTTTTAGCAGTTTTTTTTTTAAATTAAGGGCTGCCCTCAGGCAGAGCCGGCCTTAGCAAGTCTGGCGCCTGGCCGAAATTTTTAAATACCTCCCTCCTACCCTCAAGAAAAACTGTTGATCAGGAAATTCCTTCGCTTTCCTCCTCCCACAAAACCGGTATTGTCTTCAGATACGGCCAAAAAGGGATCATTAAGTACTTAGTGGAAAATGTAGCAATTATGGGAAGAAGTTTTACTGTTAAAAATTGTTTTACAGCGATTCACCTCAAATTAGTATAAAGCTGTAGATGATCTGGAAAACATACTTTTTGATCTAAACGTTTACCTGTCGACTACATCCATTCATTTGTAGTATTCTTCTAATAAATAATCCAAACAAAAGCTTAACATATTAATGGACTTAAATTGGTTTAATGATTAGTTTGCGTTATTGTGGAGATTAGTCCGTAATCCCTCTGGGATGATTGGATGTGAGTTATTCGTTAAAACCGCCCGTTTCCTCCCCCAAAAAATGACTTTCATTCAAATAGACTCTTACCTGCTAAGTTTTTGAGTTTCGTTTGTCACACTAAAAGCTATAGTTTTCTCAGTCTTTGGCACAGCAGTGTCATCTTCAGGAATGGTAGGTGTGAGGGGAGGTTTACCCTTTTTGCGCACCTTAGTCACACTGCTTTCTGTCACCGTGTTTTTCTTTGAAATGGATAGAAGGGGGTCCAAAGGAATTCCCTTCTCAGAGAGTAAAATGGTTGACTTTGTCTTGCTGTTAGAAGAGGAATTCGCGACTTCATTATTTGATGTTGACATGCCCGACCTGAAATGAGACGAAAACCATTAAACACTCAATGTGAAACATCAATGAAAAATATGTAATTGTGGTTCATAAGGAGTATTTGCTTAAATTCTATGCAACGGTAGTCATTTGTGTACACAGAAGATATTCAAACAGCGCTACTGTTACGAAGAAGAGAAATCTTCTCATGTCCGAAAGTTTCTATCTAGAGATTTTCTTCGGAAAAGGAATGAAACAGTAAAAACAAACTTTCTTCATCTTGAAAGTTGTTTCCTCTACAGACGTTACCTGGAAAAATTTAATCTAGAAAGGCACAGATCTTCTTGACTTCAAGAGTCTCTCTAAATGCCTTGGGACCACACCAAAGAGCTTGAAGATCTGCTAAGTTGTGAGGGCTTTCCTTATTTTTTTTCCGGGCTCTTGAAAGGAAAATGCAGTAAGTAGCTATGGAAACGTATACGGTGTGGCTTAACGAAAAGGTCACCCAAGAAGACTTAGAAAAAAATTCCAGAAATTTCAAGAAGCGGGAGCCAGGTCTGTTTGATTCACGAAGAAGCTGAAACTAAACAATAAAAGTATGCCTAAATTCGAATTAATGTCACAATTTATTAAAATGAAACACTGTTGACATTTACATAAATACCTTTACAATGGCTGTAAAAGATTAGACTGTTTCTGCGAATTTGATTCATAGATTTCACGTTAGTAATTATAGGAAAGATAATGTACGATAATTTCCAAAACCTTAGTTTTTCATGATACAGTAACGTTGGAACATGAGTAAATAGACACCGGTCGAAGATAAGTGTAGGATATGTTATAGCCAAATTACGAAGAAATTCACAAATCAGCAAAAAGAGTTATGAAATTGGGGAGTTTCCACGAAAAAAGCAAATGTGTGACGTGATGTCTTTTCCGTATATCACTAATTATAATGGAGCTTTAGGGAAACGGTTACGCCTCTAGAAATGAAAATTGAGCGATTTCTCTGAATTCACCATGCGAGTCACAATTTTTGGTGTATACACAGAATTTTTCAAAATTCACTATTCATAGCGTTGGTTGATAAAATTATACATCGTAATAATACAACAATTCCAGAAACCAAAATGGGTACAAGCTTACTGCACATTTCTGCAATTATAAATCCATCACTTAATGGTTCACTCACAGTTGCCTGCCTTCGATACGAAAAAATATGTGATATCACGTGAATGGAACCTATATTTTATATTGAACAATGTGTAGCCTGGAACGCAAAAAAATAGAACAGTAGTGGGATTGAATGAATCTTCGATATATCCCACTTGTTTTGGAAGACTAACGACCGAATAGAGATAAGATAAGCTAAAACAAACGTCAAGCAGAATACCTACACGTTAGTCTATGGTGAGATCACGAATGGTATTTGTTCGATATTACTGCAAACTGCTAATAAAAAATTCGTTCTGCTATTTATTGATTTGTATTAAATCGACATATTTTTTGTTTACCTGCTGTGAGGACCATTAAATATTGAGGAGGCAGTTAGGCGTGCAATTATCAACCATTAAGGGCGAATTTTTCAATCATTTTTGAAGCTTCTACGTTGCCACATTCAAAAAGTTCTTGGAAATGAACCGGAAGGTAAAGAGAAGATTGAAGTAGAATTGACAAAAAACAAGAGGAAAGGAAGAAAGGAGTCGAGCTCTGCTGAAGTGATCAGTGAACCCTCCTTTCACAGATCTTTTAAATCGATTTTCTGTTCAATATTTGTGCAAATTTTTCTTCACATTAGTGTTTTGTTGAAATATTTCGCAACGTATGTTTCATTAGTTTTACGATACAAAGTAATTTGATATCTCATAGTTCATTCCAGTCCCCGCTTATTAATTTGACCGGCACCGTGGTTTATGAGCTTCAGTTCTGTCATAAATAACCCGATAAATTGAAAAATACTCCAAATTTTATGCCGTTAATTTCCATTATTTGTATTGATTTCGATCAGATGTCCAACTAGGATACCTACCTTGCTTGAGGGCTGAAAATCTTGGCAACATATATTGAGGTTCCTTCATTTGAATGCACTTTCAGAATCACGACACGACATGTCAAAACTTGAAAAATGCGAAAAAGTAGGTAAACGAACTAACCTGAACTAGCACCCCTTTCTTATCAAGTGAAAGCCCTCTTAAGGCCTCTTTATTTAAAGGCACTTTCAGTATCTCAAAAATAGATATTAAATCGAGTTTGTATCGCCCAACTAAAAAGATTTAAGTAAAATTGAAATTTCAAGGGACATTTTCCGTTCAGGCAGCTTCTAGACACAAAGTTCAATTACTCGTATTAGTCATTTACTCGCGTTAAATCCACAAAACCCCCCCGTTGAGAGAGAATTTGCTCAAATTTTCCACTAACTATTCCAGATTTCCCTGTTTTGACCTTCCTTACATCTTTTCCGAGTATGCCCTTCACCCTAGGCAGCCAACTTCTACACAAACTTTAAACCCAAAAATTACCCTCATTAATTAAACTGCCAACTCCCCGAAATACGTTACAGACTTTTCCAATATCTACACTTCTTCCACAAGTTTTTCACAACAAAATTCGGCAAAACATCTTATAAAATACAGATGAACGTATCGAATATAGTTTGCCCGAATCCAGGCGTTCACCCCTTCCAGGCATATACGGGGGTTGTTGGAATTCTTAGCTGTGAATCCACCACTTCCTGGAGCTCGTATTGATTGCGTAAAGGACTGGAAAGTTCCAGGCAAGAAGTGCAATTTACAGGGAAGGGGTTGTACCTCAGTGCACACGGGTAATTAGTATCGATCTGTCTAATGAAATTTTAAAACTATTTGCTATTGATTGCTGGCAATTAAGGGATTAGGTTTTTTTGCTGAGGAATGGATTCGCTATCATATTTAGTTATGCGCAGCAGGCTGAAATAAATTTCCCCAGCCTCTAAAACTTTTTCGCGCTATCCAGATTTTAGGGCGGGAAACCTATCCAGAGAATCTCTCGTGTTCTGTCCGTTACCAGCCTCTGAGAGAACAGCGATTTCGGTAGTCTGCGATCCAGAGGGTTTCCTAAAGGATTTCTATGAGACCCTGATTCTAGAATTCTATGGATTCCTAAATTTTCGTTAGTTGTAGTGAAGGTGCTAGTTTCTGGTTGTTAGGGAGGTTTGCTTGTGACTGTCAACTTACCGAAAGGACCCGAGGTATGCATTTATTTTTTTTTTCTGAAATTTAAAATGGTATTTGCTGAGTAAAATTCAGGGCTATAGCTGATTTCAGGGCAGGCTCTTGGTGGTACAGGTTTACAGTCACGGAATTTATTTACGAGAAGAAAGAGCTGTATGGTTTTGTTCGTATTTGTAGCTCTGGAAAACATGCAAATTTCAGGTTTACCATTGATAGGATGCAGACATGGAAGGTTTGAGTTATTACTGTTGATGGGCCGTGCCGTTTCCGTTGTGGTGAGAAAGGGCGTGTTCGCGGATTCTGACCAGGGCGTAATTTTTACAAGAAGAATATGTTTTTGAAAAAATAATGTACATTCTGCACTCTGTATCTGATTCATTCAAAACACAGTGTGCAAACCAAAAAACAAATACACCTACAAGTTTACTGTTATTTTTGTGTAGGTCTTTGCCCCACTTCTCAAACTGCGGACCAAAATAAACACAGACATCAGGAAGACAACTACTTTTTTATTCAATTCATGTATCATTCCTTCACTGTTCACGCACGTCCCATTCATAACCGACAACTCACCATATTAATGTTTTAATAATTTACTACTCTCTGCCATCACGCACTATCGTGCCTATTAGTGCCACAATACAAGTTTCAGCTGCAAGATGTGAGGGTGCTAACCGATTCTACAACCTCCAATGGCCCAGTTCGTGACCCATATCCAGCCCACGTTGGTGGAGGCTTCACATCATCACGTCCCGCATCCGCATCCACATCACCATCTGGAAAAACACGAGAAACATGACAAGCATGAGAAACACGAAAAACACCACAAAGAAGTTGAACATCATCAGCAAACTTCTAAGGAACACCATCATGGGAAGGATAAGTATGGGTGGATACATCTCCCTAAAATAGGTAAGTTTTTGAGATATCGAGTTCTGATTTAGAGTTTAGAGTTTTACTTAGAGTTCCTTTTCCCTTTAATAAGCATCGGGGTCTTCAGTACTTATTCTAAGAAGTCCTCGTTTCGCTTTTTATTTTTTAACTGAGTATGGCTGGTTTTGACATCTTGTAGTTGTTGTCATATATAGATTTCAATTTAATGAAGAAATTTCATACCTTGTCAAACTTTCATTTCAAGCATCACAAATATTGTATATTTTTCGTTACACCCCAGGGTGGGAGGTAATTATGGCAATATCACTCTTTGCTTTTGTTTCTTTGGTTGCACATAAGGGAGATCATGACACATATCAACGGTGCCAGATTTATTTCTGTTCATTTGATTTTAGGCGCTGAATTTTTCATCTTTCGTAAACATCAATCAATTTAAGATTACATTTTGAATGTTACCAAATTTGTTCGTATTCATATGGCTTTGCGTCGAAATAATTCAACAATACAAGAGCAAAAGAGGTGAAGCTGGCAACATCAACTACCGCTTTTGTTTTTTTGATTAAGCACTAAGGGTTATATGCCACCCCGCCCTGTTGCAAGATTAAAGATTTTATACTACATTCTTCATTTAAAAAACCTGCATTTTTTTCCATCTTAAAGAACAAGGAATGGAAATGCTCCATTTAGAGCATAAACACTGCACAAAGTGCTAGTGTTAATTACGAAACTGGTTCTTGCAGTTCTTCGTGTAATAAAAAGTTGTTTTATCGAAAACTGACAGCTTAAAAGCTCTAAAGGGCGTTCCGTCTTTTGTGTTAGCAATAAAGGAATAAGTTCTCGTTAAGATCCTGTATCGATTTTCTCACTAAGGTCGTTGTGTAATTTACGAATAGAAGGCCTTAAAGAAAAGACAATAATGGAGGGTTTTGTTGCGAAAGCACACTTACACGTATCGGAGTTTTATCAGTCACTTAAAAGTCTATTTTTGTATTCGAATTGTTTTCTATAATTTCAGGGCACTCCCCTCAACACTATCCAGTTCTCCCTGCCACCCCCAGCCACCACCATGGCGATGAGCATTCAGATCAGGAACATAAGAGAGATTCCGGGCAATACCTGGATTCGCATGGAATTCCCCATACATACCAACTACATTTCATTGATTCCCAAGGAATCCATAGGTAAATTAAACATTCCCTTTGACGCATTATTGCTAATTAGTAGTTTCTGTTTCTAACAGGGATTTTCATGGTCACGCTGAAGAGTACTTAGATCAAGAACACCACGAAAAAGAAGCCTTTCACGACATCGAACGTCACTGGGAGAAAATGGAGAGTTACACTGAAAAAGAGGAGGTTTTTATTAGGAAAGCGGTGCCGGAGGAGCGGTCTCCTTTCGAGAAATCTCCCTCCAAGGAGGAGAAAAGGCCTGTGCCTCCTCAATACATTAACTTGCACCAGATCCACACAGTGGAGAATAAATATCAAACAGTAAGTATTCTAGGAAAATTTTCAAGATGTAATGTGAAATTTAAAAGCTTCGGCGCAATTTCAATGAGTTGATGCAAATCGTTCGCCAGACATCCAGGCGCCTATAAAAGCTCTGGAAAAGGTCGACTCTCCGCTGTCTCGGCGTCTCGTTTCCATTATTCCCGGAATTCTGGAGCCAGACGTAGGCTCCGGAAGAATTAGCTGAGTCACTGGCGTAGTTGGGTCGTTCTGTACTTCGTCCATTAATTTTCCTCTTCCAATTTGTTTGTTGATTATCTCTTCAATGTGTTTGTACAGACATGTTTTAGAATGAGTAGCAAACTACAGATTTTCTTATAAAATCAGGATGTCTATGGTTTGATTAGATCTTTTCTAATATATATATATATATATATATATATGACGTTCCTTCTCTCCCAGGGGGCAAAAATTAATAAAGTTTGGAATTAAGGGCATCTTCGGTCCTTGTCCTATAGGACGTTTCTCTGATGCCGAGGCTGAATTTTCGAGTTGCCGCGGTAATTTGGGTTGTATTTATTGGGAAAAATCGTTTCTATTTGGCATACATCTCATGGAACTGCTGTTTTATTTTCGAAAAAGTGATTATAATGATTAAGTCGTTTTGGTTTTCGCACGCATGTGTGTGCGAAAAAGGGCCATGTCTCACACGAATAAAGAATGTTGTACCACCAATATATCGAATGGCAAATATTTCTGTATACTGCTACACTGTTAGTACTTCAGTGAAAATTATGAGGGGTGAGGGGGAAGGGGGGGTCATATACGCTATGTTCAGAGCACGAGAAGTAGGAATAAAAATAGTTGTACCGCCAAAGAAATCTGCTTAACCGTGTGCATTGAATTCAACAATTCAAAATTGCAATAAATCCGGGTTAAGGATCATCAAAATTAAATAACACAAAAGTGACGCTTCAATTGTCTCAGCAGTCGTACGCACAATTTCATTCACCATCGCGTACAGAAAGAGCATTGCATTCCACACTTTCCAAATATATTTTCCCCTTAAGATCAGCTCTATAGTTCGATCTCAGACCACCTGCAGTTGATGATGATGAGGGATAAACATTGGAATAGACGTCAAATCACATTGAACTAACGTATGAGGTATGCAACCCAGACTTAAAGTGACAAGAGGACGTCGCGTGTTTCGTCTCTGGACAAAACACCCTTCAGGACAATCCAGAGTTCTGAGAGATCGATTTCCCTGTAGATGTCCCTGTTAACCGCATTATTTGTACAATCGATATTGGCGGCTCCGCACTGACTGCAGAAACACATTAAACCCGCCAAACTCATGAAATAAATTACCTTTTAATACTCTGGAGAAGTTTCCAAACTATAAAGCAATTTGATGTACTTGTACCGCAAGAATTCGTTCGACTCATAGTCAACTATTATCATTGTGATAAAAATGTAGAGTTGGCTACCGAATGGCAGCATATTTCCCTTTTAATGTTACTGGATAAATAAAAAAAAAAACCTGACATCGGTGCGTAAGTTATAAACAAAGTCTGGATCCTTGAGGTTCGATGGAAATAGAACAACGCGCCGACGAGCCTTTCATTACTTTCTATTCTATTGTTGACACATTCGGAATGTTAGACGTGCATGTAATCGTTTTGTTATTTATATTACCAGAACAGCCAAGAGACCTTGTTTATTTTCAATTTTAAAATTAGGCGCCAGCAGAGTAGTATAGCCAGACCCTTTTTAATAAGGGTTTCGTCTGTGTGAAATGGCCATTTTGGTGCTTATTCAAGTAAATTTCAGTCAGAATAGAAAATCTGAATATAAATTAGGCAAAAAAGTTGATAAGATAGTTTCTAGTCGGACCGTCAAGAGGTGGCGCTGCCTGTGTACGCCATCTGGCGACGCCCCTTGACAATTGCACTCCATCTAGATGCTCAGAGTGGTCTTTGGCTTGGCCCTTTCTCAGCAGCATCGATCAGCAGCAAAAATAAAAACACGTTGTGTTATTTGGCTCTATAACAAAAGTTGCGGCCTTGACCGATACCTAATGCATAGCGCCATACCTTACAATAGCTCGCGGTAATAGACGACAGTTTGAAGTCTATAGGTTGATGTAGTTGCGTAAGGGATCAAAAATCAATTCTAATTTAAAATCGGCCCTTTATTATTCTGATTTCACAGGAAAAGAGTTCTTTCCACAGAAATGAGAGCAATTGTAAAAATGAGATCACTGTTTTACGATCGTGCTGTGTAGCGTGCGTGTCTAGTTAGATGTATAAACACTTAGCCTTTAAGCGCCTGTTGCTTAGAAGGAAATGTGTTTTCTTCGGTTTTTGTTGACATTTTTCCTGCAAAATCTCTGCAGTCTGACTGCAGTGATTGTTTGGCAAAATGCAGCTTTTCATCGCTGTTCCGCTAAATGCCAGGATGGCGCTATTTCAAATTTCCATTTAATCTCTGATTTATAGACTCTCTGAGGAGATATTCGTAGGTTTTGACGGTTTTTCAACGAACAGAACAATCGGTAATATTAATGAGTGTAGACTGCTCATGAACTTATGAGCTTATATACAGATATGTATTCCTAATACACATAAGAGTTGTGGTTGGCACCGCAGTGAAACGATCTCCAAAGAATCTATTGACTCATACGGAACTCTCCACTTTAGTGCCTTAGAAATTCCTTATCGAATTGCCTGTCAGCTTATTGCCGGGGAAATTTATGCTCTAGAAAACAATTAAAGCTAGAAATAGAGTATGCTAATTTCGCCTGCCAAAGCATGCCTTGGAGTTATCCACTTTCAACGGTTTGAAGAAAAAGTAATCATCAACAACATAACATTTTACCTATTTTCCCAGTCATGGACTTCTTCGTCGTAACCAAATGTTCTTAGTTCAATTACTTTTCTACTCAGAAGCACGAATTCCTTCCTGTGCTATTGGTAGAATTTGAGCTTTTCTCTTAATTTTCATTATTCATTTAATTTTTTTCGTTACATGTCAATTTACTCTGTAGTCTTTTCAATTGCTTGGTGTCCTTATTAGTCGAATTCATTTCTTTCCAACCATCCTTTGCTCTATCTTTTTATTTCGTAGATTTTCTAAGCGTTTATATACTCGAATCTATTCGCGTCTCCTAACACGTTTTAGCAGTATCTTGTTTTTCCGGCACATTGTCTTCATTTCCATTTTTATTTCGCCCTTTGCATATTTCCTCTAACTCTGGCGTCGATTTGTTTCAATTCCAATTTTTACTTAATTAATTAATATTTTTTATTTATCTTCTCATTAATTTTAATTTATCTTGATTTCCCTTTCTTGTTCTTTCTCTCATCCTTTTGGATTCAATGGAGTTAAATGGAATTAAAAAAAAAATGTTCAGAAAAGACGTGGTTAAGTTCCTATCTACATATAAATACATTTGCCGTTGCATTCGGAATTTGCTACAGAGCGAGACAAAAATTGAGTTCCAAACTGATTTCCACACAAGACCCCGGTATATTCACAAAACTGAAATTTATATGTTTTCTCAACTCATCCCCAGTTTTTGAAGATGACTCTGAGGACGATCAGCCGATATAATTCCAAATTGCTTTCTTGCCCTAAGATGAGGGTATTAAATGAGTGGACTGAAAAGGACCCAACAATCAGTTTAAGTTTGGAATTTTATGTGATACGTTTACCGAAACCTGCTTCCTATGAAAGAATTACGTCACCGTCACAATAGCCTACATTGTGTGGTTAATTAGGCGAAATGTCGGCCATCATGCAAACGGACAATAGTACAATTTTAACGGAATTAGAAAAAGCGTTGAATTAACCTTTGCACAACTTTAGGTTAATTAGCTTCAGTAGAGCAAAAATAATGATATGGCGCTCGTATCTGGACAGTATTATGTCAAATGGTTCCCACTTCACCAGGCCAGGACTAAAATAGCTTATCCGAAACGCACTACGTCTAAAAATACGAAACTCATCGAAATTTGCCAGTATTCCTTCGCTTGCTTCGCGGCTTTACTCTTTCGCGGTCGGTTTTGAGAGAAAAAATTGTGTTGGGCAACGGACCGGTGCGTAAAACGCACTATTACGCACGACTGATCGAGAAAGTGTTCACCCGCCGGTTTTTCGCTTCGACTTTGTGCCTTAATTTCGTATTTTTTTACTTGCTATTGTTATAAAGTATGTGGTATGAGCGTAGTTTTGTTGCTTATACAATCAGGGGTTGGAGAACGGACAGAAGAGTACGAAAAGTGAGGGCAAGAGCAGAAATATTTGATAGTTTGGTGTTAACGCACGATGGCGAAAACGTCGTTTTAGTATCACAAGGTTTACTTCGATTTACTTAAATTGACTGCTCATGTCCAAAATCTATTTTTGATCTTCAGTGTCAGTCAAATTTGAATATTAAATGCAAAGCCTAGCGATGCGTTTCAACACAAATCAATCGTCCGTATCATCACTTGCAAATTCCTTAAAGAAAAACACCGTCAGGTGATCCTTATAAAGGTAGAATTAATGCGTACTCTAACTGTTTCTGGGATACCTAGAGATAAAAAAAAAAATTTTGTTAAATCAGGTACGGATCTGGTTTGTGAGGATAAGGTTCTGAATTTTGTCCTGATATGGAAATTACGTTTTGGGAATTTTTTTTAAAGTCCAATGGGGCATCATTATGTCTTGAACAAATAGGTACCAACTCAATATTTTAACGTTAACTCTTCCATTTTTGTGGATTAATTTTGCAGTGATTAAAATCCGCAAAGCCAAAAATCCGGAAAAAGTCAGTAGCATGCTTTTGTTTCGTATGCATCCAATATATTCTCAGATATTGAATTGCTGCATTGGCGTAGTTTTTATTAATTTTTTTTTTAATTTTCATAAAGTCAGTGGCGTGGTTTCAATAAAATTAAAGTGCAGCGGCCATGTTGCCCGAGTTAAGCTGCAAAATCCGACTTTTCGTAAGTCAGTGGTGTAGCTCAATTTTTGAAGAATCATAAGAATTTTGAAAATGTGTCAATTAAGCAGATTTTTACTTAATTGGTTTTAAATTCACTTTGTTGAGTGCACTAACCTGTGTGGAAAATTATTTGAAACATCTGTAAGTTTCGGCTCTTAATGGGACAATTCTGGTTTTGAAAACGCACTAAAATCGATGGTGCGGCCGTTCTTAAAAATTCGAATATGCTATGTCTAGTCTTAAAATGTTCGATTATGGTAAATTTGTTACCGCACTGATTTGGAGGAAATTAAACAACAAAGTTCTTCATCTGAAAGTAGTACACAACTTTATTTTAAAATTCAATATTTTTAGCGCACTCGAGAACTTTAGATGGATACGGGAACTGAGTGAAATATTCTCTTTTGGAGTGACGTCAAACTGACTTACCAAAACAACTTTTATATCTACTATATCGACAAATATACGCGATTTTGACGTCATAGATCCAGTCATTAACAAGTCTGAACCAGAAATTTAGTCCTATGATCAACTATGCTGAATTTCATTCGTGTTTTTATTTCTAATTCAATAATCTAGATTGTTGGATTAGAGAATATTGAATATTCCGCAATTTAGGCAAAAGGGAATAACATTCACTATGTATAAATGCGATAGTTAGCAGTATCAAAATGGGGGGTCGTTTTCGAAAACATTTAGCGCTGCCCGGTGATCAATTCAGAGGAGCCGAGTTGATTTCTGTGTAGCAAACCCAGAAGGGTTATAGGGCCATGCATAGCTGTGCTTCACGCATAGGTGCGATAGGGAATGGGTTCCCATTGAAAGTATTAATATTTTTTTGCTTGGGCGCTTAAGTTCTGGACACGGTTATTATCTGAATACCGAAATTGGTGCATTGTTGACTTACGAAAGATGTCCTAAGGTTTGAGGAAAATTTCTAGTCAGGTTTCCTATCAACTATCCTTCCAGATTCATTAAGACCGTCGCTGTGCTTTACCAGGAGCTGCTGAATTTCATGCCCGCTTCAGGATACCTTTTTACGTTGATAGTTTGGTAGAATCAGAAAGCATGTAGGTTTCTATCATGGGCGGGCTTAAGCGACCTTTCGGCAGTCCCAATTTCAAAGCCGCGAAAAAAATCAACAAACTTGACACATTTTCCGCCATCTGCCGTGATTAACTATTTCGCATTTTCTAATCCGGGAGGTTAAATTTAACGTAAAATTTTTATCTGCCAATAAACATAAATCTATCTCAATTATAGCGACCCAAATTTAAAAATAGGTAATTTATATAAACGGTCTGCAAATGGATTGGCGTGGATCAAGACCTTTCAATCCTGTGACGAAAAACATTTTTTCCTACTACTTTCGTTTCGATTTTATATTAAGTGGACTAATTGATTTCACTGCGTATAATTAGGCCATGTGTTTAGGCTTATTCGCACTTTCAGTTTTGTTTCAATTCAACCCCGATTGTAAACTCAACGAAAATGACCACTGCTCATGCCCAAATTTATTTTAGGTGTAGATAAGGGTTTTTTTTTCTATTTTCATACGGTAGTCGACTACATAGTGCTTAATTAGTGTGTAATGTAAGATAGTAAAAAATGTCGCAGTTAATGAAGAAGAGATTCCCGTCGATCCAAAGCCTCGATGTCGGGGTAAGTTGCACCTCAGTGTCTTTGAAGCGGACATTCTCCTGTTTCAACCTACTTTTTCTTAATTTACATTAACCTAAACAAAGAATGTATATACTTGAATGTTGGCTACGGCTTTACAGAGTGACGTAATTCGTTTTTACAGCAAAATCCATTATACATTGTTTGTATCAGCTGACGTCCTATCTCTGTCAATATGTTAAGCGAATTCTCCATAATGGAAGTTCTTGTATTGATTTTCAAGGAAAGGGAATTTATGAGATTTCTAGGGAAAGTTCAGTCTCGCGGGAATTTACGGTGACCGTAAGTACGCACCATATGGAATCTTTTTTTAAATTTGAATTTATCAGAAAATGTTCTTTTTAGCAAAAGTTTTTGCATTCCTGCAAACTCAAAACGTAGTTTACCAGATTGATATATCTGATTTCGTGTGGGAGAGATTGAAAAATTATGAAAATGGCCCATGAGTAAACAATTTTTATTTTGAATTTTAGAGGAAACACATATTATGAAAAGTTGTTTGGAATTTTGAGGTAACCCAACAATAAATTTGCAAGTTTTTATCCCATAAAACACTGTTTCGGATTTTTTTGTGACTTATTTAGAGGATCAAAAAATAAAAATGTTATATGTATTTTGGGACGAAACTGGCATATTGAATAAATTTGTGCAACGCACAAGAAAAAGTGATTTATGGAATAGAAACTTAAAACTTCACTGTTGGGCTCATCTTTTAATTCTAAACAACTTTTCATAATACACGTTTCCTCTAAAATTAAAAATAATGGTAGTTTACTCATAAGCCATTTTCATAATTTTTGAATCTCCCCTATGTGAAATATACACGTTTTGTACACTGCTTTTTAACGTTGTAGGAATACAAAAACTTTTACTAAGAATAACATTTTCTGATAAATTCAAATAGAAAAGAATCCCATATGGTGCGCACTTTCTGTCGGTCACTGCATATCTTGTTGATTATTGCTTATGAATATTTATGTATTTGGCTTTCATTTCTTCAGTCATTTCTTTCTTCCTCCACAATTCTCTAGATCGCCTACGGATTGTTCCTCTTTCAGAAGGAGCCGTACGCCTTTTCTTTCTCATACATCATCGAAGTCAATATTCATATATTTACGTAATTAAATGTAAAAGGGATAATGATAATAATACATAAATAACAATAATTAAAAAATGATAATAATTTTAAAAAATGTAAAAAATTTGGCGAAGTTACACAAGAAGCTTTTTCTTTCTCAGGAGTTCAGCTCTATATGAAGAAGTTAAGAAACGTAAACGACTGCAACATATCAAATTCCTCCAAAACTCGTTTCCTAAAGCGATTGTAGCTCTGTCAGAGGCACTTAGAGGGCCCTCAAAAACCGACCCAAAGAAGTTCTTTTAAAATACAATACTAAGCTTCTATATATAAAAAGGCGAGCACATCTATCCATCATTAACTCAGTACAAAATAACGAGTTCTTGTTTATTTACCACTTCAACATACCGAAAATTCCGCACCTCGGAAAAAGAGCTTTTAACCCGTCTCTAAAATACACTCCCGGAGCTTTATTTATAGAATGTAGGGAAGTGATGTTTGACACCTGTAAAATATTTGAGTTCCTCGGGGATTCCTTAGATATAGAACTCGCTGCGCTATGGGTTCGTCTAATTAAGAATATTGCCTTATTTACGAGCCGAAAAGGGAAAATTTATGAGTTCCCTGAAATAAAAACTGGAAGCTGAACAACATCCTCATGACGAGGACTCTTAACGATTACCTCATTTTTTTAAGGGAGAAAATGCAATTCATGTCGCAAATTATACAAGCTTAGTAGTCATAACTAGCTGGAGAGGATCCAACTGGTCTGGATGTATCCAACATAAAATAGCATCATTTCTTTTTTTAATATGTTTCTAAGCATCAAAATATTTGATTAGGAAATTAGCGAAAATCGGATCTCTGTATTGACATAGAACTTTACCCAATAAAACGTGTTTCAAGTAAACCATACTCGTTACGTAATCAGCCACGAATATTAAATTTAATAGTTACAAATTTGAACTGGATGTTTACGGTTCTTACAACTGAACGGGCGCCAATATTTACAGCACTTATATTATTTATTTATTTCTGGACATACACAACAAAACATGGCGAAATACCACGAATCCAGAGAAAAATTGACTTTAAAAATAGGGAATTATGTCGCGTGACTGCCTCGAGGCATTAAAATATTTCGTAAGAGGATTCATGCAGATGCCAACTAATTTCAATGGAGGAAATAAATCTGAAAAAGCTGAAAATTAATTACTGAAAATTCCATAGTAATTTTTTTAGTGTTGGGCCTTAAGAAATCTGTACAGAAAACTAAGATTTCGCTGAAAGTTTACGTTTTTAAAACGACTTCTGTGTCTCGATTGGGCCTAAAATAAAATTTATTGGAAAGTAGAAATATTAAATTTTCCACCGTTCGACCTCGTTTCATTAAATTAAGCGTATAAAATCAATTTTGGCTCGACTTGCTAATAAAACCGGGGGTTTCCACCCTCCCTATCGATAGGGGATGGTAACAGGTTGAAAATGATCCCCTACTATGTGTGTGAGAATCTAAAAATAGGTTAAAAGAACAGGTCGGTAGTGTGGATATAGAGCGGAGGGGACAAGTGCTTTGAGATGGATCTGCTTCTTAGCTGGGCAGGTCCCTTCTATTTTGCTTTATCATGTGCCACGAGGTTCTAGGAAGATGACGTAAGCAAAATATGATTTTCAGAAAGTTGCTTGATAAGGAGGAAAAAAGTGCGAAGAAAATCAAGTTGCTCCTTAACTTGATTTCAAACTTGATTGTACGTCAGGAGATGGAGATAAAATCTCAAATTGAATTGATATTTGAAGAACATCGAGGGAGAAATTCCTGAAAAATACGTTGGGTAAGACTTCTCAAAAAACTTGAAGAGAAAATATAGGGCGAAAAACGATAAGAAACATGAACAATAACGTGTCTTAATAGAGGACGGTAACAAAGGTCGAGAGATGCAACATTTTTGGAAAGTTTAATGAGTTCAAGGAACATCACGAAGAGAGATTGATGAGAGTATCCCAAAAGTGAAAAGATAAAGGCGGGGGTGGTAAGTTCGTTAAAAGCTAAAACACTGTTTGAATTAGTTTGCAATTGGTTTGACCTGAAAAATTGGTTTGTCTTTCTCTTTATCTTAATTTGATTGTTCCAAATTGGAAGGGAACAGCTGCCCTTTCGTGGTCCTCTCCCCTCTCTGCCTACATCTTTGCGAGAGAAGACACACCTTTTTTTCCTGTAAAAATAATACAGGAAATTTTGTACATTTTTCAGCCACATAAACTTCCATTTCCCGCCTCTGGTACTTTCAAATCTAATTTCTGATTTCTTCGTTTCTCGAAGAAAGTGACTCAGAACCCGGTCACACTCGCAACTCTCCCTTAGCAACACCACTTGCACCTCGTGTATGCAAATTAGGACTCCGATAAATGCCCCACTGGAACGACACACACATACGAAAAAGGGGCAAACTCGGAGCCAACCCCCGCACCGGCGCCCCCTTTCGACAACCCCACAATCATTTTCCGCTCGATATGGGGGTTGCCGGAGCCGGCTTTTCGCTCAGTGGTAAAGCGATGTTCGTAGTCCTAACCATGACGCAGGTTTCCTGCATTCGTTGTGCCATCAGTGAAGTTTTTTCCTGAATTTCCTCAAAATTGTAAGAAGCTCATATGCTGAGGTTGTCGAGAGATCAGAATGGTTACAGAAAATGCCCAGGTAAAAGTACTTAATTTCTGATTGCTTAATGTGTTGCGGTTGCTATGCGGCATTTTGATTATGACTTCGTTGAATGCGAAAAAAAAAATTGAAATTTTGGAAAACACTCATGTTAGCAGGAATATAACATTACTGCGGACCTCGTTGGCAGCGGTCCAAATGTGTTAAAGGAAACATCGTATTGGGAATAATATCCGGTTGAAACATAATTCGATGTTTGGTCCAGCATAGATTGTTTTGGTTTTGGATCAATTTATGGAGCTTGGAATAGTAATCCAGGATATTCGGGATCTAGCTGAAATTTTGCAAAGTAATCTGGGTCATTCAGCTGATTCAATTACCTGCATGATTAGCTAGTTTTGTGAGATCTTGTAAATAGATTCAGATTAGATACGAAAAAAAAATTAAAAATAAGGGATTTTTATCACTATTTATCAGTTTTAAAGGCGATTTACGATAATGACAAATTGCATAAACAAAGATGAGGTTGGGCCGAAAATTCCGATAGCCACAGGGTCTTCACCATTATGACGAAATTACGAAGCTACTGGTTTTGGAATATCCCGATATTCTAAGTTAGAAGCACCAGAAGTTTAATTTTTTCGGAATTTCGGTACTTAAAACCGCATAATCCTCTTTTTAAAATTTAGAGTCTAGTGGAGGTAAAGGACTTTTGATCCCATGGAGTATTATATTCTGCTTTGATGAAACGTTGTACTGCATGCTATCGAGATAATAATAAACGATCTTCATATCGATAAAGAAATTTGCGTATTTGAAACGCACCATCCCTGGATCCAGGGATAAATTTTATCTGCGATAGAGATTTTGGACTATCGATCCTCATTATTTGCCGAGTTAAATTCCCTAACCTAGACAATTTCTGGAACTACGAAAACTGAACTATCTTTAATATGTGGAAGCTTGAGATTTGGACTTTAAAAAACCCTTTTAACAATTCCAAAAGCTTAGGAATAATTTTTAAAATTTCGGGCATAAAAAAATAAAAAAGGTATGAAGTTCTCAAAAGTTCTTTGAAAATTCAACAAAAATAATTAACCAAAAAACAAAAATTTTGGAAAAAATGCCTGGTAACTCCCACAGACGTACAGGGAGTCTAGAATGTTGTTAATATCGGAAAAATTATTTTTGACACATTAACTATAGAATTAGAGCCCTGGAAAGTGTTGGGAATTCGAATCCTAAAACATTGTTAAAAATGATTAAAATAGATCTAAAACGTAGATTCAGAACCAAAAATTCCCTCAAGACCTGGTATGTTTCCTGTCGATACACGGTTGTCATAAATGGAAAATTAATAGTAAATAACTCAATCATATATCTTTCCCAACTACCAATGGTGAGTGATTTTCTGGTAATGTTATTCATCCCTTATTCATTCAATTATTTTTTCACGACTCAAATATGTTTATACACATAAGACTCATGACCTCACTTTTGTCGAAATAACTCTAAAAAAACTCGGCCAACGTAATTAGGCCACTGTAACTTAGATATTACATAACATAGTGACCGGAAACCCTTTACAACCCTCTCAGTTTACTTTTTCCCTACAAATTCGCAGCCGGTATCAATTTCGAGTATCACCTTGAACTTCTCCTGATTAAATATTCACTTGTGGTACTATCTAGGGGCCCCCGTTATCAATTTCAACTCTCTGCCAGACTGTCTCCTGCAATAAGATTTCCCAAATATATGTGTATGTAGGGCAGGGGCAAAAAGAAAGCAAAAGAAAAATGGGTGCTTTCAAAATTGAGTCCGTAGACGCGCCGTCGCGACGTTGTTATTGACCGGTGACGTCAGAAGGCGTCGGCGTCGATTCGACCATCCTTCTTACCCCTAAACGCCATCCGGGTGTATAGCTACAGGGTGCAACGCGCGTTTGGTCTTATTGTGTCGATTTTGAGGGCATCTTGCCAAAATACCGGTCCTATCTGTGATCTAATATTTAGGTTTTGGTTAGAATAGTGTTATACAGACTATATACGCACCGAAGAAGGGTGGTTTTCATATAGCGTTTTTTTTTATCGAGGGGAATTTTGAGGTGAAATGAGCCTGCTTTGAGCAGAAAAACCATGTTCTGGCGAGGATGAGTGGATGTTTTAAGCTTTTTCGAATGGTGAGTCCAAGTGATGTGAGTTTAGGGAATTAATAGCTACTTGTTGCGCAAAGTACTCGCAATTGTTTTTATGTAATGGAACACTAATCACTTCAGGATATATGGAGGGTTCAGCTCATCAGCTAATACGTGCCGGTAATAATTAACCCTGAGGTTGCGTGATGTTCGGTCGAAATTAATCTTCTTGTCATGCCAGAAATAAACCGATTAAGTAAACCCTTTTAGAAAAAAATCCTGTAATATCATCTAAACATAGATTTTATGCAGAGGGCTCAAAAGGACGGAAAGTTTAAATTGCTTCAAGAAACGTGAGGGGGAATATAAAATATTTTAAAAGTTGCCCTGTTTCTGAGACCGCACGCCCAAGATTGCAGGGTTAAATGGATTACCAATTTCGTCCTTCTTCTTTTTTTTTAAATTCTATTATTAGAATATTAATTTTAAGATCAGTTTACCAAGTTTTGATGGGATTGCTACAATGGTTCTTGAGGTAATAACTACCATCCATTTTGAACAAACACTGTAGGAATGTTTAAGATCTCAAATTAATTTTGAGGAATGGTGGTCCAAAAGGGGGGTGATATGTCTAATTATGATATAGAAAATCGCCCTACGCCACTGTCAAAGACATGAAATTCGGTGATTAAAACCGAGAATAAAAACAAATATGAATCATACTCAACGTCACATACCCTTCCAAAAATGTATACGTCATTTATGAGATTCTTTTGATAACTAGTCGGGGGGGACCCACCTTAATATAGCATGCACCCTATGCACTTGCTGCGGTGCAATGGGTCATTTAAAACCGCCATTGGTGTACTGAGTGCGAAATATTGAAACACGAGAAACACATGTTCGTATAATGAGGAGAAGAAGGTCTCTCCCCCACCTGCTTTCAAACCTTGGAGGAATGAATGTAGCTCGGACTTATTTTCGGTTCGAAAAATGTTGCAAAGCTCTCTGCGCGTCTTCTTAGCAGTTGAAGGTGCCTCCAATAATTGAGAAAAATTCAACTTAATAATCTACGCCACTGGCCGCGTCTATTATAAATTTCACCCCTCGCTGGGTGTTTCACCCCTAGGGAATTTCGTACAAGACAAGTGTGTTTGGGGTGAGCTTATTGTTGGGTCTTGTGTGTGTTGGGATGGATATGTTTGTGTATAGTATGGGGATGTTGATTAATTATGAAGTTCATGCAAAATATTCAGAATTAATATATTTTCCCCAACTGTGGAGAAGTGTCCACGACCATGAGGCTCTTGTTTTTGAGCTTCACCTCTTTTTTTAGAACTCTGTGTATACATTTTTTTGGGTAATATTGGAAAGTTTTTTTTTGGAATCAATGGTAATGGTCCCTTGGTGCCCCACACATGAAAAACAACTTCTGGATATTCAATTTCCAGAAGCTTCACATAGTGGAATTTCAAAGTTTTGTATTTCGGATATTGATGAACATAGTTTTAGATGGCGTTTGCTCAGGCTTTTAGAGTCTTTCAAACCGACTAATTTGACACATTTATCAAATTCCGTTGGTCAATAGATTTCTGAAATATCGATGGTTAAAATGTGGGAAATGTCAAAAAGTAGGTCCTTTAGACTTTTTGGGAAACACATCGCACGTAGCTTCTTTTTCTAAATGTGAACGATCCTGAATTTGCAGCGTCACAAAATTTGGTGTTTTGGTATTTTTATGCCCCTTCTGAGTCAGTTTCGCCTCACTCTGAGGAGATTTCGAAGCCTCTGATATTTGATATCTTCATTTTTTAATAGAAATTGTGCCTTCCATGAGAGAAGCTTACAACTGTCCGAAAATCGTCGCGTATAATTAAACCCGAAAGAGCCATGACAAATCTATTTACATTTTCATTTGTATCCTGTATGCACACTCTCAAAGGAGTATTTTCACATCACACAATATGTGCACTGTAACCGACAAAAACTACTTTAAAATGTTTAATTTCCTTGCAAACAGGTCACACTTCCCCAGTAGTCAGGTGACCAACCCATCAACTTCCCGACCGAACCCTCATATGTAGGGTTGACACCCTTAACGTGCAAAGCAATAAGGGTGGTCACGAAATAATATAAAACCGCTGCTAGTGCTCACGAACTCATTAATATGACCGGAATATAAATAGATATTGCCACATTAAGCACATTAACACTCACATCAAATTGCACAGCCTGAGCTCATCATTCAGCTCTAAATGACATAGTTTTTGATTATGTAACCGATTGATGAAATTCATGTGAATCACCCCGTGTTCGATATATGTAGTTCATCATTAGGTTTAATTATGTGGACCATTGACGTAGTTCTATTCCTGTGATGATCCTTTGACATTTCGTAAAAGAAATCTAGGAAGACATTTAAAGGTTCTATTCGTAGATTAAAGATTTGACGTTTTTTTCGTTTTTCAGTCTGACGGAAATACGTCTTTCCTGCGCGCAGCGCGAAACGGTCAACTCGACAAAGTCCTCGAACACTTGAAATCAAATATTGACATCAATGCTAGCAATAGCGTAAGTCCACTTTTACCTCACAAAGTAGGATTTTAAATATATTTATCATCCAGAATGGCTTAAACGCGCTTCACTTAGCTTCTAAAGACGGGCATTTAGAGATAGTGAAAGAGCTCCTCAAAAGGGGCGCTTTAGTGGATTCAGCCACTAAAAAAGGCAATACCGCCCTCCATATAGCATCCCTTGCGGGGCAAGAGGAAGTGGTCAAGCTTTTGGTGCAAAATGGGGCGTCGGTCAATGTGCAGAGCCAAAATGGTTTTACACCCCTCTACATGGCCGCCCAAGAGAACCACGATAATGTTGTTCGATACCTCTTGGCCAATGGGGCCAATCAGAGTTTGTCCACTGAGGTTCGTTAATAAGCATTTAAAATTTCTTTCTTTAAAAGTTTTTTTTAGGATGGCTTCACCCCCTTGGCGGTGGCAATGCAGCAAGGGCACGATAAGGTAGTGACGGTGCTTTTAGAAAATGACACAAGAGGGAAGGTCAGATTACCAGCTTTGCATATAGCAGCTAAAAAGGATGATGTCAAAGCAGCTAAGCTGCTTCTAGAGGTTACGTTTGCGGCCATAAAATTTAATTTCAGAGGAGAGACTTTTTGATTTTTTCTACAGAACGAACACAACCCTGACGTGACTTCGAAATCTGGCTTCACACCCCTTCACATAGCGTCGCACTATGGCAACCAACAAATAGCCAATCTCCTCATAGAGAAGGGGGCTGATGTGAACTATGCGGCAAAGCACAATATTACCCCTCTTCATGTGGCTGCAAAATGGGGTAGGTTTAATGAAGTTTCAATCTAAAGTTCGAATCTGAACTGCAAGATGAATGAAACATACCAAGTGAATTGTAGTACGTTTCTAATTTGAAATTGCTTCTGGGGCACTTTTGAAACAAGTGTTCTATGAGTTCTCGAGATACTAGAGTTTAAAATTCGAAAATAAAGAAAGTAAAAAAAGGTGCCCGCCCTCCTTGGAAATTTTCAACAAAGTTGGTAGTTTTTTAAAGCTCTGTTTAATGGAATGATATGGATGCTATATAAATCCAGCATATCTCACTTGAGGCGACTTTAAAGTTCATATAACACTCTTCAGTTCCTCAATGTATAGTTTAGGAATTTCAA
Organism: Euwallacea fornicatus; assembly: GCF_040115645.1. NCBI lineage: Eukaryota > Metazoa > Arthropoda > Insecta > Coleoptera > Curculionidae > Euwallacea > Euwallacea fornicatus. The sequence goes on from NC_089557.1 coordinate 2,755,236, forward strand.
ATTTCATATTAAAATTTTGTTGCTACACTTCATTTCACCAGCATCTTTATACATAGTTACTTTTTTATTTCCAACAGGGAAAGCAAACATGGTGGCGATTTTACTGGAAAATGGGGCGACAATTGACGCCAAAACCAGGGACGGACTTACACCCCTGCATTGCGCAGCCCGTAGCGGGCACGAGCAGGTTGTTGACATGTTGTTGGAGAAAGGGGCACCCATCAGCTCCAAAACGAAGGTACTGATCAGGGGTGTAGACTTAACCGGTTTAATAATGTTGATGGGTAATGTCTAGAATGGGTTGGCTCCTCTACATATGGCAGCCCAAGGCGATCATGTCGATGCAGCTCGGATATTGCTTTACCATAGAGCTCCAGTAGATGAGGTGACTGTAGATTATCTGACTGCGCTCCATGTGGCTGCTCATTGCGGTCATGTAAGGGTAGCCAAGTTACTGTTGGATAGGTGAGTTTTACTTAATGGGGGTCTAAACGACCCACAAATTATTAGCAATTCATCCAAGTACTCCTGATATATTGACGATAATGGGAAACTATGCAGGGTGTTATTTAAGTGCATGGCTAAACTTTAAAGTGTGATTCTTTGAGTGACTTTTTTTAATATGTAACAATAAAATAAAGTTTGACACTTTATACCTAGAAAGCGAAGCATTCCCGGACCAATTGTATATAAACGTTTCGTCTTAGAATCACCCATAGAATCATCCCTTAAAGTTTGGCTCCGTGCTTAAGTAACACCCCGTAGTATAGCGGTCTACAACACATCTTAATTTTTCCCAGACAAGCCGATGCTAATGCCAGAGCGTTGAACGGCTTTACACCTCTTCACATAGCATGTAAGAAAAATCGGATAAAGGTGGTGGAGTTACTACTAAAACACGGTGCAAGTAAGGATCTATTAAAGTAATTTCTGGAAGTGTTTTATTTCATTGAAATACCTCCAGGCATAGGAGCCACGACAGAATCAGGCCTTACTCCTCTACATGTGGCCAGTTTTATGGGCTGCATGAACATAGTCATATATCTTCTCCAACATGATGCAAATCCAGATGCTCCGACGATTCGAGGAGAGACGCCATTGCATTTAGCTGCAAGAGCAAACCAGGTGGGAAAGCTTTTATAATTGCTGAGGAAGTATTTCACAAAAAAAATTACAGGAATTTATATTTTAATTACTTAATTAGAGAGGTGCGCATTCTAAACGTTATTTTAACGCGATTTCCAGATAAACTAGATGTTTAGCAATGTAACACTAATTTCTTCTAGACCGATATTATCCGAATTCTTCTCCGAAATGGAGCCCAAGTGGATGCCAGAGCTCGAGAACAACAAACTCCCCTCCACATAGCTTCGCGACTTGGCAACGTCGACATTGCTATGTTGCTTCTTCAACATGGAGCTAAAGTGGACAATGCCACCAAGGACATGTATACTGCCTTGCACATAGCGGCAAAAGAGGGACAAGAAGAGGTAAATGTTGGGAATAAGAGGGTGCGATGGGGGAGTCTGGTTGGTGTCTGGGAGGGCCGGAATAGGGAGTATTTGATTTAGGTTTGGGTAAATGATTATCAGTTATTTCTTATGTTTTGGTTGATCTCCGGGTTTGATCAAAAAGAAGCCCGTTCGATGCGAAATTGTATGATCTAAGAGAGAGACGTTTGAGACTGTTCGAAGCTAAGGTAATGGAGCAAGATAGTTACGCAATCCGTATAATGTTTGCAATCGCGCGTCCTTTGCCCATTTGACCAAGCTCGAGAGGTACATTAAATCTCATTTATGGTTTATCAAAAGTCATCTCTTAGCTCACCATAACAAAAAAGAGCAAAAATCCAATAATACATGTTATTACTGGATCTTTGATGATGTGAGTAAAACAGTAAAAATTTAGTCCTTTGATTCGGTTTCAATTCCGTAATATTCCTAAGGAACTCCTCCGCCAATAAAACAATAATAAATATCCATTTGACCCACTGGGGTTAATCTGAACCTGGTTATAGAAAGGTCACATTCCAAACCAATTAATGCTAGAAAACCACGAAAAAATGATAGATATGTTTTCGTTAAGCCTACTTAACCTTGTTGGGACTTAATTTTCAACGGTAAGAACCTGTAGATTTGTTCGATCATTCGTCATCCCAATACATCTTCCTGTAAAATATCTCGAGACAAGGTTATGTTATGCAACATCTATAGTTCGTACCTTTCTTGGATAGAATCATTCATAAATAATTGAAACGTTCGTTTTTGGGTTTAAGGTCGCGGTGATTCTAATCGACAACGGGGCAGCAATAAACGCGACTACGAAGAAGGGTTTCACGCCCTTGCACTTGGCTTCCAAATATGGCAACTTAAAAGTGGCCAAATTACTCTTGCAAAAGGAGGCCCCGGTAGATGCGCAGGGCAAGAATGGAGTCACACCTTTACATGTAGCCTCACATTATGACCATCAGTATGTGGCCCTGCTTCTCCTGGACAAGGGGGCTTCTCCACATGCTACAGGTTTGGTACCAAAATAGAATAACTTGAGATAACTTTATCGATTTTGTGGATTTCAGCGAAAAACGGTCACACCCCCCTCCATATCGCCGCCCGAAAGAACCAGATGGACATCGCTAATACCCTTCTAGAATATGGAACCCAACCCAACGCAGAATCTAAAGCAGGGTTCACACCGCTTCATTTGAGCGCTCAGGAGGGCCACGTGGACATGTCTTCCCTCCTCCTGGAGCACAAGGCCGATCCTAACCACGAGGCCAAGGTTAGTTAATCGAGTTTAAAACTTGGGGCAAAAGTGGTTTCTACCAAAATGACCTGATGCAGCCACGCCATAGTGAGAGATTACCCACTTTTACCGATATGATTTTTTATTCAGGATTGAAATTTCGAATTTGATTTCCTTTTTAACTTGAACTAACTCAACTAATTTCCAGAATGGGCTCGCGCCCCTACATCTGTGCGCCCAAGAAGACCGTGTTCCAGTGGCGGAGGTGCTGGTCAGGAATGGGGCACATGTGAACGCAGCTACCAAAGCCGGATACACGCCTTTGCACATAGCCTGCCATTACGGACAGACCAATATGGTAAAGTTCTTATTGAAGAACAAGGCAGAGGTGCAGAGTTCTACATCACTGGGATACACGCCTCTGCATCAGGCAGCGCAGCAGGGACATACGAATATTGTTAATATTTTACTGGAGAATAAGGCTGACCCTGATGCTCTCACAACGGTGAGTTTTGTCCTAGATAAGTCCGAACAGACCCAGAAGGAGAGTTTTCATTATGTTAGTTTGTATCTTTACGGTCCTCTCCCTACAGAACTCAACTACTCATGCTCAATGATTTGACGTTAATCTTCCTCTTTACTTCTCCAGAATGGACAAACTCCCCTCAATATCGCCCAGAAGCTGGGGTACATAACGGTAATCGAAACTCTGAAATTAGTGACTACCATTACGAACATCACCACGACCACCACCACCAACATCGAGGAGAAATACAAGGTGCAAGCACCGGAAGCTATGCAGGAAACTTTTATGTCGGATTCCGAGGAGGAAGGTGGTGAGTGTCATATTTTTGACAATATATGATAGTAGGTAGGTATACTATGTGGTTACTCAGTATATGTTTTCCTCATGGATATATACACACACGGAAAAAATCGGAATTAGAGGAGAGTATCTGGGCAGTAAGATTGTGTGAAGAAAATAGGTTACTGGCAACACTGTACTGACAAGCAGTTGTGCGAATGGCGTTGCCAAATTGAGCAAATTATCTGTTTTATAATGATTATTTTTATAACTAGTTTTAGTTAGTCGTTGAGGAAAATTTTTGTCCTAAAATTGTTTTCGAGGTTCAAAATGGAATTGAATAAATAAAAATTCAGCAAATTTCAGAACAAAGCTTTAGTTTTGAGGAGTCTAGATTTGAAAAAGAATTTTTCAGTGCCTTTTCTAGAGATCCTATGATATTCTCTTTGCCTTTTAAACTTCCTCCGTTACTACAGTTTTTGTGAGTTTTTGAGTTTGTCAAAAACGATTGTCTTTAAAATAATATTAAACGCAATTTAATGATTAGGCCTAGCATAAGAACGTAGAAGTCACGTCAATAGAACGTTCTTGTTTGGTGTAATTGGTGGGAGTATAGAAATGATAATCGCTTCATGTGAGCTAAATACCACGTCCCTTAACCTCCGTGTATCGGAATTTTTACTTTGGCCCAAGTGAAGCCCTTTAGTCCTCTATTTCTCAAAAAACATATGCTGAGTGGCAGATTTACTATTTATTTGGTCAGTGTGGTTTGAATGTTAGCGCATGACGAAACTGGTATTTTGTCGTTCGTTGCAAAGAGAAACACTTAGAAAAACTATAGTATAAACTGCAGCATACTTTTAATTAAAAAACTTTTTTTTTATAATAGTTTTGTACAGTTTTTAGCAGTTTAAATCTATATTTAGACTTCATCCAAATTAAAATTAGATACATTAAATCTCTAAGAAGTAATCCATTATGTATTTTTAAATTCGAAATAACTCCGTATTTATTTATCTTGCGTAGTATTAATTAGAGTAAAACGAAATTATCATTTTATTGCTTGTGACGTAAGAAAGAACGAGTAATTTAACACGTACATACAGCATGTGGTCCCAACCCAAGTGATTTCATTCATTTTCATGTATAAAACATCATTCATTTACCTGTATAAATGTTTCCAGGAAGGATTACTATACTACGAGCCTGTAAATAGTGTGTGATCAAAGGTTTTCCGAAAATTAAAATATGATACACTTTAGATGAAATGCAAAGTTCTATAATGACGAAACTCGTCTAGTTTACAATAATGATGCCATCGATTGCTAATGAGATAACTGTTAAAGGTTTTCTTAATGACTCATCTACCTACGCTCATTAGTAGTGTGCATTGGTGTTTATTAGGAATTAGGCCATGTACAAAGTGATTTTTTAGTTAGAAGAATTGTAGAATTTCTGGTAATTGTTTGCACTGGAAAAACGGATTATTTGAGGCTAATGAAAATACTAACAATTCAAATCCAGTATCCAGGAGATCCAATTGTTCAGTGACCCAAGAGATCCATAAAAACTCAAACGACACAAAAGAAACGAGAAAAAAGCAATCTGAGAATTAAAAATAAAAATTTCCCTCAAGAAAAGGGAAACCCCCCTCGGGGGGGCGAAAACGTTACTTAATATACGTATCGATATTTTCAGTAAATACGTAATTTCAGAATGAAATTTCCATCCCCTCTAGAGGGGATTTTTCCTCCAAGTGGAGATATTTATTTGGAATTCTCATGGGTTGCTGTTTTTCTCGTTTTTTTTGGAGCTCCATGAGTTTTTATGGAAATCCATGGCCAATCCATGGACTTTAGATTTTCCTAAACTTATTGCAATTATTAGGATTTCTTCAGAGCTGTCGTCTGAAGACAATTGCTTTGAAAATATTTGGAAATTTTGGTATTTCGATGTGTTTTCCTGTAATTTCGAGAATTTTCGAATATGTGCTAAAATTTTGAAAATTTCTTTCCAAACCTTTCTTGAATGTGCCACAAATTGTTTACAAATTTACAGTTTCAGAACCATCGACTCAAATTACTCGAAATTTATGAGATACGAGGACAGAATTGTCTGTTGATGGTTTGAATCTAACAGAAAAACTTCCGGAAATTGGCACCTTCCAATAACTTGGACCAACTGGACGTGGCAAACACTCCCAGGCCCTCCATTAAAAGCGGCCGCAGTTTTTGACTGGAAGGTGGTCACGTTCTTTTGACGATGCAGATGTGTTATGCACCAGTGCACTCGGACATATAAGGCGTCGTGTTGATGTCACTTCCCTCGATTTCGCTGCCATGGATTAGTGTCTCACTGCCTCATTTGCCAAAAGAGCTTTTCCGATTCTTTCCAAAAGTTTCATTGATACAACTCTTCTTATGAAGAATTTTTGGTTGCCTTGACCACTTGCCTGCCTCCTCCACCATTCCATCATAAGCTACTAGGTACCATTTGCTCGTTCGCCAATGTAAAGAGCCTTCAATTAAATCTCTCGAAGCTGGCACACATACACATACGCGCGTGAATCACCGCCAATTTATACCACCAGTTTTATAAATATTTATTCGCTAATAGTTTATACTGAGAACGCAACTTGAGAGTGGAAAACAATTTTCGAAAGGATTCATTTTGCGGGAAATTCGCGGACGAAACGAACGAAATTTCGAGCTCCTTTAACTCTGCGCGCGCGGTGTGTTTTTCGTTTGAGCTTTGCGCAGCTTTTTGTTTACAATAATAGTGGTTTTATTTACACGAAATTCACAGTGTATTCTTAAGGATATAGAGACATGGTAAAGCACAAGAAGTACAAGATCGTCAAAGTTGTTAAAAGTGGTAGGTATTAGGCAACTCGCCTTCACCTTAACCATCAAGATCATCATGATCTAATAATAAATTTTTTTGATTAGGCATTAAATTTTTCACATTCCTTCGCATCTACCTCAGTGACATCATCTGTTATTGTGCACAATTTATGCTTAATGGTTCCCCATTAACTTCGAGGTCAGGAATGTGGCGTTTTCAAAACAAACTTCGATTAAAGATTGACCATTCATCTTCGTGCCACACTGAGTGTTACACATATCGACGGCAGTCTTAACGATGAACTCGAGTACAAGAAACGTTGTCATAATGACTGTGCTTGTTATTTTGATGGGCCACAATAATTACCTAAGCGCTAGACATGCAAACACGTCCTTGATGGCTTTAATTTTGGGAACACGACATGATCGTGAGAACATGTTTTTATTGTCTGTTTTATGCCACACGAGTGCTATGAATGTGATAGCAGATAATGTAAAAATAATTGTCTTCACAAAAATCGAGAACGAAGAGCAAAAACGAGGACCAAAACAATCGTAGATCCTTGAGTGAGTAATGCCATAATTTATGATAATCACCCACCTACGCCACTGTTATTTACATAACGCACGTACGCTTTATTCATAAACACACAGAAGTCCCAAGAAATCGCACAACGAAGTCTTTGATAAGTGATAAGTTTACGGAGACGCAGAGTACTACTATAAACACGTGCTCTAACGCGGCTATTTATGCATAATGAATAATTGATTAATAATTGATTCATCTCTGCTGAAGTTGTTGGTGGAATGGAATGTTCATAATGACGATTCTGAATCGAATTGACAACTTAAAGATGTTTATATTCAAATGGACGTGAAACCAACAAACAATGCTCACGACTACATTGAAAATTATCGCAGGTTAAAGCAAAGTCGGATCTTTTAATTGTTGTTATACGGATCGTTAAGGATCTGCTGGAGGATGCTGAGAACAATAGTTTGAGAGCGTACGGAAAGTAGTTTATGTTTAATCGTCTTTTGAAAGCGTAAAACGCATTACCGAGAAGTGGTTTGAAAAGCACGATGGTATGAAGAATGACGGGGGAGAGGCTGAAAGCTGCTTTATTTTTTAAAAAATTGGGACAAATTGCGGATGTCTTTATTCGGGAGAAACACATTTATAAAGACATATCGAGAATATTTCAAGGGTCTGAAAGGTAGAGAAACGAGGGCCGCGGAGTCCAGGCCAGAGTGCAAAAGGACAATTTGCGATGGCCCGAAGAATGAAATCTTCACGAAACGTATGAAATGGGATTTGTGCGGAGAGCGAAATTAGAGTGACAGAGAAAAACAAAACTCGAAAAAAGGGACGTTTCATATATAAATAATACGAAAATTGAAAAATTCTACTTCAAGCTGATTTCAGGGTGATTAGGATATTGTGAAATTGGATTCCGAATTTATTACCAACTTCGAACATTCCATCACAATCGGAGGAAAGGTCTTAAGCTCAAGCAGCTTGAAATTGAGTGAACTGCTTTGAAATTTTAGTTTTTAAGTTAAATGTTGAAGAGAAAGCGTCCCTAAATCGTTTGTACGTGGCACAATTTCTCATCATCTTGAATTTTTTCTGTAACTTCGAAATAAATCCTTCTTTGACATATCACCATTGCGGAGATCTCTTCAGCAGTTTTGCGTATTAAAAATCAAACTTATGCCGAAACTCACTAAATATTTAATTAAATTGAACGCCGTCGTGCCGCCCACACACATCGCAACCGTTCATGTTTCCCTACCACAAGTGCTAAAATTTGTCCGATTCATTACCAGCTGTTACGAAACGAGTACTGTAAACATTTTACTGTTCCTCCTCCACCTTAAAGTACTCCCCGTATAGCGTTTTCAACGCTTTTAGCTATCACGAGGGGATATTATTAATCACCTTCAAATGGCGTGCTTGCCGTACTCTTGCGAAAACAAAATCCTCCAAGGCATGTCTCTGCAAGAGCAACGAATAATTCACGACCCTGTACGGGTAAAGGTATTTTTTCAAGCTTGTTTAGATTTATTTGTCCTCCTAACGGGCTTGATGCGAATAAAATATCTAATTTTAAATCTGACCTACCGAAGTAACGCTTAGAAAAATAATGTAAGCAGTGACATCATCAGTTCTTTCATGCAGATTCGAGTTAACTGGATAATGAGCGCTAAATTATAGATTCTCTTCCGAGGGTGTTCAGAATCTTCCACGCTTCAATTATGCCGCGATTTTAGGCTTATTATTCCTGTCTGTTTGTATTAACAATAAAAGACATTAGTATCAGTTACAGTCTTAAATGGTAAAATAACAACAATGAGAGTGGGTGTTTAAATTGACCTTCTAAGCATCACGTTCTTATAATAGAACTGAAATTCGTGTAGCGTTAACTATGATATCGAAAGATTTGTTTCCTAATTTTTGTCTTATATACCAAGGCTATTGTAATTTCGGCTCCTTTTTCATGACATCACTCATTAAATCCGAGCTAGATATTTATGAGTTCGCTGGCAATACTTTCCTTGCTAAGACCCCGACTTAAAACATGAAACGCAACTTTGTTGTACGTACCTCTTACTCCTTCCGTGCTTCTTAAGGGCGAAGTCCTCCTTAAACCCTAAAGGGGTGATAATGATACACGAATACTTTTTGATGCACACCTAAGGCTTTCTCATTAAGCTCTCTTTAGCTATCGAATTCCAAATCCAATATTAAGCGTCAGCCAGACCGAACGCCCTTTAATTTGCCTTCGCTCTTACACTCAACACTACCTTCATATAGGGGATGTTACAAGTTACTGTGAATCAAGCCTTCTCAGGTGATAGAGATTTTTACATGTGCGCTTTGCAGCTTTGTTTGTATTGCTTTACTAACCCGAAGTTGTACTAACCACATTACTAAAACTGTCCCTCAAACAGGGGAGGACATTGAGGGGTTCGGAGCTGCAGTACACGAACGGCACGTTTACCTCCCGTTTTACAATGGCGGCGCTTTGCTAACTCGTAAGTTTCCTGTTTTTGATATTTCTTGTTTTTTCGTGTTAATAAAGCGAAGAGACATAATTTTTAATTAGAGCATCCGAGAATGAATTGTTCAGGAATTCAAGTTCAAGTTACCGTCCAAGTTTTGATATGTTAGCCGGTTTTAGTGTAGTTTCGATGGGTGCAAACTATGGTCTACCATGCAGATATAGACTTAAAATATATTTATTTCACTCTCACGCATTGTCCATTACTAAACCCCAAAGAATTTCAGGCTCAAAAATATGATTATTAGTTAATCATCTAATCATACAGTTCATTTCGACCAACGCCTTTAATAAGGCACTTCATGCATGTAATCCAATTAACTTTTACGACGCTTATTATCACTATCCAACACATGTCGATTTTAGATGGTATTTAAGGCTGGGAAAACAAGCCGAAACGTATTAAAGGATTTTGCCCAACATTTGGCCATTGGGGTCTATTTTAATCCAATTATTTTAAGTCCGTTTGGAAGGTCTAAAGTTAGTACATAAATTTCTTTCAGGAGAAGACACGGCATTAGGAGACCAGACTTATCGATACCTAACGGCCGATGAAATGAAGTCTCTAGGGGATGATTCGCTGCCCATTGATGTCACTAGGGATGAGAGGATTGATTCCAATAAAATGTCTATTGACCACAACATGCTGCCCCCTCAGCACATTGAGGATTCCTTTAGTCCCGAACATGCGTCCAGCAACTATACTGAGTATATCATCAAGAAATATACTCCTGATAATATTGATATTAACAGACACCCCATACACATTGGGTAAGTTTCTCGAGCTTTAAACATTTCAGAAATTAACTCGATCTCTGACTATGCTTACCATAGGAAGCTGCATTGGAAGAAGTAAGTGTGCAGTTTCTTATAACGCTATTAAATCCCCCCCCCCTTTTTTTAAATATAAAACTCATTAAACAAATATTAGTAGTAAGTTTGAAGTCTGCTCTAACACAGTTCATAGGGCAATATCTTAGGCGGGTAATCCTGTAGTTACTTACAGAGAGCGATATCTACAGGATCTAAGAAAGATGATGCAATTTTGCTCAAAACTGCTGCCTGAAACATTTATTAAGGTCAATGTCCTCAAAAAACTTATATATATTTATTATATATAAATTTTTACATATACATATATTAATATCTAGAGAGACATGAACATGTAGCAAAAAACATGTTTTTCCCAAGATATTTGACTGTCAATAGCGTCTAAACAAGACACTTTTTGCAAATAATTTTTGAACCAGACCTTCTCGCATTGGCCCCAAAAACCTCATGATACCATGGATTTTCGAGATATCTTGTATTTTTCTTCAATTTATCTGATGCACGAGCCATGGTATCGGAAAACCCATGAAATTTCCAAGTAGGACAATCCTCGTTCACAATCTTATGAAGTTTCTATCTTTTTTCCAAAAATTATTTAGTTGCGAAATTCGAGCAAAGTTACATCCTTTTTTTACTGCCCTGTATTATACGTACACACCTAAAGTACCTTTCGCGAATCGATTGAGGGGAATTTTGGGGCTACAAAATTAATATTGAAATTCTGTTGGCGGACAATTAAGAAAGTTTTTCTTCAGCTTCCTAGTGTCCTTCCTAGTGGACGCTAGAGGGGGCGCAATGCGAGGATGCAGACATTCCGGAGTGAGGGTGATTGTGCCCCCCAGATCGGCAGGAAGCCCCACTAGAATAACATGCCGCTACGTGCGTCCTCAGAGGACGCCCCATCCTCCCCCTCTCATGGAGGGCGAGGCCTTGGCCAGCCGCGTTCTAGAACTAGGCCCCGTGGGGGCCAAGTTTCTAGGGCCGGTTGTGATCGAGGTGCCCCATTTCGCGGCCCTTAGGGGCAAAGAACGAGAAATTGTGATACTGCGCTCTGACAATGGGGAGGCGTGGAAGGAACACACCGTTGACGCTGCAGAGGACATTTTGAACGAAGTCCTCCACGAGAGCTTTGAAGCCGAAGGTTTACACCCCGACTAAATCTAATCTTGAGCACTTAATTATTATTTAAAAACTTCAGATTTGAACCAAATGGAAGACGTAGCGTCTGGAAGGATTACCAGGATAGTTACTCAGGATTTTCCGCAATACTTTGCTGTGGTGTCCAGAGTGCGACAGGAGGTGCACGCCATTGGTCCGGAAGGCGGAATGGTGTCCAGCACAGTGGTGCCTCAGGTGCAGGCCATTTTCCCCGAAGGGGCGCTTACCAAGAAGATCAAAGTTGGCCTACAGGTAAATTTGTTTAAGCCTAGAAAGGGAGTGCCGGTGGAAAGGTTAAGGAAAATTAGCGTTAACCATATACCTAAGAAGAAAAGGTGGTCTCTGATTTGGTAATTGTTGGATTTCTCAAAGAGAAAAGATATTTAATGTATTTTAATCAGTGAAGTAGAGTATTTTGATTACCAGGGTTCTTCGTTTAATTATTAATCTATTTTAAGAATGAATCATTCAAAACTTAGAAATCTGTGAAAATGAATCCATTAACAGGGGTCGAAAGAGGCGAAATAGTGGCAGATATCGCCGTTTCTTGACTTATTGTCCTAAAATGTTTAAAAATGGTTAATAGTCGGCTCTCATTTAGGGGTCGAGAATCTCTGAGGAACGAATGTCGAATTTCAAGAAAAATGATTACCTATTCGATATAATCTCGTTCTTAATAGCGGTGATATCGGAGAACCCTGTATACTCAAAAATCAACATTTTTAAGCACCGAAAATCGAAGACCATCAAGTTAAACTGTTTATTTCTGGAGCCAAATTACCATCAGTGTCTTCCAGTAATAAATATCTGTAAAATCGCTCCAAATATGTACCTAAATATGAAAATTTTGTGTTTATGAGGAGCTGAGAAGCGTTCAAAAGTACAAATGATATTTTTGTAGCTTTTCAGCTGCTCTATTTTAGAAAAAATGTTTAAAGATTTTGCCACTTTTTAGTATGGAATTTTGGAAATAAAATTGCTTTCGTTTCTTGTGGAAATAGCTGAAGTTTAAAAATAGATTAACAGTCTTGAGCCCACTGTAATACAGGGATTTCCAAAAAATTTTGTAAGTTAGATATATCATAAACAAATGTAGAGATAACTGGTTTGATATTATTCTCAATCATCTATTGTTCTATAAAATACCAAAGAATTATTATATAGTAGCCTCAAAGGATATTTTTGGTACCTACATAAGTGAAATGTTTTGATTATTAAAATCGTATAGACAATACATATTTTTGAATCTAGTTCGTCTAAGTCATGTGTTCAGGTTGTGTTACTTCTTGTTAATAAAAATCACATTGTTCGTGTTCATCATTTTCACCCGCTGAGCGAATTTCAACAAAATGTCATTAACACTGGTTTTCTTGCACTAACTGTATTTTTATGAGTGCCCAATAAACCATCATCAAAAACTAACGTTTTATTGATCTCTTCACTTATTTGACTGCAATAAAAGAAACAGTTTTAGACACAAGTTGACGATCACTATGAAAACTCTGTGTCCTTAAAATCTTGCTTTTATTGGAGTCAAATAGCAAACAAAGCACGGTTCATGCTTGTCCTTTTGGCTATAACACACAAGTTTTATTGGGCTCTCATAGCTCAATAATATTCTATTCAGCGCCTTTGCTCCATCCTCATACCATTTTTATGAGTTGCACATTTCCAAGGCTTTTTTATGTTTCTGGCTGTGAACCTTGCTTTGTGCTATGTCAACCTGCCTTCTCCTTCTTCCCTCATGTCCATTTTCTATAGCTTGCTCTCTCTTTTTTTTTCGGTAAGTAACACAAAAGCTTTAGTCACTAGACGTAGTTCTTAATTTATTTTTATGAGTCATTGATCAAGGAGGAGTTCATTAATTCCCGCCGATGACGTTCGGAGAGTGTATCAAAATATTTGACATTTTTTAGGCGCAACCAATAGATCCAGAACTGACAGCCAAATTACTAGGCCATGGCGTAGCTGTATCCCCAGTGGTCACAGTGGAGCCCCGAAGGAGGAAGTTCCACAAAGCTATAAGATTGAATATGCCCGCTCCTACCGCACACTCTCAAGGAATGATTAACCAGTACAGCGGGTCTGCACCAACTCTCAGGCTTCTCTGTTCCATTACCGGTGAGTTTTAGGCGATTTCGGTCGAGTTGGTTTATTGGAATCATAGATTTAGGTGATTTTGCCCGGTTCGAAACGCAGTATTATTGGTATTCTCACGGAAAAATCTTAAATGACATAAGAAAATGCCGATCAAGACCAGTTTGTGGACGGTCGCAATGGGAGGAGCGTGACGAAGTCCCTCGCGAATCAGTCAGAGCGATGCGTTTCGAAGCTAGTGCCGGACGTGAGGAGACTGGTCTTGATCCGTTCATGAGAATGTTTTCTTTCTAGTCTTAGCTTTTTCTCAGTTAGAACGCAAATTAATCAATCACGTGCAGGTTTCTAAAAGCAATCCATTAGAAACAAACTCCTTCCAAGAATTTCCAGACAATCGTAAAGAACCATTTTGATTGTCCTGCGTTTCCAACCAGTCAAGTTTGGTCATTGTCAACAGAACAACTAGAACGCAGTTATTCCATACAAACTACGATCATAATGTTATTTTTTCAACTATTATATTATTTCTTGTTTTCCCATATATCCCTCTTGATGTTGTGTTGTGCCCTCGTTTTCTTTCTCGTACAGTGTTTATGTTGTTAAGGGGTTGGCAAGCTTCTAGAGGCCACTTAGAGCTGTTTTTAAAGTTTATTAGTACTCATACCCCCTTACATAATAGATCATGGCCTTAGCGAGTAGTAGTAGCATATTGTAGCTAAAGACTATAAATCTTAGCGAATTTTGATCATTCTCTAGTAATTTCAATCTTTAGAATAGGGTAATTTTTGTGAGTTCTGTTGAGTTAAATTTGAAAAGTTTGCCAGCCTCGCGCTTATTGTTCCCTCATATTGACGTCATTGTGCGCCATTTTGAAGTAACTACTATGACGTTGGGTCGAGGGCAGTTGCAACCAGTTGCAGCTGCCCTCGACCACATCACAATTAATCATAGAAACCGAAGACTAATGCGCTATTATTTAACAATTTTCACGCGGGGTCCCATCAGGGGTGTTTCGGAAAAGATCTCTCAAAGGTAACTAACTAAGAATATTTTGGGCTGCCCCCTTAGTATGTATTATCTTTAATTATCATCATAATTTGTTCTGTTATGATTTACGTCTTTTTTGGATTATTAGGAATGCGAGAGATGGGCGTGCGCAGATTAATTGTTTTTACTCCCCCGTGTCTTTTCAAATTTTCAAAATTTATTATGTGTAATTCAATATGGTAAACAATCATAATGAACTGCACCGACCAAATTTAAATAATAGTGTATGAAAGCAATTAGCTGTGTATATTTATTTCCACTTGAGTTCTCCATCTAATTTATGCCTTTTAGTCGTTTTATTTTAAATTTATTAACAAAATCACGAAAACACGAATATATTGCAATTTTATTCACCTTAACATAGATTTGCTGCATACGTTATTCCTGTGTTTTGATTATTTATTTTCGTTTTTCAATCTCTTTGTGTCCGTCAGATCAGTCGATTGCGATTTTTCGAAAAAAGTACAATGACATGTCGGAATAAGTTAGTTGCCACGCGACTGGTCTTTTCTGAAACCGTTCGGAAGACTTGCTGCTTAGCTTTTTGTATTGCTTAATGGCACCCGCATTGCTTCAGTTTTATACTATTGTTACGATGTATTGTATTCTAGCTTAAGGTTTTTGGGTGAAAAATAGCGAAGAAGTGACTTTAAGGGCCAATTTCTCAGAGCGAATTTAGGTCAGGTAAGTAGAAAGTTCACTGATGAGATCTGAAGACGTGGGCGAAAGTGGGAAGTTGGAGACTGGGGCTTCAAACTTCTCTTTTGTGCTCTCAAATAACAAATATCTACAGGACGTTTTGAATTATGAGAACAAATGACAAAAATATTAAACCGTGTGAGTAGATTTTAAGATTTTTTCTTGCATTTTTGTTTCTAACAACAACCGCCACTCAGAATTTTTCAAAAATTTTGGAATTTTAGTTGAGCCGCTTCCACAATCTCCATAAGAACTAATTGCATTTGGGACGTTTAAGTCATAATCAGTGTTATTCAGTAACACATATAAGATGTATGAGTTGCGAAACCCAGTTTTGACATGTCATAGGGTAACTGTTACCTTCTAGAGATTCGGATTACCAGTTAACGGTTATTAACCTGGAAATGTCATCATTCTTTAGAGGTTTGCGGTGCATTTTCCAGGCTATTCTAGACCCCTTTGTATTGCAAATTTCATATGACATAAATATAAGTAGATGCAGTAGGGCCAGTAATTGTGCGGTGGGGAATGAAGCTTCCTCAAAGCTATGAGAACGTCGCGATTCTTCAATACAGTATTTATTAAACAAATTCGGGTACCTAAGAGCTAAGTATTTTGGTGTAGCTGAAATCTAACGTCACTCTCTCATGGCTAGTTCCACTTCTATCCATCAATTTATGGCCCCAAAATAGTGTGCGGTTTGTTGCTAAAATTGTTCTATCTCCAGCTATTGTTGTATCGCTTCCAGTTTATTTCTAACAATCCTTCAGGTGATCATAAAACGTAAAGTTTCGCCTAGCAGGACCCGAAGATTAATATAATTCGATAACGGTTACTTCTCATACGTGTGGCAATTAAGTTACTGAAATAGTTAATTATAGTTTTTTTATGTTCAGTACTTAATCAGTATCAATTTAAAAAGTAAGATTTAGAGACGTGAACACCAACCACTGATATGATATCTCAGTTGCGTGAGTGTGCTTAGAGAGGCTCAAACATCATATTAAATCAATAGAATCTTTCCCCACTTTTAACAGGAACTGTTACGTCCTGGAACAATTTCTGTAGCGACTTTCACATTTTCACTACTTGTACTGTACATATATATTGTATAAAACGAAGGTCCATAGCCTTGTTTTTCATATATGATTTTAGTTAAGCACGTAAGATGTTCGTAACAGTTACATGAATGAGCCTATCCTTTTACTACTGGGATTTCACAGTTACCAACTATGAATATGACAATATGCCAAGTGGTACAGTCTCGAAAAACTTGTAGTAACTGTTACTCTTCATTATTTTATACAACTGCTACATTTTCGCCGCTTAAATGTAACTTCTGACAAAATACTGCTATAGTAGGTTTAACTCTATGTGCTCGCTCTGGGAAAAATTTTCGGAGGCCAACCAGTTACTTTAGTAATCGTTATCGCTGGAACCATTACATTATTTACAAGGATAAATAAAGGAATGAACAGATACCACAACTTCCTCAATATATGAGTGGACTAATTCTCAGCTGCAAGAGAGTTAGTAAGAGAAGGAGAAACAAGATATTTGAAGACATTCTTAAGAGAAAAGAGGAAAGTAATTTCTAGTGCCTCTTCCTCTCAAGATTATTTTCTAGCAGTTTATTCTCGTAGAAGGGGCGAAAACATCGTGTTGAAGTTTATATCAGAGTTGTATCCTATGACTACCTGTGAAAGCTATTTTATGATGACGCTTACTTAGTGATATACTAGTAGGCATGTAACATGTAGGCCAAAAGTCACTTTAAAATTCAAACTTTTTCTATGCTTTTCCAAAAAATAGTGGACTAGAACAGTGACCTCCGCTTCTTATGCATGCATTGTTGTTAAAATCAATGTTTATGGCTTCGGTCTGACTCAAGCATTTTCGTAGATCCTTCAACTATTTATTATTCCTCCTATAACACCCAATAAAATGTACATTTATGCTGAGTAATTTTGTTTTTCAACATTGAACATGTTTCAAAGAATCAAAAATAATGAACACACATACAAAACCCCTCGTTTTTGATTTTTTCCCATCAAACTGCACCCCACAGACCAGTTTTCATCACGAGATTAATTCCTCCCTCCAGGTGGAACCACACGTGCTCAATGGGAGGACGTTACCGGGTCCACACCTCTAACCTTCGTCAATGACGTAGTGTCTTTTACCACCACTGTTTCTGCCAGATTTTGGCTGATGGACTGCAGAAACATCGGCGATGCCACAAAAATGGCTACCGAACTCTACAAGTAAATTTATGAATAGATCTTAAGACCACAACACCGCATTGCATTCTCCTTTAGGGAGGCCATCCATGTGCCATTCATGGCAAAATTCGTGGTGTTCGCCAAAAGGATCGACCCAATGGAGGCGAGATTGCGGGTGTTCTGCATGACAGATGACAAGGAAGATAAAACTCTGGAGCACCAGGAGCACTTCACGGAAGTGGCCAAAAGCAGGGATGTGGAGGTTTTGGAGGGAAAATGCCAGTTTATCGAGTTCGCAGGCAATTTGGTGCCCATAACTAAGAGTGGGGAGCACCTGCAATTCTCCTTTAGAGCTTTTAGGGAGAACAGGCTCCCGTTTTCGGTTAGGGTCAAGGACCAACATGCTGAGGCTGTGGGAAGATGTTTGTTTATGAGGGAACCCAAGGTAAGTTACTTGGGCAACGTTTACCTATTATTTCGAAAGCCATAAAAACAATTTTGTTTTAAAAAAGACTTGGAGAAGGTGCCAGTAATTTTTCTACATTTCCTATTTTTCTTCTACCTTAGATACCTAAAGGCGAGCAACCCCAGCAGCCCATTTGCATCTTAAATATCGTCCTTCCAGACGACATAGTCACAGACACCATATCTCTAACCGACTCAGAATCGGGTAAGAGACACATGTATCTCTCAGAATTCCAGGACTATTACAAGCCTGATCCTCGATTGGCAGATATGAGCAACCTCCTTGGGGAAGATTGGGTCGAATTGGCCCATCAATTAGGTAGTTATGTTTTTTTCTCCTGCATTTTCAGCATTTCAACTAAAAATAATCTCTTTAGGTCTGACCTCGTCAGAAATAAATGTGATAAAGTCTGAATACCCTGAAAGCATTGCCAAACAAGCTCAATCAATGCTGAGAATGTGGCTGTCGCAATCTGGAAACAAGGCCCAGACCAACACTCTCGAAAACGCCCTTAAACGAATAGGGAGGGAAGATATTATACCGCAGTGCCTCAATGTGGAACAGCCCAGTTTTGCTAGAATTAAAGAAGAGGAAATTGGTTATCGGTTGAGGAGGAAGGAAGAGGAGGAAAGAAGGAAGATAATTGACCATTACGACAAGTACTCAGCCGAAGAAAAAGCAGTGAAATCTGAGTCAGAAGAGGAAGACAACTTTGACAGGACAGTCACAGAGCGACGGGAACAGATCGAAAAGCGCCTGTCTGCCGAAAGAGCTATTCCGGCGTCTGCGCAAAGACGCGAAATTGTGCAGGAAATTAGCGACATAAAACGGCAAAGTTTAGTTGAAGACAAAATTGCCGAAGTCATGCAGAAGGTACCAAGAAACCTCTTAATTTCATTTAAATAATGCCTTTTTTTCATCAAGGGGGACACGGATGTGAAAATTCCAGCGCAGCCGCAATACATTTCGGAAACCATAGAGATAAAAACCACACTACCATCTGACTCTAGGGTGACCGGAAACTTGCCACCTACAGTGGTAGAAACCCATAAAATTGTAGAAGAGACTGCGACACAGATACGATCTGGTGAAGACGCCAGGTTCGTTGAGGAGGTGAGCTCGAGGTTCGATGGCCCAAGAGTGAAAATCGAGCAACGAGTCTCGTCGACTGAAGGTGAGTTAATTTGTAAATCTCGTGAATTAACTTTTTGATTTTGTCATCTATACTGTCCCTATATAGCTTAATTCAGGCACGTATACAGTGAAATGAAAATTAAAAACCTTGAAAATGTGAGTTCAATAGAGTCCCTCTACATGAAACCGCAGTTGTTTCAATATCAAAACACTTTTACTGTCCGATTTGATGAATTGCGAGGTTCTTTTATTAGGATCGATATTGGTATTTTTTCTCTTAATAAAGAGTTTTTTAAAGTGAAAAAATCGTGAAAATTCATCGTATTGAAAATATCTGTTCACATATCTCGGACACTGGAAGAGACTGCGCAATCGTATTTTTTTTGTTTCGCTTCTTCTCATTAGACCTTATAGTAGCAGATGCCTGGATTAAAAAAACTCCCAAATTTCCATTCAGCAAATTGCATAATCGATCAAGGACTAATATAGAAAATTCTCTCAGATCCCAGATCTCCGAATTTCTCCAAAACACCACCGCCAAGTCCGGCCGACTTTTTACTCCAAAAACAGGCAGCCGCAGCCCAAGGTAAGTCCTCACTTTCTTACCTATATTCACTTCTACCTAGTCGGATAAGTCAGCAACAAGCTTATAGGATAAAAACATTCAAAATATTCATTAAGTGAAAATTATTAAATAGCTGAGAGCACAGAGAGTTAACGTTAAGTTTGGTAACTCTAGAGCAAGCAGTTTAGAGATTTGACGCCCTCTTCAGGGGGGAAAAGTGAATCATTTCGCTTTTTATGATAATATCGTATGGAGCCAAAATGAATATTTTGAATATATAAAATATGGCATATCAATACCTTTATCCTTACTGGTTTAATGCGTTTTTTTATGCGCAAACGATCCTTGAAGTAGGGAAACAAAAGCGAACTTTGTTATTTTATCCTTTAACAGGCTTATAATATTGAAATGTGGTGCAGTAATCCCGCGTCAGACTCTAGTATCGATTAAGTATTACACAAATTCTGAAAAAAGTTTCGTTTCAAAGCACTTTGGAGGCTTCTAATGTGTTTAAATTGGATTAAAATATCTTTAAAGCCAGTTTATTCGCGGAATTTCTTGATATCGGTCGCAAATTTTAAGGGTAAGTATTTTTTTTTAATGTATTTTTGTGTATTTTCTAACATTGCCATGTGTCCCATCAATATTGATATGCCATGTTCCATGGAGTTTGCAGGCGGTTAAAACAAATGTTTTTGTTTAACGTCTTATTTTTTTAACGTTAAAATTGTACTCATTATATTTTTGTCCATGAAACACTCAGTTTTGCCACATCTGTGTTTAACGTCCCTTTAAGAACTGTATTATAAGCCAATTGGGCCCAAACTTACTAACACATCTCTCCTTTAACTATACCTCTACACTTAATGTGCAACGTTTGCTTTGGTGCAGTAGCTTTTTGCCGTTAACAAGTACTAACAATTCCCAAAAATTGTAGACGAGACAAGTGCCCGAAACTGAACAGAAAATAAATCATGTTTGTTGAAAGTGACCTCTCATCTGCTTTTTGCGCCACCTTTTCGCATAGTACTTCTTTTACTACGCCACTACTTCTTTTAGGTCAATCGCTTCGTTTTTCTATCACCTTTTGTTTACACTGTACACTTTTAAATGCAGCTTTCAGTGCTTTAGTGTTGATCGGTAGCGGCAGATAAAGTTGTTAATTAATAGGGACTGTAGAGCTTTCAGGGCTTTTGAAAGCTTTAAAACTCCCGTCCCTTATCAGTCTGTTATATTTAATGTGTCGTTGAATTGATATTGATCGTCATGCATCGATCATTTTCTGAGTTTAAGTTTCCTTTGTGTATTCTACAAATTTTTTTTCGAAATCACACCTGATGTGAAAATATTTGTTCAATCGAATTCCTTCCAACGATAAGATGGACTATACGTTGCTTTCAATTTAAACATGTTAATAATCAGTATTAATAGTCATTAAATATTAAGTTATTTATTACATACAAAATTTCCTCTTTAGTGTTTTCTGCATTAATTTTTTAATGTTTGCATTTCTAAACGCAATTCTTTAACTATCTCTGTCATTGTACGGGAACTTCCGTGTATAGTCTTTACGAGCCGATGACAAATAATGTGTTTCGTAGCTCATGGGATCAACAATAAAGTCTCACTTCGCCTATTTGCAAGTTGTTTTCAATTTAGTTAGAGTATGATACGTATACATTTCTCAAATAGATATTCTTCAACATGTCTTTCGTGCGTTTAAATATTTCACTCTCATCATCAAACTGCTCAATAAAAATGCAATCTCTGAAACTTTTTGGAAAAAACAAATGATTCCCTGTTCAATGTCTTTTGAATTGATAATTTCTTACCTTCAATATGATTTTATAATATATTTTTCTTGGCACCAATGCCACATCGGCATTGTTCATATAACGAAAAATTGTTCTTCTTTCCTAAATCGTGATGAATTTCTTTATATTACAATGACAATTTATTATTATAATAATAAGAATCCTCCGTCAGTTTATTTTTCTTCTCCTTTTACCTTGTTTACCCTTTTTATCTCTTACTCTTGTTTTTCCATAATCTGGTAACAATTAAACGTTTTTAAACGCAATTTCATGTTCAAAAATAAATATTTTTCGAATTATCTCTTTTTATTATTTAGTTTTTCTTTAATAGATTTTCGTAGATATCTCCGATTATCAGCAAGGTACCTTCTTTTAATTGATTCATTTTCTAGTTGTTTTCCGTGTTCTATGCTTAATAGATTAAATTTTCAATCTCGATTTTTTAATTATCGTTTTATAGTCTTCGTACAATTTCCTTCTAATGAAATTGCTCTAAACTCATGGATGTTTTGGACAGGTTAAAAATTTTTTAGCGCCTTCAATTAAGTCCTATTTTTAAATGGTTCTTTATCGAATTCTTCTTTGCCTAATTCGCCCTTCTAGTTTTTGTTCGTTGTTCCATTTTTTAATTATAGTATCATTTTTAAAATTAGTGCCAATTTCATTAGTACTCATTTTGGTTGTTGAATGTTGAATAGGGATTCTGGTAATTTTTTTAACTTTTATGAATTTAATTTTTGTTGTTCACCTTTTTCTTATGACCATATCAGTCAAACTGTCTACAGTTGATATAAACTCTGTTCTTGTTTATTTCCACCCTGAACTAATCTGGACTAACTTTTTCTGGCTTATCTACTGACATGGGTAGTATAACCTCTCTTTTACCATTTCCGAGATATTGTCACATCTAAGTTTTACACAAAAGAATTTTAGTGCGGAAAAACACTTACATGAATTAGTTACATATTGCACCACATTGCACGAGCTTTCACCCCTTGTTTTATCAATTTGATTTGCCGATTAATCCTTTGTTGCAGTGTGTGAATTTGGAATGATGTGTGTGCCCTGACACCCGGCTTTGGAGCCTCAACAACTAACCCACTTTAGTACCTATAGTTAAATGCAATTAACCTCTATTGGGTTTCAACAAGCACAAATCCATCCCATTTAAACACCCACCGATATAAAACACAAACAAAAAGTTGTGACATTTGTTCCTTCATCTTCAATGTCTTTAGGGCCGGTTTTGCAAACTCCAGGGATTCCTTAATTACTGTTTGGCTGATGAGGTTGTGTTTAATTCAGAGTATATTGTGTTTTGTGTGTGCATGAGTACCTACATGTTTTGTCTATTTTATTTGCATATTTAATATGAATGATTTACTGACACATAATAGGCAAAACATGTATATGAACAGACAGCATACTGAAGCGTAATAGTTCTTCGAGTAGTCAGGGCTGCAGTAAGGTCAGTACTAAAGCTGCAAAATAGAAGGGCATAGACCATTCATGTTGCTTTATTCTATTGAGCTTCACAAGAGGGCGATCTTGTCGTAGTTTGAGCTTTGACATGTTATAATACCCGAGCTGCCTATTCCTCCACTGTCCAAGTGTACACATCTATCTCTCCTCGTTCATGTATCATACTTGTATGCTCGATGGATGGTTGGCCAAGGAGATGATTTATTTTCTGACAAAATCAGTACCTACTACCAACCAGTTGCACATCCACAATTATCTACTTTTACATAAAAACTTAACTTAATCCTGACCAATCCAAAAATGTTTTTCCTTGTGACAGCGTCAAGCGCGTCACCTCAAGATGACGACGACTCCTTGGATACTGACGGCTTCCGCGAAGATCAGTTCCTTCTTCAATCCCCGGGTGAAGAATCTTCACCCAAGACACAATCCAATTTCCTTGACTCAGAGGTCACTACTTACCAGGATGCCACGCGTTATTATCAGCACGTGCGAGAACAGCGCAAACGCTTGGCCTCCACTGAAGACCTAGAGAATGTGATAGATGCTACCTCAGACTTATTGCCTTCCAATAGAGATAATGCAGAAATCGCTAAAATAGGCTTAGATAGTTTTAAGAAGGATGTGATACGGCCTGATGAGCTACTGGTAAAGTGCTTTTGCTCTCCTGAGGAGAAAGGCGCTAAAGACTCGAAGAAACCTGAAGACTGGGAGAGAAAAGAGAGGAAGACTGTTGAACGCCTCCATGGAGGAGGCGGGAAAGACAAACTTCTTCCAGGGGAGGAGCACGTATACGTAAAAACCACTAGTGATAAAGTTGCTCTTAAATATCAGGTTGATAATGCTTCGGCTGCAGCGAAGCAAATTCACAAAAGTACCTCTCCGCCATCGAAGAATGATTTAGACCCGACTCCTGTAACCTCCCCTTTAGTTATAGATACAGATAAACCGACGTTGGAGCTCATAATCGGTCGCAAGGAAGTAAAGACCAAAGACGCATCTGCTACAGCCGAAAGCCGTCTTACGTTATATGGACACAAGGACGTTGAGATTTCCATTAAATCTCAATCGCACATTTCTGTGACTACGATAACGCGTGACAACAGCGGTTTTGAGACTTCAGAAAAGTTTGACGTGGGAATTAATACTACTGCAGAGACCGAGGGTATTCATGGGTTGATCATACCTGTGGATACCAGGAACAAACGAGAAGAAACTGTCAATTTTAGTGGTACTAAACAAGTCTACACTTATGACACTACCGATGACCTGTCAGAAATGGCTTCTCCTCATACTGAGGAAGCAAGTGTCTCGCACCATGTAACTGACACTGGGATTTCCCTCACTAGAGGTACAACTACAGAAACGCTGAGCATAGGCAAGCATTTACAGCTCGCTCAGCAGACTACGGGTTTTATCTCTGACACCATTGAACCTGAAGAAGGTGAATGTACTGATGCTGGTTTAAGCCCAATTCAAGCAGACGAAACGTTACATCAAGGAATTGACGATCTTACGCTCCTTACAGAAACTGCTACAAGCCCTATAGACTTCCACGTGGATACTTCAGAGGCGGCTACTCTGACCGACCAAGTGGACACTAAAGATGCTTCCAACAGCCCAATTAAAATCGAGGAAAGTCCTCCATTATCGTCGGCCGCCGAGTTGTTAAAAGACGAAGAGGTTCTTGCAAAAAGGCGAGGATCTGGCGATGTTAAGGCGAAGATTAAACTCATTGAAGAGCAGGCCTCCAAACACTCTCTTAGGGCCGAATTCAAGAAGCCCAGAAAGGAACTCGTCGATTCTGAAGATGAGCTATCCAGTATGAAGGAAGAAGAGGTTCTAAGGGCATCCACAGAAACTCTCGCTCAAGTCGAAGATGATGAGTTTCCTCCAAAAGAAGACTCTAAAACAACTCCTAAACACGTTGGCAGGAAGATTGCTGAACTTCAAAAAGTGTTCAGCTCAGATTCTGACTTGTCCAAAGCTCCTATTATAGAAACCATAGAAATGAAACACAGTGAGCAACAATATAGTCAATCTGCAGCAAAGTCTGCAGAAGACGAAGATATTGAACAATATCAATCAGTCAAAGAAAAGACGCACATGTTTGAAGACCTCATATCTAAATCGCAGGAGGGTACGCCATTAAAAAAACCATCTACAAAGCCGTTTACCGAAAAAGAATTTTCGGAACAGGAATTGAGAATATGTCTGGATTCTCTAGAGCTACAGATTCTTGAAGAAAAAGATAAAGAAGCGGATATACACAAGAGATGTGCGGAGGAAAAGCAAAAATGGGAAGCAAGAGATAAGTCGCCAACAGAACCTTGCAGAGAACCGCCTTGTATAAAAATTCACGTGGAGCCCAAAGTTGAAATTAAGGAAAATGGGCAAATACACCAGAAATCTTTAGTTTCAGAGCTGAAGCACCGATTTGAAGAACAGGAAATGCAAGAGCAACAAAAATCAGTTACCACTGAGCCTTGCGTAGAAATTCCTTGCAGAAAAACCCGCGTAGATCTGAAACTCGACAGCAAAGAAAATGGGCAACTCCCTCAGAAATCCATAGTCTCAGAGCTGAAACACCTCTTCGAAGACCAAGTGAAAATCGTTGAAGGTACAACTAAGCAAACCTTGGAGGTGGTCGAGGAGCCTTGCACTAAATGTGTTATCCAATCTTTGGAACCAACGCCAGAGCCTGAAATTAAAGAAGAAGAATGTCCAGAAATAATTAAAGAAGCACTTTTCTCTAACGCAAAATTAATATCAACTATAGCTCTTCCTTTATCCCCAACGCGTAGCCTTGATCCAAAAATTCTCCAGTCAATTCCCGAAGAACCCATATCCCGAAAACCATCCCCCCAGTCTTTAGACATAAAATCGATACCTGTGACAGAGAGTGAGGTGCAGAAAATCATATCTGAAGTTTTGGAAGCATCCAAACAAATTAGACAAGATGTTAAAGACCTTAAACCAGATCTGACTCCAACACCGGAAGGGCAATTAGTGCAAATGGTGCCTTCATCTTCTGTTGAGAAGATAAAAGAATTGAAGAGAATTGAAGAAGAAATAAAGGCCGATATTGGTTTTGACGAAGCCAGTTGCCTAAAAATTAAAAAAGAGTTACATAATGTTAAAGAGGCACAGCAGAGAAATAAAGAGCTGAGCCTGAAGGAATCTAGAATTTATCGCGAAGAGAAATTAACTTCTACGATTATAAAAATGGATAAAGACGAGATGCTAGGTGACAAATTAGAGATTCTCGAGGGTAAATTGGCAGAACAAGTAGAAAAGCTTAAGGACGCGGCGAAGGCTTCAGATGAAGATGAAATTTCAAAATATGAAACTGTCATGCATGACTATAAAATCGAAGAATATAAAGAAGTTTCCAAATATCATCACTTTGAAACCGAAGAAGTAAATGAAGGAGTAAAATCAGAAGTTATAAGCAAGCGATCTGTAGATGATGAAGAAAAACCTCTGAAAGTCATAAAGCAAACTGAACTCCCTGTTACATCGGAATATAAAATTTACGATAAAAGTTTAACTGTCGGAGAGGATCAGTTGATATGTGAAAACAAATTGGAAGGATTTAAACAATCTCCAATTCCTCCTGACCAATTTCCCGGTCATGATGGGACATTTTCCAATTACGAAAATACGTCTACTCATAATATAAAACCATCTCCCATTACTGACAAATTAAACACATATAAACAATTCTCTAAATCATCACAAAAACAGAAACGCGAGGCTATACTACAGCCAACATCTCCAATTCACGACTCGAATTTCCCCCGTTCTGGTAAGGAACATACTATTGTTGAAAAAGGAGATACAGCTAAAGATGTCCCTAAATCCCCAATTAAGCAGAAAACTGAACCTATAACTGACATAATATCTCCAATCTACGATAAACACTATCCCATCGGTGATAAGGAATTTCTCATACATACTAAGAAAACTCAAATTCATGATCAACAATTGTCTTTGATTGATAAGGTAGAATTATCTAAAGAGCTTTTTAAATCAGTATGCCAAGAAAAACTTGAACTCATAACTGAGCATAAATCTACCATCCATGATAAGAAATCTCCGGTTGTTGACAAATTAGACACATCTAAGGAGCTCCCTAAATCACCAGCTATTGAGAAAGCCGAACCTCTAACTGAGCATAAATCTCCTATCCAAGATAAGAAATCTCCGGTTGTTGACAAATTAGACACATCTAAGAAGCTCGCTAAGTCACCTCTTACTGAGACTCCCGAACCTCTAACTGAGCATAAATCTCCTATCCAAGATAAGAAATCTCCGGTTGTTGACAAATTAGACACATCTAAGGAGCTCGCTAAGTCACCTCTTACTGAGACTCCCGAACCTCTAACTGAGCTTAAATCTTCTATCCATGAGAAGAAATCTCTGGTTGTTGACAAATTAGACACATCTGAGGAGCTCGCTAAATCACCTCTTACTGAGACTCCCGAAACTCTAACTGAGCTTAAATCTCCAATCCATGATAAGAAATCTCCGGTTGTTGACAAATTAGACACATTTGAGGAGCTCGCTAAGTCACCTTTTACTGAGACTCCCGAACCTCTAACTGAGCATAAATCTCCTATCCAAGATAAGAAATCTCCGGTTGTTGACAAATTAGGCACACCTAAGGAGCTCGCTAAGTCACCTCTTACTGAGACACCCGAACCTCCAACTGAGCTTAAATCTCCTATCCATGATAAGAAATCTCCGGTTGTTGACAAATTAGACACATCTGAGGAGCTCGCTAAATCACCTCTTACTGAGACTCCCGAACCTCTAACTGAGCTTAAATCTTCTATCCATGAGAAGAAATCTCTGGTTGTTGACAAATTAGACACATCTGAGGAGCTCGCTAAATCACCTCTTACTGAGACTCCCGAACCTCTAACTGAGCTTAAATCTCCAATCCATGATAAGAAATCTCCGGTTGTTGACAAATTAGACACATCTAAGGAGCTCCCTAAATCACCAGCTATTGAGAAAGCCGAACCTCTAACTGAGCATAAATCTCCTATCCAAGATAAGAAATCTCCGGTTGTTGACAAATTAGGCACACCTAAGGAGCTCGCTAAGTCACCTCTTACTGAGACACCCGAACCTCCAACTGAGCTTAAATCTCCTATCCATGATAAGAAATCTCCGGTTGTTGACAAATTAGACACATCTGAGGAGCTCGCTAAATCACCTCTTACTGAGACTCCCGAACCTCTAACTGAGCTTAAATCTTCTATCCATGAGAAGAAATCTCTGGTTGTTGACAAATTAGACAAATCTAAGGAGCTCGCTAAATCACCTCTTACTGAGACTCCCGAAACTCTAACTGAGCTTAAATCTCCAATCCATGATAAGAAATCTCCGGTTGTTGACAAATTAGACACATCTGAGGAGCTCGCTAAGTCACCTTTTACTGAGACTCCCGAACCTCTAACTGAGCATAAATCTCCTATCCAAGATAAGAAATCTCCGGTTGTTGACAAATTAGGCACACCTAAGGAGCTCGCTAAGTCACCTCTTACTGAGACACCCGAACCTCCAACTGAGCTTAAATCTCCTATCCATGATAAGAAATCTCCGGTTGTTGACAAATTAGACACATCTGAGGAGCTCGCTAAATCACCTCTTACTGAGACTCCCGAACCTCTAACTGAGCTTAAATCTTCTATCCATG
Organism: Euwallacea fornicatus; assembly: GCF_040115645.1. NCBI lineage: Eukaryota > Metazoa > Arthropoda > Insecta > Coleoptera > Curculionidae > Euwallacea > Euwallacea fornicatus. The sequence continues at coordinate 2,783,913 of NC_089557.1, forward strand.
AGAAGAAATCTCTGGTTGTTGACAAATTAGACAAATCTAAGGAGCTCGCTAAATCACCTCTTACTGAGACTCCCGAAACTCTAACTGAGCTTAAATCTCCAATCCATGATAAGAAATCTCCGGTTGTTGACAAATTAGACACATCTGAGGAGCTCGCTAAATCACCTCTTACTGAGACTCCCGAACCTCTAACTGAGCTTAAATCTCCAATCCATGATAAGAAATCTCCGGTTGTTGACAAATTAGACACATCTAAGGAGCTCCCTAAATCACCAGCTATTGAGAAAGCCGAACCTCTAACTGAGCATAAATCTCCTATCCAAGATAAGAAATCTCCGGTTGTTGACAAATTAGACACATCTAAGAAGCTCGCTAAGTCACCTCTTACTGAGACTCCCGAACCTCTAACTGAGCATAAATCTCCTATCCAAGATAAGAAATCTCCGGTTGTTGACAAATTAGACACATCTAAGAAGCTCGCTAAGTCACCTCTTACTGAGACTCCCGAACCTCTAACTGAGCATAAATCTCCTATCCAAGATAAGAAATCTCCGGTTGTTGACAAATTAGACACATCTAAGGAGCTCGCTAAGTCACCTCTTACTGAGACTCCCGAACCTCTAACTGAGCTTAAATCTTCTATCCATGAGAAGAAATCTCTGGTTGTTGACAAATTAGACACATCTGAGGAGCTCGCTAAATCACCTCTTACTGAGACTCCCGAAACTCTAACTGAGCTTAAATCTCCAATCCATGATAAGAAATCTCCGGTTGTTGACAAATTAGACACATTTGAGGAGCTCGCTAAGTCACCTTTTACTGAGACTCCCGAACCTCTAACTGAGCATAAATCTCCTATCCAAGATAAGAAATCTCCGGTTGTTGACAAATTAGGCACACCTAAGGAGCTCGCTAAGTCACCTCTTACTGAGACACCCGAACCTCCAACTGAGCTTAAATCTCCTATCCATGATAAGAAATCTCCGGTTGTTGACAAATTAGACACATCTGAGGAGCTCGCTAAATCACCTCTTACTGAGACTCCCGAACCTCTAACTGAGCTTAAATCTTCTATCCATGAGAAGAAATCTCTGGTTGTTGACAAATTAGACACATCTGAGGAGCTCGCTAAATCACCTCTTACTGAGACTCCCGAACCTCTAACTGAGCTTAAATCTCCAATCCATGATAAGAAATCTCCGGTTGTTGACAAATTAGACACATCTAAGGAGCTCCCTAAATCACCAGCTATTGAGAAAGCCGAACCTCTAACTGAGCATAAATCTCCTATCCAAGATAAGAAATCTCCGGTTGTTGACAAATTAGGCACACCTAAGGAGCTCGCTAAGTCACCTCTTACTGAGACACCCGAACCTCCAACTGAGCTTAAATCTCCTATCCATGATAAGAAATCTCCGGTTGTTGACAAATTAGACACATCTGAGGAGCTCGCTAAATCACCTCTTACTGAGACTCCCGAACCTCTAACTGAGCTTAAATCTTCTATCCATGAGAAGAAATCTCTGGTTGTTGACAAATTAGACAAATCTAAGGAGCTCGCTAAATCACCTCTTACTGAGACTCCCGAAACTCTAACTGAGCTTAAATCTCCAATCCATGATAAGAAATCTCCGGTTGTTGACAAATTAGACACATCTGAGGAGCTCGCTAAGTCACCTTTTACTGAGACTCCCGAACCTCTAACTGAGCATAAATCTCCTATCCAAGATAAGAAATCTCCGGTTGTTGACAAATTAGGCACACCTAAGGAGCTCGCTAAGTCACCTCTTACTGAGACACCCGAACCTCCAACTGAGCTTAAATCTCCTATCCATGATAAGAAATCTCCGGTTGTTGACAAATTAGACACATCTGAGGAGCTCGCTAAATCACCTCTTACTGAGACTCCCGAACCTCTAACTGAGCTTAAATCTTCTATCCATGAGAAGAAATCTCTGGTTGTTGACAAATTAGACAAATCTAAGGAGCTCGCTAAATCACCTCTTACTGAGACTCCCGAAACTCTAACTGAGCTTAAATCTCCAATCCATGATAAGAAATCTCCGGTTGTTGACAAATTAGACACATCTGAGGAGCTCGCTAAATCACCTCTTACTGAGACTCCCGAACCTCTAACTGAGCTTAAATCTCCAATCCATGATAAGAAATCTCCGGTTGTTGACAAATTAGACACATCTAAGGAGCTCCCTAAATCACCAGCTATTGAGAAAGCCGAACCTCTAACTGAGCATAAATCTCCTATCCAAGATAAGAAATCTCCGGTTGTTGACAAATTAGACACATCTAAGGAGCTCGCTAAGTCACCTCTTACTGAGACTCCCGAACCTCTAACTGAGCATAAATCTCCTATCCAAGATAAGAAATCTCCGGTTGTTGACAAATTAGGCACACCTAAGGAGCTCGCTAAGTCACCTCTTACTGAGACACCCGAACCTCCAACTGAGCTTAAATCTCCTATCCATGATAAGAAATCTCCGGTTGTTGACAAATTAGACACATCTGAGGAGCTCGCTAAATCACCTCTTACTGAGACTCCCGAACCTCTAACTGAGCTTAAATCTCCCATCCATGATAAGAAATCTCCGGTTGTTGACAAATTAGACACATCTAAGGAGCTCCCTAAATCACCAGCTATTGAGAAAGCCGAACCTCTAACTGAGCATAAATCTCCTATCCAAGATAAGAAATCTCCGGTTGTTGACAAATTAGACACATCTAAGGAGCTCGCTAAGTCACCTCTTACTGAGACTCCCGAACCTCTAACTGAGCATAAATCTCCTATCCAAGATAAGAAATCTCCGGTTGTTGACAAATTAGACACATCTAAGGAGCTCGCTAAGTCACCTCTTACTGAGACTCCCGAACCTCTAACTGAGCATAAATCTCCTATCCAAGATAAGAAATCTTCGGTTGTTGACAAATTAGACACATCTAAGGAGCTCGCTAAATCACCTCTTACTGAGACTCCCGAACCTCTAACTGAGCTTAAATCTCCAATCCATGATAAGAAATCTCCGGTTGTTGACAAATTAGACACATCTGAGGAGCTCGCTAAATCACCTCTTACTGAGACTCCCGAACCTCTAACTGAGCTTAAATCTCCAATCCATGATAAGAAATCTCCGGTTGTTGACAAATTAGACACATCTAAGGAGCTCCCTAAATCACCAGCTATTGAGAAAGCCGAACCTCTAACTGAGCATAAATCTCCTATCCAAGATAAGAAATCTCCGGTTGTTGACAAATTAGACACATCTAAGGAGCTCGCTAAGTCACCTCTTACTGAGACTTCCGAACCTCTAACTGAGCATAAATCTCCTATCCAAGATAAGAAATCTCCGGTTGTTGACAAATTAGACACATCTAAGGAGCTCGCTAAGTCACCTTTTACTGAGACTCCCGAACCTCTAACTGAGCATAAATCTCCTATCCAAGATAAGAAATCTCCGGTTGTTGACAAATTAGACACATCTAAGGAGCTCGCTAAGTCACCTCTTACTGAGACTCCCGAACCTCTAACTGAGCATAAATCTCCTATCCAAGATAAGAAATCTCCGGTTGTTGACAAATTAGACACATCTAAGGAGCTCGCTAAGTCACCTTTTACTGAGACTCCCGAACCTCTAACTGAGCATAAATCTCCTATCCAAGATAAGAAATCTCCGGTTGTTGACAAATTAGGCACACCTAAGGAGCTCGCTAAGTCACCTCTTACTGAGACACCCGAACCTCCAACTGAGCTTAAATCTCCTATCCATGATAAGAAATCTCCGGTTGTTGACAAATTAGACACATCTGAGGAGCTCGCTAAATCACCTCTTACTGAGACTCCCGAACCTCTAACTGAGCTTAAATCTTCTATCCATGGGAAGAAATCTCTGGTTGTTGACAAATTAGACAAATCTAAGGAGCTCGCTAAATCACCTCTTACTGAGACTCCCGAAACTCTAACTGAGCTTAAATCTCCAATCCATGAGAAGAAATCTCTGGTTGTTGACAAATTAGACAAATCTAAGGGGCTCACTAAATCACCTCTTACTGAGACTCCCGAACCTCTAACTGAGCTTAAATCTCCTATCCAAGATAAAAAATCTCCGGTTGTTGACAAATTAGACACATCTGAGGAACTTGCTAAATCACCTCTTACTAAGACTCCCGAACCTCTAACTGAGCTTAAATCTCCTATCCAAGATAAAAAATCTCCGGTTGTTGACAAATTAGACACATCTGAGGAGCTCGCTAAATCACCTCTTACTGAGACTCCCGAACCTCTAACTGAGCATAAATCTCCTATCCAAGATAAGAAATCTCCGGTTGTTGACAAATTAGACAAATCTAAGGGGCTCACTAAATCACCTCTTACTGAGACTCCCGAACCTCTAACTGAGCATAAATCTCCTATCCAAGATAAGAAATCTCTGGTTGTTGACAAATTAGACACACCTAAAGAGCTCGCTAAATCACCTCTTACTGAGACTCCCGAACCTCTAACTGAGCATAAATCTCCTATCCAAGATAAGAAATCTCTGGTTGTTGACAAATTAGACAAATCTAAGGAGCTCGCTAAATCACCTCTTACTGAGACTCCCGAACCTCTAACTGAGCTTAAATCTTCTATCCATGATAAGAAATCTCCAGTTGTTGACAAATTAGACACATCTGAGGAGCTCGCTAAGTCACCTCTTACTGAGACTCCCGAACCTCTAACTGAGCATAAATCTCCTATCCAAGATAAGAAATCTCCGGTTGTTGACAAATTAGACACATCTAAGGAGCTCGCTAAATCACTTCTTACTGAGACTCCCGAACCTCTAACTGAGCTTAAATCTCCAATCCATGATAAGAAATCTCCGGTTGTTGACAAATTAGACACATCTGAGGAGCTCGCTGAATCACCTCTTACTGAGACTCCCGAACCTCTAACTGAGCTTAAATCTCCAATCCATGAGAAGAAATCTCTGGTTGTTGACAAATTAGACAAATCTAAGGAGCTCGCTAAATCACCTCTTACTGAGACTCCCGAACCTCTAACTGAGCTTAAATCTTCTATCCATGATAAGAAATCTCCAGTTGTTGACAAATTAGACACATCTGAGGAGCTCGCTAAGTCACCTCTTACTGAGACTCCCGAACCTCTAACTGAGCATAAATCTCCTATCCAAGATAAGAAATCTCCGGTTGTTGACAAATTAGACACATCTAAGGAGCTCGCTAAATCACCTCTTACTGAGACTCCCGAACCTCTAACTGAGCTTAAATCTCCAATCCATGATAAGAAATCTCCGGTTGTTGACAAATTAGACACATCTAAGGAGCTCGCTAAATCACCACTTACTGAGACTCCCGAACCTCTAACTGAGCTTAAATCTCCAATCCATGATAAGAAATCTCCGGTTGTTGACAAATTAGACACATCTAAGGAGCTCGCTAAATCACCTCTTACTGAGACTCCCGAACCTCTAACTGAGCTTAAATCTCCAATCCATGAGAAGAAATCTCTGGTTGTTGACAAATTAGACAAATCTAAGGAGCTCGCTAAATCACCTCTTACTGAGACTCCCGAACCTCTAACTGAGCTTAAATCTTCTATCTATGATAAGAAATCTCCAGTTGTTGACAAATTAGACACATCTGAGGAGCTCGCTAAATCACCTCTTACTGAGACTCCCGAACCTCTAACTGAGCTTAAATCTTCTATCCATGATAAGAAATCTCCGGTTGTTGACAAATTAGACAAATCTAAGGGGCTCACTAAATCACCTCTTACTGAGACTCCCGAACCTCTAACTGAGCATAAATCTCCTATCCATGAGAAGAAATCTCTGGTTGTTGACAAATTAGACAAATCTAAGGGGCTCACTAAATCACCTCTTACTGAGACTCCCGAACCTCTAACTGAGCTTAAATCTCCTATCCAAGATAAAAAATCTCCGGTTGTTGACAAATTAGACACATCTGAGGAACTTGCTAAATCACCTCTTACTAAGACTCCCGAACCTCTAACTGAGCATAAATCTCCTATCCAAGATAAGAAATCTCCGGTTGTTGACAAATTAGACAAATCTAAGGAGCTCGCTAAATCACCTCTTACTGAGACTCCCGAACCTCTAACTGAGCTTAAATCTCCAATCCATGATAAGGAATCTCCGGTTGTTGACAAATTAGACACATCTAAGGAGCTCGCTAAATCACCTCTTACTGAGACTCCCGAACCTCTAACTGAGCATAAATCTCCTATCCAAGGTAAGAAATCTCCGGTTGTTGACAAATTAGACAAATCTAAGGAGCTCGCTAAATCACCTCTTACTGAGACTCCCGAACCTCTAACTGAGCTTAAATCTCCAATCCATGATAAGAAATCTCCGGTTGTTGACAAATTAGACACATCTAAGGAGCTCGCTAAATCACCACTTACTGAGACTCCCGAACCTCTAACTGAGCTTAAATCTCCAATCCATGATAAGAAATCTCCGGTTGTTGACAAATTAGACACATCTAAGGAGCTCGCTAAATCACCTCTTACTGAGACTCCCGAACCTCTAACTGAGCTTAAATCTCCAATCCATGAGAAGAAATCTCTGGTTGTTGACAAATTAGACAAATCTAAGGAGCTCGCTAAATCACCTCTTACTGAGACTCCCGAACCTCTAACTGAGCTTAAATCTTCTATCCATGATAAGAAATCTCCAGTTGTTGACAAATTAGACACATCTGAGGAGCTCGCTAAATCACCTCTTACTGAGACTCCCGAACCTCTAACTGAGCTTAAATCTTCTATCCATGATAAGAAATCTCCGGTTGTTGACAAATTAGACAAATCTAAGGGGCTCACTAAATCACCTCTTACTGAGACTCCCGAACCTCTAACTGAGCATAAATCTCCTATCCATGAGAAGAAATCTCTGGTTGTTGACAAATTAGACAAATCTAAGGGGCTCACTAAATCACCTCTTACTGAGACTCCCGAACCTCTAACTGAGCTTAAATCTCCAATCCATGATAAGGAATCTCCGGTTGTTGACAAATTAGACACATCTAAGGAGCTCGCTAAATCACCTCTTACTGAGACTCCCGAACCTCTAACTGAGCATAAATCTCCTATCCAAGATAAGAAATCTCCGGTTGTTGACAAATTAGACAAATCTAAGGAGCTCGCTAAATCACCTCTTACTAAGACTCCCGAACCTCTAACTGAGCTTAAATCTCCTATCCAAGATAAAAAATCTCCGGTTGTTGACAAATTAGACACATCTGAGGAGCTCGCTAAATCACCTCTTACTGAGACTCCCGAACCTCTAACTGAGCTTAAATCTCCTATCCAAGATAAAAAATCTCCGGTTGTTGACAAATTAGACAAATCTAAGGAGCTCGCTAAATCACCTCTTACTAAGACTCCCGAACCTCTAACTGAGCTTAAATCTCCTATCCAAGATAAAAAATCTCCGGTTGTTGACAAATTAGACAAATCTAAGGAGCTCGCTAAATCACCTCTTACTAAGACTCCCGAACCTCTAACTGAGCTTAAATCTCCTATCCAAGATAAAAAATCTCCGGTTGTTGACAAATTAGACACATCTGAGGAGCTCGCTAAATCACCTCTTACTGAGACTCCCGAACCTCTAACTGAGCTTAAATCTCCTATCCAAGATAAAAAATCTCCGGTTGTTGACAAATTAGACACATCTGAGGAGCTCGCTAAATCACCTCTTACTGAGACTCCCGAACCTCTAACTGAGCTTAAATCTCCTATCCAAGATAAAAAATCTCCGGTTGTTGACAAATTAGACACATCTGAGGAGCTCGCTAAATCACCTCTTACTGAGACTCCCGAACCTCTAACTGAGCTTAAATCTCCTATCCAAGATAAAAAATCTCCGGTTGTTGACAAATTAGACAAATCTAAGGAGCTCGCTAAATCACCTCTTACTAAGACTCCCGAACCTCTAACTGAGCTTAAATCTCCTATCCAAGATAAAAAATCTCCGGTTGTTGACAAATTAGACAAATCTAAGGAGCTCGCTAAATCACCTCTTACTGAGACTCCCGAACCTCTAACTGAGCTTAAATCTCCAATCCATGATAAGAAATCTCCGGTTGTTGACAAATTAGACACACCTAAAGAGCTCGCTAAATCACCTCTTACTGAGACTCCCGAACCTCTAACTGAGCATAAATCTCCTATCCAAGATAAGAAATCTCCGGTTGTTGACAAATTAGACACATCTAAGGAGCTCGCTAAATCACCACTTACTGAGACTCCCGAACCTCTAACTGAGCTTAAATCTCCAATCCATGATAAGAAATCTCCGGTTGTTGACAAATTAGACACATCTAAGGAGCTCGCTAAATCACCTCTTACTGAGACTCCCGAACCTCTAACTGAGCTTAAATCTCCAATCCATGAGAAGAAATCTCTGGTTGTTGACAAATTAGACAAATCTAAGGGGCTCACTAAATCACCTCTTACTGAGACTCCCGAACCTCTAACTGAGCTTAAATCTCCTATACAAGATAAAAAATCTCCGGTTGTTGACAAATTAGACACATCTGAGGAGCTCGCTAAATCACCTCTTACTGAGACTCCCGAACCTCTAACTGAGCTTAAATCTCCTATCCAAGATAAGAAATCTCCGGTTGTTGACAAATTAGACAAATCTAAGGAGCTCGCTAAATCACCACTTACTGAGACTCCCGAACCTCTAACTGAGCATAAATCTCCTATCCAAGATAAGAAATCTCCGGTTGTTGACAAATTAGACAAATCTAAGGAGCTCGCTAAATCACCTCTTACTAAGACTCCCGAACCTCTAACTGAGCTTAAATCTCCTATCCAAGATAAAAAATCTCCGGTTGTTGACAAATTAGACACATCTGAGGAGCTCGCTAAATCACCTCTTACTGAGACTCCCGAACCTCTAACTGAGCTTAAATCTCCAATCCATGATAAGAAATCTCCGGTTGTTGACAAATTAGACACATCTAAGGAGCTCCCTAAATCACCAGCTATTGAGAAAGCCGAACCTCTAACTGAGCATAAATCTCCTATCCAAGATAAGAAATCTCCGGTTGTTGACAAATTAGACACATCTAAGGAGCTCGCTAAGTCACCTCTTACTGAGACTTCCGAACCTCTAACTGAGCATAAATCTCCTATCCAAGATAAGAAATCTCCGGTTGTTGACAAATTAGACACATCTAAGGAGCTCGCTAAGTCACCTTTTACTGAGACTCCCGAACCTCTAACTGAGCATAAATCTCCTATCCAAGATAAGAAATCTCCGGTTGTTGACAAATTAGACACATCTAAGGAGCTCGCTAAGTCACCTCTTACTGAGACTCCCGAACCTCTAACTGAGCATAAATCTCCTATCCAAGATAAGAAATCTCCGGTTGTTGACAAATTAGACACATCTAAGGAGCTCGCTAAGTCACCTTTTACTGAGACTCCCGAACCTCTAACTGAGCATAAATCTCCTATCCAAGATAAGAAATCTCCGGTTGTTGACAAATTAGGCACACCTAAGGAGCTCGCTAAGTCACCTCTTACTGAGACACCCGAACCTCCAACTGAGCTTAAATCTCCTATCCATGATAAGAAATCTCCGGTTGTTGACAAATTAGACACATCTGAGGAGCTCGCTAAATCACCTCTTACTGAGACTCCCGAACCTCTAACTGAGCTTAAATCTTCTATCCATGGGAAGAAATCTCTGGTTGTTGACAAATTAGACAAATCTAAGGAGCTCGCTAAATCACCTCTTACTGAGACTCCCGAAACTCTAACTGAGCTTAAATCTCCAATCCATGAGAAGAAATCTCTGGTTGTTGACAAATTAGACAAATCTAAGGGGCTCACTAAATCACCTCTTACTGAGACTCCCGAACCTCTAACTGAGCTTAAATCTCCTATCCAAGATAAAAAATCTCCGGTTGTTGACAAATTAGACACATCTGAGGAACTTGCTAAATCACCTCTTACTAAGACTCCCGAACCTCTAACTGAGCTTAAATCTCCTATCCAAGATAAAAAATCTCCGGTTGTTGACAAATTAGACACATCTGAGGAGCTCGCTAAATCACCTCTTACTGAGACTCCCGAACCTCTAACTGAGCATAAATCTCCTATCCAAGATAAGAAATCTCCGGTTGTTGACAAATTAGACAAATCTAAGGGGCTCACTAAATCACCTCTTACTGAGACTCCCGAACCTCTAACTGAGCATAAATCTCCTATCCAAGATAAGAAATCTCTGGTTGTTGACAAATTAGACACACCTAAAGAGCTCGCTAAATCACCTCTTACTGAGACTCCCGAACCTCTAACTGAGCATAAATCTCCTATCCAAGATAAGAAATCTCTGGTTGTTGACAAATTAGACAAATCTAAGGAGCTCGCTAAATCACCTCTTACTGAGACTCCCGAACCTCTAACTGAGCTTAAATCTTCTATCCATGATAAGAAATCTCCAGTTGTTGACAAATTAGACACATCTGAGGAGCTCGCTAAGTCACCTCTTACTGAGACTCCCGAACCTCTAACTGAGCATAAATCTCCTATCCAAGATAAGAAATCTCCGGTTGTTGACAAATTAGACACATCTAAGGAGCTCGCTAAATCACTTCTTACTGAGACTCCCGAACCTCTAACTGAGCTTAAATCTTCTATCCATGATAAGAAATCTCCGGTTGTTGACAAATTAGACACATCTGAGGAGCTCGCTAAATCACCTCTTACTGAGACTCCCGAACCTCTAACTGAGCTTAAATCTTCTATCCATGATAAGAAATCTCCGGTTGTTGACAAATTAGACAAATCTAAGGGGCTCACTAAATCACTTCTTACTGAGACTCCCGAACCTCTAACTGAGCTTAAATCTCCTATCCATGAGAAGAAATCTCTGGTTGTTGACAAATTAGACAAATCTAAGGGGCTCACTAAATCACCTCTTACTGAGACTCCCGAACCTCTAACTGAGCTTAAATCTCCTATACAAGATAAAAAATCTCCGGTTGTTGACAAATTAGACACATCTGAGGAACTTGCTAAATCACCTCTTACTGAGACTACCGAACCTCTAACTGAGCTTAAATCTCCTATCCATGATAAGAAATCTCCGGTTGTTGACAAATTAGACAAATCTAAGGAGCTCGCTAAATCACCTCTTACTGAGACACCCGAACCTGTAACTGACCATAAATCTCCTATCCAAGATAAGAAATCTCCGGTTGTTGACAAATTAGGCACATCTAAGGAGCTCGCTAAGTCACCTTTTACTGAGACTACCGAACCTCTAACTGAGCTTAAATCTCCTATCCATGATAAGAAATCTCCGGTTGTTGACAAATTAGACACATCTAAGGAGCTCGCTGAGTCACCTCTTACTGAGACTCCCGAACCTCTAACTGAGCTTAAATCTCCAATCCATGATAAGAAATCTCCGGTTGTTGACAAATTAGACACATCTAAGGAGCTCGCTAAGTCACCTCTTACTAAGACTACCGAACCTCTAACTGAGCTTAAATCTCCTATCCATGATAAGAAATCTCCGGTTGTTGACAAATTAGACACATCTAAGGAGCTCGCTAAGTCACCTCTTACTGAGACTCCCGAACCTCTAACTGAGCTTAAATCTCCAATCCATGATAAGAAATCTCCTGCTGTTGACAAATTAGACACATCTAAGGAGCTCGCTAAGTCACCTCTTACTGAGACTCCCGAACCTCTAACTGAGCATAAATCTCCTATCCAAGATAAGAAATCTCCGGTTGTTGACAAATTAGACACATCTAAGGAGCTCGCTAAATCACCACTTACTGAGACTCCCGAACCTCTAACTGAGCTTAAATCTCCAATCCATGATAAGAAATCTCCGGTTGTTGACAAATTAGACACATCTAAGGAGCTCGCTGAATCACCTCTTACTGAGACTCCCGAACCTCTAACTGAGCTTAAATCTCCAATCCATGAGAAGAAATCTCTGGTTGTTGACAAATTAGACAAATCTAAGGAGCTCGCTAAATCACCTCTTACTGAGACTCCCGAACCTCTAACTGAGCTTAAATCTTCTATCCATGATAAGAAATCTCCAGTTGTTGACAAATTAGACACATCTGAGGAGCTCGCTAAGTCACCTCTTACTGAGACTCCCGAACCTCTAACTGAGCATAAATCTCCTATCCAAGATAAGAAATCTCCGGTTGTTGACAAATTAGACACATCTAAGGAGCTCGCTAAATCACCTCTTACTGAGACTCCCGAACCTCTAACTGAGCTTAAATCTCCAATCCATGATAAGAAATCTCCGGTTGTTGACAAATTAGACACATCTAAGGAGCTCGCTAAATCACCACTTACTGAGACTCCCGAACCTCTAACTGAGCTTAAATCTCCAATCCATGATAAGAAATCTCCGGTTGTTGACAAATTAGACACATCTAAGGAGCTCGCTAAATCACCTCTTACTGAGACTCCCGAACCTCTAACTGAGCTTAAATCTCCAATCCATGAGAAGAAATCTCTGGTTGTTGACAAATTAGACAAATCTAAGGAGCTCGCTAAATCACCTCTTACTGAGACTCCCGAACCTCTAACTGAGCTTAAATCTTCTATCTATGATAAGAAATCTCCAGTTGTTGACAAATTAGACACATCTGAGGAGCTCGCTAAATCACCTCTTACTGAGACTCCCGAACCTCTAACTGAGCTTAAATCTTCTATCCATGATAAGAAATCTCCGGTTGTTGACAAATTAGACAAATCTAAGGGGCTCACTAAATCACCTCTTACTGAGACTCCCGAACCTCTAACTGAGCATAAATCTCCTATCCATGAGAAGAAATCTCTGGTTGTTGACAAATTAGACAAATCTAAGGGGCTCACTAAATCACCTCTTACTGAGACTCCCGAACCTCTAACTGAGCATAAATCTCCTATCCAAGATAAGAAATCTCCGGTTGTTGACAAATTAGACAAATCTAAGGAGCTCGCTAAATCACCTCTTACTGAGACTCCCGAACCTCTAACTGAGCTTAAATCTCCAATCCATGATAAGGAATCTCCGGTTGTTGACAAATTAGACACATCTAAGGAGCTCGCTAAATCACCTCTTACTGAGACTCCCGAACCTCTAACTGAGCATAAATCTCCTATCCAAGATAAGAAATCTCCGGTTGTTGACAAATTAGACAAATCTAAGGAGCTCGCTAAATCACCTCTTACTGAGACTCCCGAACCTCTAACTGAGCTTAAATCTCCAATCCATGATAAGAAATCTCCGGTTGTTGACAAATTAGACACATCTAAGGAGCTCGCTAAATCACCACTTACTGAGACTCCCGAACCTCTAACTGAGCTTAAATCTCCAATCCATGATAAGAAATCTCCGGTTGTTGACAAATTAGACACATCTAAGGAGCTCGCTAAATCACCTCTTACTGAGACTCCCGAACCTCTAACTGAGCTTAAATCTCCAATCCATGAGAAGAAATCTCTGGTTGTTGACAAATTAGACAAATCTAAGGAGCTCGCTAAATCACCTCTTACTGAGACTCCCGAACCTCTAACTGAGCTTAAATCTTCTATCCATGATAAGAAATCTCCAGTTGTTGACAAATTAGACACATCTGAGGAGCTCGCTAAATCACCTCTTACTGAGACTCCCGAACCTCTAACTGAGCTTAAATCTTCTATCCATGATAAGAAATCTCCGGTTGTTGACAAATTAGACAAATCTAAGGGGCTCACTAAATCACCTCTTACTGAGACTCCCGAACCTCTAACTGAGCATAAATCTCCTATCCATGAGAAGAAATCTCTGGTTGTTGACAAATTAGACAAATCTAAGGGGCTCACTAAATCACCTCTTACTGAGACTCCCGAACCTCTAACTGAGCTTAAATCTCCAATCCATGATAAGGAATCTCCGGTTGTTGACAAATTAGACACATCTAAGGAGCTCGCTAAATCACCTCTTACTGAGACTCCCGAACCTCTAACTGAGCATAAATCTCCTATCCAAGATAAGAAATCTCCGGTTGTTGACAAATTAGACAAATCTAAGGAGCTCGCTAAATCACCTCTTACTAAGACTCCCGAACCTCTAACTGAGCTTAAATCTCCTATCCAAGATAAAAAATCTCCGGTTGTTGACAAATTAGACACATCTGAGGAGCTCGCTAAATCACCTCTTACTGAGACTCCCGAACCTCTAACTGAGCTTAAATCTCCTATCCAAGATAAAAAATCTCCGGTTGTTGACAAATTAGACAAATCTAAGGAGCTCGCTAAATCACCTCTTACTAAGACTCCCGAACCTCTAACTGAGCTTAAATCTCCTATCCAAGATAAAAAATCTCCGGTTGTTGACAAATTAGACACATCTGAGGAGCTCGCTAAATCACCTCTTACTGAGACTCCCGAACCTCTAACTGAGCTTAAATCTCCTATCCAAGATAAAAAATCTCCGGTTGTTGACAAATTAGACAAATCTAAGGAGCTCGCTAAATCACCTCTTACTAAGACTCCCGAACCTCTAACTGAGCTTAAATCTCCTATCCAAGATAAAAAATCTCCGGTTGTTGACAAATTAGACAAATCTAAGGAGCTCGCTAAATCACCTCTTACTGAGACTCCCGAACCTCTAACTGAGCTTAAATCTCCAATCCATGATAAGAAATCTCCGGTTGTTGACAAATTAGACACACCTAAAGAGCTCGCTAAATCACCTCTTACTGAGACTCCCGAACCTCTAACTGAGCATAAATCTCCTATCCAAGATAAGAAATCTCCGGTTGTTGACAAATTAGACACATCTAAGGAGCTCGCTAAATCACCACTTACTGAGACTCCCGAACCTCTAACTGAGCTTAAATCTCCAATCCATGATAAGAAATCTCCGGTTGTTGACAAATTAGACACATCTAAGGAGCTCGCTAAATCACCTCTTACTGAGACTCCCGAACCTCTAACTGAGCTTAAATCTCCAATCCATGAGAAGAAATCTCTGGTTGTTGACAAATTAGACAAATCTAAGGGGCTCACTAAATCACCTCTTACTGAGACTCCCGAACCTCTAACTGAGCTTAAATCTCCTATACAAGATAAAAAATCTCCGGTTGTTGACAAATTAGACACATCTGAGGAGCTCGCTAAATCACCTCTTACTGAGACTCCCGAACCTCTAACTGAGCTTAAATCTCCTATCCAAGATAAGAAATCTCCGGTTGTTGACAAATTAGACAAATCTAAGGAGCTCGCTAAATCACCACTTACTGAGACTCCCGAACCTCTAACTGAGCATAAATCTCCTATCCAAGATAAGAAATCTCCGGTTGTTGACAAATTAGACAAATCTAAGGAGCTCGCTAAATCACCTCTTACTAAGACTCCCGAACCTCTAACTGAGCTTAAATCTCCTATCCAAGATAAAAAATCTCCGGTTGTTGACAAATTAGACACATCTGAGGAGCTCGCTAAATCACCTCTTACTGAGACTCCCGAACCTCTAACTGAGCTTAAATCTCCTATCCAAGATAAAAAATCTCCGGTTGTTGACAAATTAGACAAATCTAAGGAGCTCGCTAAATCACCTCTTACTGAGACTCCCGAACCTCTAACTGAGCTTAAATCTCCTATCCAAGATAAAAAATCTCCGGTTGTTGACAAATCAGACAAATCTAAGGAGCTCGCTAAATCACCTCTTACTGAGACTCCCGAACCTCTAACTGAGCTTAAATCTCCTATCCAAGATAAAAAATCTCCGGTTGTTGACAAATTAGACACATCTAAGGAGCTCCCTAAATCACCAGCTATTGAGAAAGCCGAACCTCTAACTGAGCATAAATCTCCTATCCAAGATAAGAAATCTCCGGTTGTTGACAAATTAGACACATCTAAGGAGCTCGCTAAATCACTTCTTACTGAGACTCCCGAACCTCTAACTGAGCTTAAATCTCCAATCCATGATAAGAAATCTCCGGTTGTTGACAAATTAGACACATCTAAGGAGCTCGCTAAATCACCACTTACTGAGACTCCCGAACCTCTAACTGAGCTTAAATCTCCAATCCATGATAAGAAATCTCCGGTTGTTGACAAATTAGACACATCTAAGGAGCTCGCTAAATCACCTCTTACTGAGACTCCCGAACCTCTAACTGAGCTTAAATCTCCAATCCATGAGAAGAAATCTCTGGTTGTTGACAAATTAGACAAATCTAAGGGGCTCACTAAATCACCTCTTACTGAGACTCCCGAACCTCTAACTGAGCTTAAATCTCCTATACAAGATAAAAAATCTCCGGTTGTTGACAAATTAGACACATCTGAGGAACTTGCTAAATCACCTCTTACTAAGACTCCCGAACCGCTAACTGAGCTTAAATCTCCAATCCATGATAAGAAATCTCCGGTTGTTGACAAATTAGGCACATCTAAGGAGCTCGCTAAGTCACCTCTTACTGAGACTACCGAACCTCTAACTGAGCTTAAATCTCCTATCCATGATAAGAAATCTCCGGTTGTTGACAAATTAGACACATCTAAGGAGCTCGCTAAGTCACCTCTTACTGAGACTCCCGAACCTCTAACTGAGCATAAATCTCCTATCCAAGATAAGAAATCTCCGGTTGTTGACAAATTAGACACATCTAAGGAGCTCGCTAAGTCACCTCTTACTGAGACTACCGAACCTCTAACTGAGCTTAAATCTCCTATCCATGATAAGAAATCTCCGGTTGTTGACAAATTAGACACATCTAAGGAGCTCGCTAAGTCACCTCTTACTGAGACTCCCGAACCTCTAACTGAGCATAAATCTCCTATCCAAGATAAGAAATCTCCGGTTGTTGACAAATTAGACACATCTAAGGAGCTCGCTAAGTCACCTCTTACTGAGACTCCCGAACCTCTAACTGAGCATAAATCTCCTATCCAAGATAAGAAATCTCCGGTTGTTGACAAATTAGACACATCTAAGGAGCTCCCTAAATCACCAGCTATTGAGAAAGCCGAACCTCTAACTGAGCTTAAATCTCCTATCCAAGATAAGAAATCTCCGGTTGTTGACAAATTAGACACATCTAAGGAGCTCGCTAAGTCACCTCTTACTGAGATTCCCGAACCTCTAACTGAGCATAAATCTCCTATCCAAGATAAGAAATCTCCGGTTGTTGACAAATTAGACACATCTGAGGAACTTGCTAAATCACCTCTTACTAAGACTCCCGAACCTCTAACTGAGCTTAAATCTCCTATCCAAGATAAAAAATCTCCGGTTGTTGACAAATTAGACACATCTAAGGAGCTTCCTATATCACCAGCTATTGAGAAAGCCGAACCTCTAACTGAGCTTAAATCTCCTATCCAAGATAAGAAATCTCCGGTTGTTGACAAATTAGACACATCTAAGGAGCTCGCTAAGTCACCTCTTACTGAGATTCCCGAACCTCTAACTGAGCATAAATCTCCTATCCAAGATAAGAAATCTCCGGTTGTTGACAAATTAGACACATCTGAGGAACTTGCTAAATCACCTCTTACTAAGACTCCCGAACCTCTAACTGAGCTTAAATCTCCTATCCAAGATAAAAAATCTCCGGTTGTTGACAAATTAGACACATCTAAGGAGCTTCCTATATCACCAGCTATTGAGAAAGCCGAACCTCTAACTGAGCTTAAATCTCCTATCCAAGATAAGAAATCTCCGGTTGTTGACAAATTAGACACATCTAAGGAGCTCGCTAAGTCACCTCTTACTGAGATTCCCGAACCTCTAACTGAGCATAAATCTCCTATCCAAGATAAGAAATCTCCGGTTGTTGACAAATTAGACACATCTGAGGAACTTGCTAAATCACCTCTTACTAAGACTCCCGAACCTCTAACTGAGCTTAAATCTCCTATCCAAGATAAAAAATCTCCGGTTGTTGACAAATTAGGCACATCTAAGGAGCTCGCTAAGTCACCTCTTACTGAGACTACCGAACCTCTAACTGAGCTTAAATCTCCTATCCATGATAAGAAATCTCCGGTTGTTGACAAATTAGACACATCTAAGGAGCTCGCTAAGTCACCTCTTACTGAGACTCCCGAACCTCTAACTGAGCATAAATCTCCTATCCAAGATAAGAAATCTCCGGTTGTTGACAAATTAGACACATCTAAGGAGCTCGCTAAGTCACCTCTTACTGAGACTCCCGAACCTCTAACTGAGCATAAATCTCCTATCCAAGATAAGAAATCTCCGGTTGTTGACAAATTAGACACATCTAAGGAGCTCCCTAAATCACCAGCTATTGAGAAAGCCGAACCTCTAACTGAGCTTAAATCTCCTATCCAAGATAAGAAATCTCCGGTTGTTGACAAATTAGACACATCTAAGGAGCTCGCTAAGTCACCTCTTACTGAGATTCCCGAACCTCTAACTGAGCATAAATCTCCTATCCAAGATAAGAAATCTCCGGTTGTTGACAAATTAGACACATCTGAGGAACTTGCTAAATCACCTCTTACTGAGACTCCCGAACCTCTAACTGAGCATAAATCTCCTATCCAAGATAAGAAATCTCCGGTTGTTGACAAATTAGACAAATCTAAGGAGCTCGCTAAATCACCTCTTACTGAGACTCCCGAACCTCTAACTGAGCTTAAATCTCCAATCCATGATAAGGAATCTCCGGTTGTTGACAAATTAGACACATCTAAGGAGCTCGCTAAATCACCTCTTACTGAGACTCCCGAACCTCTAACTGAGCATAAATCTCCTATCCAAGATAAGAAATCTCCGGTTGTTGACAAATTAGACAAATCTAAGGAGCTCGCTAAATCACCTCTTACTGAGACTCCCGAACCTCTAACTGAGCTTAAATCTCCAATCCATGATAAGAAATCTCCGGTTGTTGACAAATTAGACACATCTAAGGAGCTCGCTAAATCACCACTTACTGAGACTCCCGAACCTCTAACTGAGCTTAAATCTCCAATCCATGATAAGAAATCTCCGGTTGTTGACAAATTAGACACATCTAAGGAGCTCGCTAAATCACCTCTTACTGAGACTCCCGAACCTCTAACTGAGCTTAAATCTCCAATCCATGAGAAGAAATCTCTGGTTGTTGACAAATTAGACAAATCTAAGGAGCTCGCTAAATCACCTCTTACTGAGACTCCCGAACCTCTAACTGAGCTTAAATCTTCTATCCATGATAAGAAATCTCCAGTTGTTGACAAATTAGACACATCTGAGGAGCTCGCTAAATCACCTCTTACTGAGACTCCCGAACCTCTAACTGAGCTTAAATCTTCTATCCATGATAAGAAATCTCCGGTTGTTGACAAATTAGACAAATCTAAGGGGCTCACTAAATCACCTCTTACTGAGACTCCCGAACCTCTAACTGAGCATAAATCTCCTATCCATGAGAAGAAATCTCTGGTTGTTGACAAATTAGACAAATCTAAGGGGCTCACTAAATCACCTCTTACTGAGACTCCCGAACCTCTAACTGAGCTTAAATCTCCAATCCATGATAAGGAATCTCCGGTTGTTGACAAATTAGACACATCTAAGGAGCTCGCTAAATCACCTCTTACTGAGACTCCCGAACCTCTAACTGAGCATAAATCTCCTATCCAAGATAAGAAATCTCCGGTTGTTGACAAATTAGACAAATCTAAGGAGCTCGCTAAATCACCTCTTACTAAGACTCCCGAACCTCTAACTGAGCTTAAATCTCCTATCCAAGATAAAAAATCTCCGGTTGTTGACAAATTAGACACATCTGAGGAGCTCGCTAAATCACCTCTTACTGAGACTCCCGAACCTCTAACTGAGCTTAAATCTCCTATCCAAGATAAAAAATCTCCGGTTGTTGACAAATTAGACAAATCTAAGGAGCTCGCTAAATCACCTCTTACTAAGACTCCCGAACCTCTAACTGAGCTTAAATCTCCTATCCAAGATAAAAAATCTCCGGTTGTTGACAAATTAGACACATCTGAGGAGCTCGCTAAATCACCTCTTACTGAGACTCCCGAACCTCTAACTGAGCTTAAATCTCCTATCCAAGATAAAAAATCTCCGGTTGTTGACAAATTAGACAAATCTAAGGAGCTCGCTAAATCACCTCTTACTAAGACTCCCGAACCTCTAACTGAGCTTAAATCTCCTATCCAAGATAAAAAATCTCCGGTTGTTGACAAATTAGACAAATCTAAGGAGCTCGCTAAATCACCTCTTACTGAGACTCCCGAACCTCTAACTGAGCTTAAATCTCCAATCCATGATAAGAAATCTCCGGTTGTTGACAAATTAGACACACCTAAAGAGCTCGCTAAATCACCTCTTACTGAGACTCCCGAACCTCTAACTGAGCATAAATCTCCTATCCAAGATAAGAAATCTCCGGTTGTTGACAAATTAGACACATCTAAGGAGCTCGCTAAATCACCACTTACTGAGACTCCCGAACCTCTAACTGAGCTTAAATCTCCAATCCATGATAAGAAATCTCCGGTTGTTGACAAATTAGACACATCTAAGGAGCTCGCTAAATCACCTCTTACTGAGACTCCCGAACCTCTAACTGAGCTTAAATCTCCAATCCATGAGAAGAAATCTCTGGTTGTTGACAAATTAGACAAATCTAAGGGGCTCACTAAATCACCTCTTACTGAGACTCCCGAACCTCTAACTGAGCTTAAATCTCCTATACAAGATAAAAAATCTCCGGTTGTTGACAAATTAGACACATCTGAGGAGCTCGCTAAATCACCTCTTACTGAGACTCCCGAACCTCTAACTGAGCTTAAATCTCCTATCCAAGATAAGAAATCTCCGGTTGTTGACAAATTAGACAAATCTAAGGAGCTCGCTAAATCACCACTTACTGAGACTCCCGAACCTCTAACTGAGCATAAATCTCCTATCCAAGATAAGAAATCTCCGGTTGTTGACAAATTAGACAAATCTAAGGAGCTCGCTAAATCACCTCTTACTAAGACTCCCGAACCTCTAACTGAGCTTAAATCTCCTATCCAAGATAAAAAATCTCCGGTTGTTGACAAATTAGACACATCTGAGGAGCTCGCTAAATCACCTCTTACTGAGACTCCCGAACCTCTAACTGAGCTTAAATCTCCTATCCAAGATAAAAAATCTCCGGTTGTTGACAAATTAGACAAATCTAAGGAGCTCGCTAAATCACCTCTTACTGAGACTCCCGAACCTCTAACTGAGCTTAAATCTCCTATCCAAGATAAAAAATCTCCGGTTGTTGACAAATCAGACAAATCTAAGGAGCTCGCTAAATCACCTCTTACTGAGACTCCCGAACCTCTAACTGAGCTTAAATCTCCTATCCAAGATAAAAAATCTCCGGTTGTTGACAAATTAGACACATCTAAGGAGCTCCCTAAATCACCAGCTATTGAGAAAGCCGAACCTCTAACTGAGCATAAATCTCCTATCCAAGATAAGAAATCTCCGGTTGTTGACAAATTAGACACATCTAAGGAGCTCGCTAAATCACTTCTTACTGAGACTCCCGAACCTCTAACTGAGCTTAAATCTCCAATCCATGATAAGAAATCTCCGGTTGTTGACAAATTAGACACATCTAAGGAGCTCGCTAAATCACCACTTACTGAGACTCCCGAACCTCTAACTGAGCTTAAATCTCCAATCCATGATAAGAAATCTCCGGTTGTTGACAAATTAGACACATCTAAGGAGCTCGCTAAATCACCTCTTACTGAGACTCCCGAACCTCTAACTGAGCTTAAATCTCCAATCCATGAGAAGAAATCTCTGGTTGTTGACAAATTAGACAAATCTAAGGGGCTCACTAAATCACCTCTTACTGAGACTCCCGAACCTCTAACTGAGCTTAAATCTCCTATACAAGATAAAAAATCTCCGGTTGTTGACAAATTAGACACATCTGAGGAACTTGCTAAATCACCTCTTACTAAGACTCCCGAACCGCTAACTGAGCTTAAATCTCCAATCCATGATAAGAAATCTCCGGTTGTTGACAAATTAGGCACATCTAAGGAGCTCGCTAAGTCACCTCTTACTGAGACTACCGAACCTCTAACTGAGCTTAAATCTCCTATCCATGATAAGAAATCTCCGGTTGTTGACAAATTAGACACATCTAAGGAGCTCGCTAAGTCACCTCTTACTGAGACTCCCGAACCTCTAACTGAGCATAAATCTCCTATCCAAGATAAGAAATCTCCGGTTGTTGACAAATTAGACACATCTAAGGAGCTCGCTAAGTCACCTCTTACTGAGACTACCGAACCTCTAACTGAGCTTAAATCTCCTATCCATGATAAGAAATCTCCGGTTGTTGACAAATTAGACACATCTAAGGAGCTCGCTAAGTCACCTCTTACTGAGACTCCCGAACCTCTAACTGAGCATAAATCTCCTATCCAAGATAAGAAATCTCCGGTTGTTGACAAATTAGACACATCTAAGGAGCTCGCTAAGTCACCTCTTACTGAGACTCCCGAACCTCTAACTGAGCATAAATCTCCTATCCAAGATAAGAAATCTCCGGTTGTTGACAAATTAGACACATCTAAGGAGCTCCCTAAATCACCAGCTATTGAGAAAGCCGAACCTCTAACTGAGCTTAAATCTCCTATCCAAGATAAGAAATCTCCGGTTGTTGACAAATTAGACACATCTAAGGAGCTCGCTAAGTCACCTCTTACTGAGATTCCCGAACCTCTAACTGAGCATAAATCTCCTATCCAAGATAAGAAATCTCCGGTTGTTGACAAATTAGACACATCTGAGGAACTTGCTAAATCACCTCTTACTAAGACTCCCGAACCTCTAACTGAGCTTAAATCTCCTATCCAAGATAAAAAATCTCCGGTTGTTGACAAATTAGACACATCTAAGGAGCTTCCTATATCACCAGCTATTGAGAAAGCCGAACCTCTAACTGAGCTTAAATCTCCTATCCAAGATAAGAAATCTCCGGTTGTTGACAAATTAGACACATCTAAGGAGCTCGCTAAGTCACCTCTTACTGAGATTCCCGAACCTCTAACTGAGCATAAATCTCCTATCCAAGATAAGAAATCTCCGGTTGTTGACAAATTAGACACATCTGAGGAACTTGCTAAATCACCTCTTACTAAGACTCCCGAACCTCTAACTGAGCTTAAATCTCCTATCCAAGATAAAAAATCTCCGGTTGTTGACAAATTAGACACATCTAAGGAGCTTCCTATATCACCAGCTATTGAGAAAGCCGAACCTCTAACTGAGCTTAAATCTCCTATCCAAGATAAGAAATCTCCGGTTGTTGACAAATTAGACACATCTAAGGAGCTCGCTAAGTCACCTCTTACTGAGATTCCCGAACCTCTAACTGAGCATAAATCTCCTATCCAAGATAAGAAATCTCCGGTTGTTGACAAATTAGACACATCTGAGGAACTTGCTAAATCACCTCTTACTAAGACTCCCGAACCTCTAACTGAGCTTAAATCTCCTATCCAAGATAAAAAATCTCCGGTTGTTGACAAATTAGGCACATCTAAGGAGCTCGCTAAGTCACCTCTTACTGAGACTACCGAACCTCTAACTGAGCTTAAATCTCCTATCCATGATAAGAAATCTCCGGTTGTTGACAAATTAGACACATCTAAGGAGCTCGCTAAGTCACCTCTTACTGAGACTCCCGAACCTCTAACTGAGCATAAATCTCCTATCCAAGATAAGAAATCTCCGGTTGTTGACAAATTAGACACATCTAAGGAGCTCGCTAAGTCACCTCTTACTGAGACTCCCGAACCTCTAACTGAGCATAAATCTCCTATCCAAGATAAGAAATCTCCGGTTGTTGACAAATTAGACACATCTAAGGAGCTCCCTAAATCACCAGCTATTGAGAAAGCCGAACCTCTAACTGAGCTTAAATCTCCTATCCAAGATAAGAAATCTCCGGTTGTTGACAAATTAGACACATCTAAGGAGCTCGCTAAGTCACCTCTTACTGAGATTCCCGAACCTCTAACTGAGCATAAATCTCCTATCCAAGATAAGAAATCTCCGGTTGTTGACAAATTAGACACATCTGAGGAACTTGCTAAATCACCTCTTACTAAGACTCCCGAACCTCTAACTGAGCTTAAATCTCCTATCCAAGATAAAAAATCTCCGGTTGTTGACAAATTAGACACATCTAAGGAGCTTCCTATATCACCAGCTATTGAGAAAGCCGAACCTCTAACTGAGCTTAAATCTCCTATCCAAGATAAGAAATCTCCGGTTGTTGACAAATTAGACACATCTAAGGAGCTCGCTAAGTCACCTCTTACTGAGATTCCCGAACCTCTAACTGAGCATAAATCTCCTATCCAAGATAAGAAATCTCCGGTTGTTGACAAATTAGACACATCTGAGGAACTTGCTAAATCACCTCTTACTAAGACTCCCGAACCTCTAACTGAGCTTAAATCTCCTATCCAAGATAAAAAATCTCCGGTTGTTGACAAATTAGGCACATCTAAGGAGCTCGCTAAGTCACCTCTTACTGAGACTACCGAACCTCTAACTGAGCTTAAATCTCCTATCCATGATAAGAAATCTCCGGTTGTTGACAAATTAGACACATCTAAGGAGCTCGCTAAGTCACCTCTTACTGAGACTCCCGAACCTCTAACTGAGCATAAATCTCCTATCCAAGATAAGAAATCTCCGGTTGTTGACAAATTAGGCACATCTAAGGAGCTCGCTAAGTCACCTCTTACTGAGACTCCCGAACCTCTAACTGAGTTTAAATCTCCTATCCATGATAAGAAATCTCCGGTTGTTGACAAATTAGACAAATCTAAGGGGATCACTAAATCACCTCTTACTGCGACTCCCGAACCTCTAACTGAGCTTAAATCTCCTATCCATGATAAGAAATCTCCGGTTGTTGACAAATTAGACACATCTAAGGAGCTCCCTAAATCACCAGCTATTGAGAAAGCCGAACCTCTAACTGAGTTTAAATCTCCTATCCATGATAAGAAATCTCCGGTTGTTGACAAATTAGACAAATCTAAGGGGATCACTAAATCACCTCTTACTGCGACTCCCGAACCTCTAACTGAGCTTAAATCTCCTATCCAAGATAAAAAATCTCCGGTTGTTGACAAATTAGACACACCTAAAGAGCTCGCTAAATCACCTCTTACTGAGACTCCCGAACCTCTAACTGAGCATAAATCTCCTATCCAAGATAAGAAATCTCCGGTTGTTGACAAATTAGACACATCTAAGGAGCTCGCTAAGTCACCTCTTACTGAGACTCCCGAACCTCTAACTGAGCATAAATCTCCTATCCAAGATAAGAAATCTCCGGTTGTTGACAAATTAGACACATCTAAGGAGCTCGCTAAGTCACCTCTTACTGAGACTCCCGAACCTCTAACTGAGCATAAATCTCCTATCCAAGATAAGAAATCTCCGGTTGTTGACAAATTAGACAAATCTAAGGAGCTCGCTAAATCACCTCTTACTGAGACACCCGAACCTGTAACTGACCATAAATCTCCTATCCAAGATAAGAAATCTCCGGTTGTTGACAAATTAGACACATCTAAGGAGCTCCCTAAATCACCAGCTATTGAGAAAGCCGAACCTCTAACTGAGCATAAATCTCCTATCCAAGATAAGAAATCTCCGGTTGTTGACAAATTAGGCACATCTAAGGGGCTCACTAAATCACCTCTTACTGAGACTCCCGACCCTCTAACTGAGCTTAAATCTCCTATCCATGATAAGAAATCTCCGGTTGTTGACAAATTAGACACATCTAAGGAGCTCGCTAAGTCACCTCTTACTGAGACTCCCGAACCTCTAACTGAGCATAAATCTCCTATCCAAGATAAGAAATCTCCGGTTGTTGACAAATTAGGCACATCTAAGGGGCTCACTAAATCACCTCTTACTGAGACTCCCGAACCTCTAACTGAGCTTAAATCTTCTATCCATGATAAGAAATCTCCGGTTGTTGACAAATTAGGCACATCTAAGGGGCTCACTAAATCACCTCTTACTGAGACTCCCGAACCTCTAACTGAGCTTAAATCTTCTATCCATGATAAGAAATCTCCGGTTGTTGACAAATTAGGCACATCTAAGGGGCTCACTAAATCACCTCTTACTGAGACTCCCGAACCTCTAACTGAGCTTAAATCTTCTATCCATGATAAGAAATCTCCGGTTGTTGACAAATTAGACACATCTAAGGAGCTCCCTAAATCACCAGCTATTGAGAAAGCCGAACCTCTAACTGAGCTTAAATCTCCTATCCAAGATAAGAAATCTCCGGTTGTTGACAAATTAGACACATCTAAGGAGCTCCCTAAATCACCAGCTATTGAGAAAGCCGAACCTCTAACTGAGCTTAAATCTCCTATCCAAGATAAGAAATCTCCGGTTGTTGACAAATTAGAAACATCTAAGGAGCTCCCTAAATCACCAGCTATTGAGAAAGCCCAACCTCTAACTGAGCATAAATCTCCTATCCAAGATAAGAAATCTCCGGTTGTTGACAAATTAGACACATCTAAGGAGCTCGCTAAATCACCTCTTACTGAGACTCCCGAACCTCTAACTGAGCTTAAATCTCCTATCCAAGATAAGAAATCTCCGGTTGTTGACAAATTAGACAAATCTAAGGAGCTCCCTAAATCACCAGCTATTGCGAAAGCCGAACCTCTAACTGAGCATAAATCTCCTATCCAAGATAAGAAATCTCCGGTTGTTGACAAATTAGACAAATCTAAGGAGCTCGCTAAATCACCTCTTACTGAGACTCCCGAACCTCTAACTGAGCTTAAATCTCCTATCCAAGATAAGAAATCTCCGGTTGTTGACAAATTAGACAAATCTAAGGAGCTCGCTAAATCACCTCTTACTGAGACTCCCGAACCTCTAACTGAGCTTAAATCTCCTATCCAAGATAACAAATCTCCGGTTGTTGACAAATTAGACAAATCTAAGGAGCTCGCTAAATCACCTCTTACTGAGACTCCCGAACCTCTAACTGAGCTTAAATCTCCTATCCAAGATAAGAAATCTCCGGTTGTTGACAAATTAGACAAATCTAAGGAGCTCCCTAAATCACCAGCTATTGCGAAAGCCGAACCTCTAACTGAGCATAAATCTCCTATCCAAGATAAGAAATCTCCGGTTGTTGACAAATTAGACACATCTAAGGAGCTCCCTAAATCACCAGCTATTGAGAAAGCCGAACCTCTAACTGAGCTTAAATCTCCTATCCAAGATAAGAAATCTCCGGTTGTTGACAAATTAGACAAATCTAAGGACCTCCCTAAATTACCAGCTATTGAGAAAGCCGAACCTCTAACTGAGCATAAATCTCCTATCCAAGATAAGAAATCTCCGGTTGTTGACAAATTAGACACATCTAAGGAGCTCGCTAAGTCACCTCTTACTGAGACTACCGAACCTCTAACTGAGCTTAAATCTCCTATCCATGATAAGAAATCTCCGGTTGTTGACAAATTAGACACATCTAAGGAGCTCGCTAAGTCACCTCTTACTGAGACTCCCGAACCTCTAACTGAGCATAAATCTCCTATCCAAGATAAGAAATCTCCGGTTGTTGACAAATTAGACACATCTAAGGAGCTCCCTAAATCACCAGCTATTGAGAAAGCCGAACCTCTAACTGAGCATAAATCTCCTATCCAAGATAAGAAATCTCCGGTTGTTGACAAATTAGACACATCTAAGGAGCTCGCTAAATCACCTCTTACTGAGACTCCCGAACCTCTAACTGAGCTTAAATCTCCTATCCAAGATAAGAAATCTCCGGTTGTTGACAAATTAGACAAATCTAAGGAGCTCCCTAAATCACCAGCTATTGCGAAAGCCGAACCTCTAACTGAGCATAAATCTCCTATCCAAGATAAGAAATCTCCGGTTGTTGACAAATTAGACAAATCTAAGGAGCTCGCTAAATCACCTCTTACTGAGACTCCCGAACCTCTAACTGAGCTTAAATCTCCTATCCAAGATAAGAAATCTCCGGTTGTTGACAAATTAGACAAATCTAAGGAGCTCGCTAAATCACCTCTTACTGAGACTCCCGAACCTCTAACTGAGCTTAAATCTCCTATCCAAGATAAGAAATCTCCGGTTGTTGACAAATTAGACAAATCTAAGGAACTCGCTAAATCACCTCTTACTGAGACTCCCGAACCTCTAACTGAGCTTAAATCTCCTATCCAAGATAAGAAATCTCCGGTTGTTGACAAATTAGACACATCTAAGGAGCTCGCTAAATCACCTCTTACTGAGACTCCCGAACCTCTAACTGAGCTTAAATCTCCTATCCAAGATAAGAAATCTCCGGTTGTTGACAAATTAGACAAATCTAAGGAGCTCCCTAAATCACCAGCTATTGCGAAAGCCGAACCTCTAACTGAGCATAAATCTCCTATCCAAGATAAGAAATCTCCGGTTGTTGACAAATTAGACAAATCTAAGGAGCTCGCTAAATCACCTCTTACTGAGACACCCGAACCTCTAACTGAACTTAAATCTCTCATCCATGATAAGAAATCTCCGGTTGTTGACAAATTAGACAAATCTGAGGAGCTCGCTAAATCACCTCTTACTGAGACACCCGAACCTCTAACTGAACTTAAATCTCTCATCCATGATAAGAAATCTCCGGTTGTTGACAAATTAGAAAAATCTGAGGAGCTCGCTAAATCACCTCTTACTGAGACTCCCGAACCTCTAACTGAGCTTAAATCTTCTATCCATGATAAGAAACCTCCGGTTGTTGACAAATTAGGCACATCGAAGGACCTCGCTAAATCACCTCTTACTGAGACTCCCGAACCTCTAACTGAGCTTAAATCTTCTATCCATGATAAGAAACCTCCGGTTGTTGACAAATTAGACAAATCTAAGGAGCTCGCTAAATCACCTCTTACTGAGACTCCCGAACCTCTAACTGAGCTTAAATCTTCTATCCATGATAAGAAACCTCCGGTTGTTGACAAATTAGACAAATCTAAGGAGCTCGCTAAATCACCTCTTACTGAGACTCCTGAACCTCTAACTGAGCATAAATCTTCTATCCAAGATAAGAAATCTCCGGTTGTTGACAAATTAGACACATCTAAGGAGCTCGCTAAGTCACCTCTTACTGAGACTACTGAACCTCTAACTGAGCTTAAATCTCCTATCCAAGATAAGAAATCTCCGGTTGTTGACAAATTAGACAAATCTAAGGAGTTCGCTAAATCACCTCTTACTGAGACTCCCGAACCTCTAACTGAGCTTAAATCTCCTATCCAAGATAAGAAATCTCCGGTTGTTGACAAATTAGACACATCGAAGGAGCTCGCTAAATCACCTCTTACTGAGACTCCCGAACCTCTAACTGAGCTTAAATCTCCTATCCAAGATAAGAAATCTCCGGTTGTTGACAAATTAGACACATCGAAGGAGCTCCCTAAATCACCAGCTATTGAGAAAGCCGAACCTCTAACTGAGCATAAATCTCCTATCGAAGATAAGAAATCTCCGGTTGTTGACAAATTAGACACATCTAAGGAGCTCCCTAAATCACCAGCTATTGAGAAAGCCGAACCTCTAACTGAGCTTAAATCTCCTATCCAAGATAAGAAATCTCCGGTTGTTGACAAATTAGACACATCGAAGGAGCTCGCTAAATCACCCCTTACTGAGACTCCCGAACCTCTAACTGAGCATAAATCTCCTATCCAAGATAAGAAATCTCCGGTTGTTGACAAATTAGACAAATCTAAGGAGCTCGCTAAATCACCTCTTACTGAGACTCCCGAACCTCTAACTGAGCATAAATCTCCTATCCAAGATAAGAAATCTCCGGTTGTTGACAAATTAGACATATCTAAGGAGCTCGCTAAATCACCTCTTACTGTGACACCCGAACCTCTAACTGAACTTAAATCTCTCATCCATGATAAGAAATCTCCGGTTGTTGACCAATTAGACAAATCTAAGGAGCTCGCTAAATCACCTCTTACTGAGACACCCGAACCTCTAACTGAGCATAAATCTCCTATCCAAGATAAGAAATCTCCGGTTGTTGACAAATTAGACATATCTAAGGAGCTCGCTAAATCACCTCTTACTGAGACACCCGAACCTCTAACTGAGCTTAAATCTTCTATTCATGATGAGAAATCTCCGGTTGTTGACAAATTAGACACATCTAAGGAGCTCGCTAAATCACCTCTTACTGAGACTCCCGAACCTCTAACTGAGCTTAAATCTCCTATCCAAGATATGAAATCTCCGGTTGTTGACAAATTAGACACATCTAAGGAGCTCGCTAAATCACCTCTTACTGAGACTCCCGAACCTCTAACTGAGCATAAATCTCCCATCCATGATAAGAAATCTCCGTTTGTTGACAAATTAGACAAATCTAAGGAGCTTGCTAAATCACCTCTTACTGAGACTCCCGAACCTCTAACTGAGCTTAAATCTTCTATTCATGATGAGAAATCTCCGGTTGTTGACAAATTAGACACATCTGAGGTGCTCGCGAAATCACCTCTTACTGAGACACCCGAACCTCTAACTGAGCTTAAATCTCCCATCCATGATAAGAAATCTCCGGTTGTTGACAAATTAGACACATCTGAGGAGCTCGCGAAATCACCTCTTACTGAGACACCCAAACCTCTAACTGAGCTTAAATCTCCCATCCATGATAAGAAATCTCCGGTTGTTGACAAATTAGACACATCTGAGGAGCTCGCGAAATCACCTCTTACTGAGACACCCAAACCTCTAACTGAGCTTAAATCTCCCATCCATGATAAGAAATCTCCGGTTGTTGACAAACTAGACACAATTAAGGAGCTCGCTAAATCACCTCTTACTGAGACACTCGAACCTCTAACTGAGCATAAATCTCCCATCCATGATAAGAAATCTCCGGTTGTTGACAAACTAGACACAATTAAGGAGCTCGCTAAGTCACCTCTTAGTGAGACTCCCGAACCTCTAACTGAACTTAAATCTCCCATCCATGATAAGAAATCTCCGGTTGATGACAAATTAGACAAATCTAAGGAGCTCGCTAAATCACCTCTTTCTGAGACTCCCAAACCTCTAACTGAGCTTAAATCTCCCATCCATGATAAGAAATCTCCGGTTGTTGACAAATTAGACACATCTAAGGAGCTCGCTAAGTCACCTCTTACTGAGACACCCGAACCTCTAACTGAGCTTAAATCTCCTATCCATGATAAGAAATCTCCGGTTGTTGACAAATTAGACACATCGAAGGAGCTCGCTAAATCACCTCTTACTGAGACACCCGAACCTCTAACTGAGCTTAAATCTCCCATCCATGATAAGAAATCTCCGGTTGTTGACAAATTAGACAAATCTAAGGAGCTCGCTAAATCACCTCTTACTGAGACACCCGAACCTCTAACTGAGCTTAAATCTCCCATCCATGATAAGAAATCTCCGGTTGTTGATAAATTAGACAAATCTAAGGAGCTCGCTAAATCACCTCTTACTGAGACACCCGAACCTCTAACTGAGCTTAAATCTCCCATCCATGATAAGAAATCTCCGGTTGTTGACAAATTAGACAAATCTAAGGAGCTTGCTAAATCACCTCTTACTGAGACACCCGAACCTCTAACTGAGCTTAAATCTCCTATCCATGATAAGAAATCTCCGGTTGTTGACAAATTAGACACATCGAAGGAGCTCGCTAAATCACCTCTTACTGAGACTCCCGAACCTCTAACTGAGCATAAATTTCCTATCCAAGATAAGAAATCTCCGGTTGTTGACAAATTAGACACATCTAAGGAGCTTGCTAAATCACCTTTTACTGAAATTCCCGAACCTCTAACTGAGCTTAAATCTTCTATTCATGATAAGAAATCTCCGGTTGTTGACAAATTAGACACATCTGAGGAGCTCGCTAAATCACCTCTTACTGAGACACCCGAATCTCTAACTGAGCATAAATCTCCTATCCATGATGAGAAATCTCCGGTTGTTGACAAATTAGACACATCTGAGGAGCTTGCTAAATCACCTCTTACTGAGACACCCGAATCTCTAACTGAGCATAAATCTCCTATCCATGATGAGAAATCTCCGGTTGTTGACAAATTAGACACATCTGAGGAGCTTGCTAAATCACCTCTTACTGAGACACCCAAACCTCCAACTGAGCTTAAATCTCCCATCCATGATAAGAAATCTCCGGTTGTTGACAAATTAGACAAATCTAAGGAGCTTGCTAAATCACCTCTTACTGAGACACCCAAACCTCTAACTGAGCTTAAATCTTCTATTCATGATGAGAAATCTCCGGTTGTTGACAAATTAGACACATCTGAGGAGCTTGCTAAATCACCTCTTACTGAGACACCCAAACCTCTAACTGAGCTTAAATCTTCTATTCATGATGAGAAATCTCCGGTTGTTGACAAATTAGACACATCTGAGGAGCTTGCTAAATCACCTCTTACTGAGACACCCAAACCTCCAACTGAGCTTAAATCTCCCATCCATGATAAGAAATCTCCGGTTGTTGACAAATTAGACAAATCTAAGGAGCTTGCTAAATCACCTCTTACTGAGACACCCAAACCTCTAACTGAGCTTAAATCTTCTATTCATGATGAGAAATCTCCGGTTGTTGACAAATTAGACACATCTGAGGTGCTCGCGAAATCACCTCTTACTGAGACACCCAAACCTCTAACTGAGCTTAAATCTCCCATCCATGATAAGAAATCTCCGGTTGTTGACAAACTAGACACAATTAAGGAGCTCGCTAAGTCACATCTTACTGAGACTCTCGAACCTCTAACTGAACTTAAATCTCCCATCCATGATAAGAAATCTCCGGTTGATGACAAATTAGACAAATCTAAGGAGCTCGCTAAATCACCTCTTTCTGAGACTCCCAAACCTCTAACTGAGCTTAAATCTTCTATTCATGATGAGAAATCTCCGGTTGTTGACAAATTAGACAAATCTAAGGAGCTCGCTAAATCACCTCTTTCTGAGACTCCCAAACCTCTAACTGAGCTTAAATCTCCCATCCATGATAAGAAATCTCCGGTTGTTGACAAACTAGACACAATTAAGGAGCTCGCTAAGTCACCTCTTACTGAGACTCCCGAACCTCTAACTGAACTTAAATCTCCCATCCATGATAAGAAATCTCCGGTTGATGACAAATTAGACAAATCTAAGGAGCTCGCTAAATCACCTCTTTCTGAGACTCCCAAACCTCTAACTGAGCTTAAATCTCCTATCCATGATAAGAAATCTCCGGTTGTTGACAAATTAGACACATCTAAGGAGCTCGCTAAATCATCTCTTACTGAGACTCCCGAACCTCTAACTGAGCTTAAATCTCCCATCCATGATAAGAAATCTCCGGTTGATGATAAATTAGACAAATCTAAGGAGCTCGCTAAATCACCTCTTTCTGAGACTCCCAAACCTCTAACTGAGCTTAAATCTCCTATCCATGATAAGAAATCTCCGGTTGTTGACAAATTAGACACATCTAAGGAGCTCGCTAAATCATCTCTTACTGAGACTCCCGAACCTCTAACTGAGCTTAAATCTCCCATCCATGATAAGAAATCTCCGGTTGATGATAAATTAGACAAATCTAAGGAGCTCGCTAAATCACCAGCTATTGAGAAAGCCGAACCGCTAACTGAGCTTAAATCTCCTATCCATGATAAGAAATCTCCGGTTGTTGACAAATTAGACACATCTAAGGAGCTTGCTAAATCACCTTTTACTGCAACTCCCGAACCTCTAACTGAGCTTAAATCTTCTATTCATGATAAGAAATCTCCGGTTGTTGACAAATTAGACACATCTGAGGAGCTCGCTAAATCACCTCTTACTGAGACTCCCGAACCTCTAACTGAGCATAAATCTCCCATCCATGATAAGAAATCTCCGGTTGTTGACAAATTAGACACATCTAAGGAGCTTGCTAAATCACCTTTTACTGCAACTCCCGAACCTCTAACTGAGCTTAAATCTTCTATTCATGATAAGAAATCTCCGGTTGTTGACAAATTAGACACATCTAAGGAGCTTGCTAAATCACCTTTTACTGCAACTCCCGAACCTCTAACTGAGCTTAAATCTTCTATTCATGATAAGAAATCTCCGGTTGTTGACAAATTAGACACATCTGAGGAGCTCGCTAAATCACCTCTTACTGAGACTCCCGAACCTCTAACTGAGCATAAATCTCCCATCCATGATAAGAAATCTCCGGTTGTTGACAAACTAGACACATCTGAGGAGCTCGCTAAATCACCTCTTACTGAGACACCCGAATCTCTAACTGAGCATAAATCTCCTATCCATGATGAGAAATCTCCGGTTGTTGACAAATTAGACACATCTGAGGAGCTTGCTAAATCACCTCTTACTGAGACACCCAAACCTCTAACTGAGCTTAAATCTCCCATCCATGATAAGAAATCTCCGGTTGTTGACAAATTAGACAAATCTAAGGAGCTTGCTAAATCACCTCTTACTGAGACACCCAAACCTCTAACTGAGCTTAAATCTCCCATCCATGATAAGAAATCTCCGGTTGTTGACAAATTAGACACATCTAAGGAGCTCGCTAAATCATCTCTTACTGAGACTCCCGAACCTCTAACTGAGCTTAAATCTCCTATCCATGATAAGAAATCTCCGGTTGTTGACAAATTAGACACATCGAAGGAGCTCTCTAAATCACCTCTTACTGAGACTCCCGAACCTCTAACTGAGCATAAATCTCCTATCCAAGATAAGAAATCTCCGGTTGTTGACAAATTAGACACATCTAAGGAGCTTGCTAAATCACCTTTTACTGAAACTCCCGAACCTCTAACTGAGCTTAAATCTTCTATTCATGATAAGAAATCTCCGGTTGTTGACAAATTAGACACATCTGAGGAGCTCGCTAAATCACCTCTTACTGAGACACCCGAATCTCTAACTGAGCATAAATCTCCTATCCATGATGAGAAATCTCCGGTTGTTGACAAATTAGACACATCTGAGGAGCTTGCTAAATCACCTCTTACTGAGACACCCAAACCTCTAACTGAGCTTAAATCTCCCATCCATGATAAGAAATCTCCGGTTTTTGACAAATTAGACACATCTAAGGAGCTCGCTAAATCACCTCTTACTGAGACACCAGAACCCCTAACTGAGCATAAATCTCCTATCCATGATAAGAAATTTCCGGTTGTTGACAAATTAGACTCATCTAAGGAGCTCGCTAAATCACCTCTTACTGAGACACCCAAACCTCTAACTGAGCTTAAATCTCCCATCCATGATAAGAAATCTCCGGTTGTTGACAAATTAGACAAATCTAAGGAGCTTGCTAAATCACCTCTTACTGAGACTCCCGAACCTCTGACTGACCTTAAATCTTCTATTCATGATGAGAAATCTCCGGTTGTTGACAAATTAGACACATCTGAGGTGCTCGCGAAATCACCTCTTACTGAGACACCCAAACCTCTAACTGAGCTTAAATCTCCCATCCATGATAAGAAATCTCCGGTTGTTGACAAATTAGACAAATCTAAGGAGCTTGCTAAATCATCTCTTACTGAGACTCCCGAACCTCTAACTGAGCTTAAATCTTCTATTCATGATGAGAAATCTCCGGTTGTTGACAAATTAGACACATCTGAGGTGCTCGCGAAATCACCTCTTACTGAGACACCCAAACCTCTAACTGAGCTTAAATTTCCCATCCATGATAAGAAATCTCCGGTTGTTGACAAACTAGACACAATTAAGGAGCTCGCTAAGTCACCTCTTACTGAGACTCCCGAACCTCTAACTGAACTTAAATCTCCCATCCATGATAAGAAATCTCCGGTTGATGACAAATTAGACAAATCTAAGGAGCTCGCTAAATCACCTCTTTCTGAGACTCCCAAACCTCTAACTGAGCTTAAATCTCCTATCCATGATAAGAAATCTCCGGTTGTTGACAAATTAGACACATCTAAGGAGCTCGCTAAATCATCTCTTACTGAGACTCCCGAACCTCTAACTGAGCTTAAATCTCCCATCCATGATAAGAAATCTCCGGTTGATGATAAATTAGACAAATCTAAGGAGCTCGCTAAATCACCAGCTATTGAGAAAGCCGAACCGCTAACTGAGCTTAAATCTCCTATCCATGATAAGAAATCTCCGGTTGTTGACAAATTAGACACATCTGAGGAGCTCGCTAAATCACCTCTTACTGAGACTCCCGAACCTCTAACTGAGCATAAATCTCCCATCCATGATAAGAAATCTCCGGTTGTTGACAAACTAGACACATCTGAGGAGCTCGCTAAATCACCTCTTACTGAGACACCCGAATCTCTAACTGAGCATAAATCTCCTATCCATGATGAGAAATCTCCGGTTGTTGACAAATTAGACACATCTGAGGAGCTTGCTAAATCACCTCTTACTGAGACACCCAAACCTCTAACTGAGCTTAAATCTCCCATCCATGATAAGAAATCTCCGGTTGTTGACAAATTAGACAAATCTAAGGAGCTTGCTAAATCACCTCTTACTGAGACACCCAAACCTCTAACTGAGCTTAAATCTCCTATCCATGATAAGAAATCTCCGGTTGTTGACAAATTAGACACATCTAAGGAGCTTGCTAAATCACCTTTTACTGCAACTCCCGAACCTCTAACTGAGCTTAAATCTTCTATTCATGATAAGAAATCTCCGGTTGTTGACAAATTAGACACATCTGAGGAGCTCGCTAAATCACCTCTTACTGAGACTCCCGAACCTCTAACTGAGCATAAATCTCCCATCCATGATAAGAAATCTCCGGTTGTTGATAAATTAGACACATCTAAGGAGCTCGCTAAGTCACCTCTTACTGAGACACCAGAACCTCTAACTGAGCATAAATCTCCTATCCAAGATAAGACATCTCCGGTTGTTGACAAATTAGACACATCTAAGGAGCTCGCTAAATCATCTCTTACTGAGACTCCCGATCCTCTAACTGTGCTTAAATCTCCCATCCATGATAAGCAATCTCCGGTTGTTGACAAATTAGACACATCTAAGGAGCTCCCTAAATCACCTCTTACTGAGAGTCCCGAGCCTCTAACTGTGCTTAAATCTCCCATCCATGATAAGAAATCTCCGGTTTTTGACAAATTAGACACATCTAAGGAGCTCGCTAAATCACCTCTTACTGAGACACCAGAACCCCTAACTGAGCATAAATCTCCTATCCATGATAAGAAATTTCCGGTTGTTGACAAATTAGACTCATCTAAGGAGCTCGCTAAGTCACCTCTTACTGAGACACCAGAACCTCTAACTGAGCATAAATCTCCTATCCAAGATAAGACATCTCCGGTTGTTGACAAATTAGACACATCTAAGGAGCTCGCTAAATCATCTCTTACTGAGACTCCCGATCCTCTAACTGTGCTTAAATCTCCCATCCATGATAAGCAATCTCCGGTTGTTGACAAATTAGACTCATCTAAGGAGCTCGCTAAATCACCTCTTACTGAGACACCAGAACCCCTAACTGAGCATAAATCTCCTATCCATGATAAGAAATTTCCGGTTGTTGACAAATTAGACTCATCTAAGGAGCTCGCTAAGTCACCTCTTACTGAGACACCAGAACCTCTAACTGAGCATAAATCTCCTATCCAAGATAAGACATCTCCGGTTGTTGACAAATTAGACACATCTAAGGAGCTCGCTAAATCATCTCTTACTGAGACTCCCGATCCTCTAACTGTGCTTAAATCTCCCATCCATGATAAGCAATCTCCGGTTGTTGACAAATTAGACACATCTAAGGAGCTCCCTAAATCACCTCTTACTGAGAGTCCCGAGCCTCTAACTGTGCTTAAATCTCCCATCCATGATAAGAAATCTCCGGTTTTTGACAAATTAGACACATCTAAGGAGCTCGCTAAATCACCTCTTACTGAGACACTAGAACCCCTAACTGAGCATAAATCTCCTATCCATGATAAGAAATCTCCGGTTGTCGACAAATTAGACACATCTAAGGAGCTCGCTAAATCACCTCTTACTGAGACACCAGAACCCCTAACTGAGCATAAATCTCCTATCCATGATAAGAAATCTCCGGTTGTCGACAAATTAGACACATCTAAGGAGCTCGCTAAATCACCTCTTACTGAGACACTAGAACCCCTAACTGAGCATAAATCTCCTATCCATGATAAGAAATCTCCGGTTGTCGACAAATTAGACACATCTAAGGAGCTCGCTAAGTCACCTCTTACTGAGACACCAGAACCTCTAACTGAGCATAAATCTCCTATCCAAGATAAGACATCTCCGGTTGTTGACAAATTAGACACATCTAAGGAGCTCGCTAAATCATCTCTTACTGAGACTCCCGATCCTCTAACTGTGCTTAAATCTCCCATCCATGATAAGCAATCTCCGGTTGTTGACAAATTAGACACATCTAAGGAGCTCCCTAAATCACCTCTTACTGAGAGTCCCGAGCCTCTAACTGTGCTTAAATCTCCCATCCATGATAAGAAATCTCCGGTTTTTGACAAATTAGACACATCTAAGGAGCTCGCTAAATCACCTCTTACTGAGACACCAGAACCCCTAACTGAGCATAAATCTCCTATCCATGATAAGAAATTTCCGGTTGTTGACAAATTAGACTCATCTAAGGAGCTCGCTAAGTCACCTCTTACTGAGACACCAGAACCTCTAACTGAGCATAAATCTCCTATCCAAGATAAGACATCTCCGGTTGTTGACAAATTAGACACATCTAAGGAGCTCGCTAAATCATCTCTTACTGAGACTCCCGATCCTCTAACTGTGCTTAAATCTCCCATCCATGATAAGCAATCTCCGGTTGTTGACAAATTAGACACATCTAAGGAGCTCCCTAAATCACCTCTTACTGAGAGTCCCGAGCCTCTAACTGTGCTTAAATCTCCCATCCATGATAAGAAATCTCCGGTTTTTGACAAATTAGACACATCTAAGGAGCTCGCTAAATCACCTCTTACTGAGACACCAGAACCCCTAACTGAGCATAAATCTCCTATCCATGATAAGAAATTTCCGGTTGTTGACAAATTAGACTCATCTAAGGAGCTCGCTAAGTCACCTCTTACTGAGACACCAGAACCTCTAACTGAGCATAAATCTCCTATCCAAGATAAGACATCTCCGGTTGTTGACAAATTAGACACATCTAAGGAGCTCGCTAAATCATCTCTTACTGAGACTCCCGAGCCTCTAACTGTGCTTAAATCTCCCATCCATGATAAGAAATCTCCGGTTTTTGACAAATTAGACACATCTAAGGAGCTCGCTAAATCATCTCTTACTGAGACTCCCGAGCCTCTAACTGTGCTTAAATCTCCCATCCATGATAAGAAATCTCCGGTTTTTGACAAATTAGACACATCTAAGGAGCTCGCTAAATCACCTCTTACTGAGACACTAGAACCCCTAACTGAGCATAAATCTCCTATCCATGATAAGAAATCTCCGGTTGTTGACAAATTAGACACATCCGAGAAGGTTTTTAAGTCACAACTTATTGAGAAATCCCGACTTACATCTGAACTCAAATCTTCAATTAATTGTAAAAAATTTTCTGTTATTGAGAAAATCGAGGCATCTAAAGATTGCCCTAAATCACCATCTACAGATAAATCGGAATCAATTACTGAGCCAAAATCTCTGGTGTATGATAAGAAATCGCACATTAACGATAAAGAATATGCCAATCGTCATCAAAAATCTCCTGTTACTTCCATCTTAGGTAAAACAGAAGGAATTCTTAGATCACCATTCGCAGAGAAATGTCAACCTTTAACTGAATCCCAAGTTCCTCTGTCTGATAAATTATCTCCTGTTATTGATAAAGTCGACATTTTGGAAAAGCTTCTTTTATCACCAATTAAACAGACACTTGAACGTAAAGTTGAGTTGGAATCTTCCATTGATGAAAAAATGTCTCCCGTTGTTGATGAAGTAGACAGATTCAAGGAATGCCCTAAGTTACCACTTAGAGAAAAATGCGAATCAACTGCTGAGTTAAATTCGCCAGTTGAGCATGAGAAACGTCCTGTTTATAAAAGAGGGGAATCTCCTGTTATTGAAGATATTTCTTCAGAGCACCTGACGGACGAAGAAGAATTATTTAGGCTCCAAGCTGAGTCTTTTAAACAGACTCCAGAATCAGCAACTAAAAAAAAAATTCAAATCACAATTAATTCAAAATCATCTGTCTATGATGAAAAATCTCCCGCATTTTCCAGAGTCGATAAGTTATCGAAATCAAATAATAACTATAGTAAAGGTGTTTGGTCTACAGATGACGAACGTACAATCATTGCACCCCTTCCTAATAAAAATCTACATAAATCTCAAGCAACGAATGTGCAAAAAGGATTATCAGTTCGACAGGAATTGAAAACCCCCGTTAGATCAAACACTGGAGAGGCTGTAACAAATGTTGGTCATCGATATAAACGGGAATCTGTATTAGGAAGACATATTCCTGATAATCGTTTAAAAAAAGATTCTTCAGGCCCACAAAAACTATTATATAATACCAAAAAATCTATTAAATCAAATATAACAACTACGGAAAACTTGCAGAAAAAGGAATTCTTGTCGGAATCTTCTAGAACAACGGCAAGAAAAACGTCCGAACAAGACATTGTTACATCTAAGACCGGCACCAGAAAACAACTAGAGAAGAAATATGTTCGGAAATCTTCTGAAACATCAGATGATATGTCGAGTGGTCGTCTTTCATCAAAATCTGAAATAACTGTTGTGACCAGGTCACCTTCTGGTCAGTCTACTGAAAGTGGTCAAAAAAGATCAGAGACAGATTTCGAACCTGGGTCCTCAGAATCGGACGATGTTTTGATGAAAAAATCAGTACATTTATCCAGAGTTTCAGAGAGACGGGTTAAAAGTATTGCTTCTAGTATACCCGTATCTGTATCTGGTACTCCTCCAAAAGTAGATAGTAAAAAGTCATTTAGCCCAAGAAGATCAAGAGCTAAACCATCAAAAACTGGAAGCGATGCCGATGTAAGCTCTGAAGATGAAAAGAAATCTGTATCAGATTTTAAACCGAAGAAGCTTTCAAAGCCGCGCTATTCCAAATCACCAGAATCCCCCAAAAAGTCTCTTGCTTATAAAGGGCGCAGGCCAACTACTTCATCCAGCGTGGAAGCAACTTCTAGGAGTTCTGGAAGCGACTCTCCTGCAATTAAAAAGCATGCCTACCTCAAGAAGAAGGTGGATGATGAGGTTGTCAGGACTCCATCTTCTCCAAAAAAATACGATAACCGAGTATATGGATACATGATGTCCACTTTTTCTCGCGATATGAAGATCGACAAAGCTCATCCCAAAGACAAAAAGGAGACTGACAATATTAATCAACAAGTTAGAGGTGGCAGTCGATTGAATCATAAAACTGCTGATGAGAAGAAGCCTGAAGATGATGACAAGAAATCTGAACCTGTTAAAGTTGAAGAGGTGGGCAAATATTGTAAAGCTGACTATAAAGTTCTAACGGAATTGCGCAAAGCTAGTCCCTCTCCTACCAAACTGAAACGCACAATTCTGACTGAGCATATCAGAAAACATCCCTCCCATATCTTAGACACGTCCCAAAAAATTGATTCTGACCGAACCGTCCAATTTGCCGACCGTGGTAGAAGCCAATCAGTCATGTCTACCTCCCATAACTTTCCAAGAGAGGGAAGTAAAAGCGCAAGTCCTACATCTTTGCCCGGCAGCCCTATAAGAGTGCGAAGCGCCAATGGAGGCGCCAAAATCACTTCAGAAGTGTTTACACGTACTGAGAACCATTCGGGTTCTATTGAAGTTATCTATCGTCAGCCATTTGAAAATATTAGACGTGTTGCCTCACAATTAAAGAATGAAACTGAGATTTCGTTGATCGACACTACTGATTCTAGCTTGTCTGAGTCAGTAGCTCTTCCAAG
Source organism: Euwallacea fornicatus (assembly GCF_040115645.1). Classification (NCBI taxonomy): domain Eukaryota; kingdom Metazoa; phylum Arthropoda; class Insecta; order Coleoptera; family Curculionidae; genus Euwallacea; species Euwallacea fornicatus. The sequence goes on from NC_089557.1 coordinate 2,826,049, forward strand.
CAGTCCTTCTGATCATGACGTCAGCTCTGAGGCTAATGGAAAGATTAAGTCTGTTTCTCCAACTTCTCCATGGCATAGAAAGTCTCTGGAGAACGCTCACAGAGTTTCAGACATACTCACTTGTCCCATACCATTAGGTGATAGTCTGCAACCTTGTGAAGACCCAAACTTAACATTGGCGAGGCAGATGGTGTTGGCTCAGTACGAGAAAAAATCTACAGCTGAGCAGGAGGAGTCAGGGAGGCAGTCTGAAGAACGACTGTCTCCAATAATAAATGTGGAGGTGGTTTCTCCTCCAAGGAGGAAGTTCAAGTTTGAGTATGACGAGGCTGATGATACAACAAAAGGTAACACACCCTCAGTGACGCCTGATATACCGATGTCATCCTACAGCATGGCTTCTCGAATAGACCCACGCAAAGAGGTATAATTCCTTGTAAATTAGATTAGATTCTGCTTAGATTAGTGCAACATTCATTGTGTTTGGCTCAGTTGCATGTTTGGTCTTGTTCTTCCACGTCTTTTAATTTGTGAGTATTGATGGGAACATGGCTTCTAAATTCGCACCCTTAACATTTCTCCACCTTTAGGTCAACAATACTCAGAATGTCCTTAGCAGTAGACGTTCCGGCAATAAATGTTACCTCTGAAGTTGAAGAAGATGATGATCACATACATTTAAACCTCTCAGAAGCTTTTACTGATGTTGAAGACCTCTTTGATCAGGATGAAGACGATCGATCTATCCCAGTTACAACGGTAAAGAAAAGCAAACTCAGAATTAAGCTTCCAGTCGATGATGCTGGTTTTACCGATGTTGAGGACTTTGAGGCTTCCTCAGATGAGGGTGAACAAAATCTTGCACTGCATAAAGTACCAGTGATGCTTGCTGATTTGGATATGGAGGCCCCAGTGGTGGACGAGAGCTTTAAGAGAAAGCCTAAAGGCAGGAAGAAAGCTCAAACCCAATTTGCCACCAAGCATAAGAGCTTTTGCCGAAGCTTTTCTGACGGAGACAATGAGTCTGATGATGAGGGAGTTGCCACTAACAGTGAGGAGTACGAAACTGACAATGAGGACAAGGACGACATTCCAGACACGGATTTCGATCCTGATTTGTATAAGACTCAGAACTTGGTAGCTGAAAACCTCCAAAACTCCAGATCCTTATCGCCGGTATCTTCGTCTGAAGACTCAGAGCCGTCATTGCCCAGATCAAGTTTAGGCGTGGTTTTTAGCGATCATGGCGGCACCACTGATATTGAAGTACTCAATTCTAACAGCGAAGATGATTTGATTAAGTCCAAAACGCGAAGATTCAGACACAGAAGGCATTCAAGATCTTCTTGCACTGATATGGAAGATGTTTATCTCTCAGGAGATGATACTCCAAAAATTCGCAAGAAACATAAACGAAGTAGAGCTAAGCATTTGCTGATACGAAGCAACACTATTCCATTTGAATCTGAAAATGAGGAAAATGATGAGCTGCCTTTTCCAATATGCAAAAGAGTCGCCCAAAAGAAGCAGGTAGCTCTGAGAGTCCCAGACTTTGATAGTAACTTTGAAACTGACGTTGAAGAGCTTGAGGGTGAAGCTGATTTAGATAAAGTTGTGATTGATGAATCAGCTCTGGAGAGCAAGCTTAAGGAGATGGCTGCTGCCTACGGAGAAGTAGAGGAAGCTGCCCATAATGTCCAAACGACTGTACAACCGGGCAGTTTTGTTGTTGTAGATGATGGGGATAATGTAGAGAGTGAAGACACTGATGAGGAATTCACTGAAGGCACTGAGATTAATTCACCAAATAATACGGAACATTCTTATAAAATTAAATTCAGTCCCTCATTTTCGCAACCAGCTTCTACATTGGCATTGCCAGAAAATTCTGGGGAACCTTTGACTGATTGTGATAACTTGGATAGCTCCCAAGATGAAGGTTTCTCTAGAAAAATTCCATTGGCGTTCAGGCAGTCTCAGGAATTCACAGAAGAAGAAGACTTTACTGAAGACGAAACAGTAACCCAGGCTTTCGAAGACATTCCAATGCCTTCTCCTTCTAGAAATTTAGTGCTAATTCAGGATAATGATACTTTGGCTCCAACAATACGAATTTTTCCTCTGGACAGTATTGAAGCTAACGAAGAAGATATCTCCATCTTGGAGAATGCTACCGAGGAGGAAGCTTTATCGTCTGTGGAGGAGGCTTTCGATGCTTTAGAATTTTACGAGAATCCCGGTCATACGGCGTTGTCGGGGTTGGAGGGAGGAGTTGTTCAAGTTCGGGATAGTTGTAGTGGAAAAAGAAAGAGCCCTGATTTGAAGGATGCTGCTACTGATACTGAAGACTTGGTTATAGACAAGGGAAATCGTAGAAAAAGGGCGCCTAAGTTTAAAGCTATGTTCTTAGGAAGTAAGAGTAATGTGGCTTTAAGAGTTCCAAGAAAGAAGGACGCGCAGCTCACTGATACAGAGAATGTGGATATCTCAGAAGATGAATTAACCAATCCGAGTCGTAAGAAACATGTAAGGTGTCCCAAAGTACACAGAACCAAAAGTCCAGATACCACAGATAGTGAGGAGGTCATGGCCTCAGCAGAGGAAGATTTAGCCATGATTGCAACTCCCAGGCATATTCATAAGGAACTGGATCAAATGTGTGTTTCTAAAGTGCACGACGAGTTCTCAAGAAAATGTGAAGGTGAGGAGGTTTTGTATATTAAAGGAGGAGGAGGTCACAGCAGTCTGGGCTCTGAGGAATCTGAAAGTGAGGAGTTGAGGACCCCAAAAAAGGAGGAATTAGATATCGTGGTAACTTGCATAAAATTGGATCAAGTCTACCTGGCCAAAGAGCAGAAGAAATTCTTATCTAAACATGAGGAGGAAAAAGTGCAGTACCCTAAAGGAGGAGGCCGCTACAGGATGAATCCTGAAAAGTATGGGGATAAGGAGGTCATAGCATCAGCAGAAAAAAATTTAAACACTGAGGCAACTCTCAGAAAACTGGATCAAATATGTGTGTCTAAGATGTATGACCAACTTTCCAAGAAATGTGATAATAAGGAGGTATTGTACCTCAAAGGAGGAGGTTGCAATGGGCTGGAACTGGACTCTGAGTGTTGGAATGTTGACTTCTTGAAAAATTTGGTCCCGATCTTTGAAGGTATTAACGTTAACTTGTACTTGCTAGTCGTAGCTGTCCATGAAGACCTATAGCTGGGAGTAAGTATTGCTCGGACATTGCAATGTTGCAAATTGTAGTAAGGCTGGAGATACACTTTTGTTTTGTGAGTATTTTTTAGACCTTTAGGAGTGTATTTAGGGGGTAGGAGCAGGGAGGAGTTGATGGAACTGAGTAAGTGAAAGTTTTCGGAAATGTTACTGAACGTTTTTCAATTTATCTCCATTTCTGCCCCTCTCAGATCTCTCAACTCCTCATATTTGGTTCCGCTAAGCGTTGGAAGGTTTAAGTGTGTCTAAATGACAAACCCTCGTTTAGAAATAAATTGAAAAAAGTTATTCCGGCTTAGGTAGAGCTTTTGCTTCTTTTAAGCTAAAATATCTGTTTTTATGTCTTGTTATAAATGGAAATTTTCATTTTTAGAATGGGACGCCTCCAGAAGGGCCACAGAGTCCACCAGCCAAGCATCAATAAGCAAAGACGCAGCACAGCAAGGTAGGATCTAATTTGACTTTACACCAAATCAAATATACGAATAACATAAGTAATATAAAATAAATAAAAAGTACATAATACAGGATTTAAGATTAGGGGCACCTCCATTGATCATCTTACTATATTTCTTTTCAGTTTAGTTTCAGTCGAGGTAATCTTATTACTAAAGCTAAAGCCAGAGAATGCTTTTGGTGCATACAAATGAATTTTAATTTATTTATTTGTTTATTTATTATCGACTGTGCTTGGTCAATAATGCAGTTCAGTTTAAAGGGCCGAAAAATGTTTTTTTTTTTTTTTTTTTTTTTCAAGTAAAAAGTAAACACTCAGCTGAGATTTGAGTAGCATGAGCATGGAGCAAGGATTTTTGTATTTTGCACCAAACTTTACGTGCTGACACAGGGTGACTTAAAAAGTGAGTCTGCAGGTGAGTTTCTTGTCTAAAATTACACTCACATTTAGCATCAAAGCTAAGAAAAAATCGTCACCCTGTACTTTTCTATATTATAGTGTTTGCTATTAGACTTAGGTGTAGTTGACTTGTAAATGCCACTAAAGAAATATCTCTGAGAAAGCAAAGAAAATCATCATTCATTTTTCATCAATTTCAAAAAGTCTTATGATACTCAAAATATTCTTACTTCAGTTTGGTTAATGCATTTTTGCAGAGTCAATAGTCGGGGAAGTCGGGTTGGCAACCGCCTCGCAACCATCTAGCAATACTCTTCCTTCCTATCCTTTCAAAAAATCAATCACCTACTCCCAAATAGACATAATCCTAGACCAGATGTTGGAGGAAGTCGAACAGCAGGAGCAAAAGCTTTTCGCTCTAGACTTAGATGTGCTGGAGCCTCCGTGCGTGAATACTTTGGAGTTGATACCAAGCTCTGATGCCCTCATCGAAGTCCCCATTAAAAAGTCTATTAGAGTGCCCAAGAGGAGGCCTAAAATATTTGAGAGTACTCACACGATTTCCGTAAAAAATGAGAACCCCTACGAATTAGTATCTTTTGGCAAGATTCAAGAGGAGATGCAACAAGAGGAGCATGAATACGACTTAATCAACTTTGATGATGAGTCGCGAGATAGGGCCAATGAGGTTCTGACAGTACCAGCAGAGGGAGATGAGGTGTGCAACTTATTGGAGTACTTTGATGATGCTGCATTTGAAAAACCCTTTACCAGTAACTATACTTTGCAATTTAGTAAACCAACTGCAGCATCTGCCGAGTCTCTAAATGACAATGTCTCAGAAAGCCCCACCTACTTACAAGGGGAAAGCATAGATCCTGAGGAAAATGACTATGAACCCATAGACACTCAAAATGTTAATGATTTTAGCTATCGATTACAAAGCAACGATTCTAACAGTGATGTTTGGTGGGAAGGAACATACAGGAATTTGAGTATTGTTCCCGAAGAAGACGAAGAAAACTTAAGCATGCTTAGTAGTTTATATTCAAACCCGAAATACCCATATCCTGCAGTAAACCCTTTAGTGGAGTTAGAGGAAAAGCTGCCTCTAATGGGGATTTCCAAGTCTTCATCCGAGGGTAGTAGCTCCTCGTTAAGTACCAGCCCTGACGAAGGAACCTATGATCTTTCAACTGAGAAGGTGGTAAAGGCTGAAGTTAAGCTGATGGTCAAAACTGTGGATCGAGGAAGGGAAAATATAGAATTTCGCTCTGTCAGGGAGTTTCTAGATGAGCCTCAGAAGGCACGAAAAAGTTTAAAGCAGAAGAGTCAGACTCTTCCCACAAGACTGGGCGAAAAACTCGCCAATATTGGTAGTAAAGTGACAAGCTTCCTAGATTTCCACAAATCGAAATCCACATCCCACAACTCCCTACTTGCTGAAACCACCGATGTTCAGTCTGATTTAAACAAACCTACCTTCACTCTGCCTTGTTTATTCGTTAAAACCCCGACAGAAGAATCATCTAATCTGGCTTCCTCCAAAGAGCTCTCCAAAAGCAAGTCCGAGCTCATAGCAACCATGAATAAAAAGTTCCCCTTAGAATTCGATCACACCATCGATCTCTACGCCAACCCTCCTTTCTATCCAATCTATGAGGACTTCAAAGAACCCTCAGTATCTCCCACATTTCTCCGCCCCACTCCGGCCTATTGCGATTGGTTGCCCCAGTCGGAAGGCTTGAAAGGTAAAGCTAAACCAAAGAGTGCATTGCGTTTTTTGTCCACTAACAGATGCATTAACTGGTTGACCCTGCAGTAAGAATATTTCCTTTTTTGATTTAAGGTAGTTAGAATGGCTTGTTCGAATTTGCATGTTCTTGCAGGAAAGCCGACTTCGACCGCACAGTATTTAGCTAGTAATGAGGATATGTCGCTAATAGACGTAGGGCCAGAACGTTATTCTCCGTACAATTTGAAACCCGTTCTAGAACAAACTAACGCTTTTATATTGTCTGAGTCACGCGCCGAACCGTATCATCCGCATACAGAGCAACATTACATCGTTAAAGCCGAACCTGTAACCTCCCCAGAGGAAAAGAAACCCAAACGAGGGTTTTTCGGAACTCTGAAAGGTTTCGTTAGTAGGTCTTCAGATTTTTCCGATTCGGATTCTGAAAGATCGCCAAAGAAAGAAAAGAAAAAGAAGGATAAAAAGTTAAAATCGCATTCTTTAGATTTACCCCCTCAGCGCCCCCCTAGAAAGCCTAAACTTCCCACTCCGGTGCAAGACCGAAAATACGATGACATTCCTTATATGGAGGCTGGAGATGAGCCTCCAGGATACGCCCCTCCTGCAGCTCCCTTAACTGCCTCGGAAATAGACCTCAATGGTCTATCTTCTTCCCCGATTCTCGTAGAAGAACGCTCTAAGACTCTAGATACGAGAAAAAAATCCCCAACAAAAGAAAAAAGATCCAAGTCCTTATCAAGGGAAAAACTCCCCACCAAGGAGGATAAGCCAAAAACTCCTAAAACGAGAAAAGTCCAAACGGTAGTTGTAGATGAACAAATCATTAAAACTTTCGCCCCTGCAGCAGTGGAAGAAGAAGAGTTCACCATTGTAATCGATCCCACAAGAAAGGAATCTCCAAAGAAATCCCGCGAAATATATACTTTGAACATAGATGAAAGTGTCGAGGTAATCGAAAAGGAGCTTCTTGGAAAATCCCCAATACTACCAGAAGAGAGCATCATGAAACCAATTGCGCAAATTCAAGACGCTCCATTAAGACCTCCGCGAGTCAAAGATCACTTCTATGAACCTATAGAAGCACCAATACTAAGCAAGGCCCCTGAGCACCTTATTTCAGTCCCTGAACCTCTTCAAACGAAAGATTCATCCAAAACTGTTACTCTAAACCTGATAGCCAGTGAACAAACTGTAATAGAACAGCCCGAGCAAATGCAGCAATTGTCTGATAGTGAAAAATCGAAGCGCAAAGTCAAGCGCAATCTTTTTGGAAAGTTTTCTAGATCTTCGAAAGACACTGAAGATTCTGAAGATGACAGCTCTCGCAAGGAGGTAATTGAGAAGCAGGATAGAGAAGAATCCAGGGAGAGAAGTCTGGAACCTGAGGAGCACAAAAAGGGCTTACTGCGCCTTTTCATGAAGAAAGGCAAGAAAGAGGATATTGTCGCAGAACCTCAGTCACCAGAAATGGTTCAAAACGTGAAAGATACCACAGATCTCGTTAAGTGTGAAGTTGAAAATTACGAAGATGCCAAAGATCTTGCTTCTCCAGCAGAACTTGATGATCAAAGTTCAGAGAAAGTTAAAGAAAAACGTTCAAGGAGGTCAAAGCAAAAAGAAGCTCGCTCTAAAAGCAAAGACCGCTCCAAGAGTCGAGATAGATCAAAGAGTCGAGATCGGGATGGCTTCTTGGGCAGATTTAAGAAACCCAAGAAAATATCTCAAGATATATCGAACGAAACTTTGGCTAATATGCAGTCCACCACACACTTCCTTAATTACGAAGTGAACAAATACCATGATGGACCTCATTCATCAGAATCCTCAAAACCAGAAAAAACTTCAACAGTTGCAGAAAAATCTCCATTAAAGGACGAAACTGATGCTTATAAATCAGCGCCAGAAGAAAAGAAGAAGCCGATTCCTCAAACTCGCAGCAAAAAACCTCTATCAGAGCCTACAGACAAGGCTGAAATCAGAGAAAATATTATATCAGATGATCTTAAAGGTCGTAGAATTACCACCGTCACCCAAGAAAAAGGTGATCATGGGGATAGAATCGTCTCTGTGAAAAAGGAAATGTACTTGATTGATCCTGAAAATATGGCAGCCTTAGACGAAGATCTTAGAGTGAAAATACAGAAAGCTCAGGCAGATGCTTCTTCGCCAGATCGTGATAAATCAAAACCATTTGTAAGAGAAACCTTCTCAGTAGAAACGAAAATCATTGACAGAGTCATCCCGATCGTTAGCGAAAAGGAAACTACGACTGAAACTGAAGTCACTTATGAAAAATCGCCTTCCACAATCGTTGTTGATTCATACGTATCTACAGATCAAGGCATAACTATTAGCCAGCAAATGAAACCTTCCGAAATTACAAAAACAAGTCCTGTAGTCACTTTAGATGAAGATCAATTGATAGTGGTCAAACCAGTTTTTTCAGACGAAGTTCTCTATAGCATGAACCACTCAGATGACTTCCTAAAGGGAGAAATTGCCAACTACCATGATGTGAGACCAGTCCTTACCAAAGAGAAATCAAAATCTCCAGAGAAAACCAAGAAAGGTTTGCGAGGAATTTTTTCCAAATCCCCAGAGAAAAAATTCCGCAAAAGCATTGAACTTGAAGAAAGTAGCCAAGAAAAGGAGTCTAAAGGGTTGTTTGGGATTTTCAAGTCTTCAGAAAAACAGCCGGTGAAGCAGCAGATGTCTGAGGAGATTGTAACTCAGATGAAGAACTCTGAAAACTTTTTGAATAAGGAAGTTGAGGTATATCATGACGTGCGACCAAAAATAACTGAAAAATCGTTACAGGAGGTTGAAGATGGTAAAGTAAAAATTTTGAAAAAGAAGAGTATGGAAAAAGATATTGTGAAGCCTGTTCTCTCAGAGCATGTTATTGTTGATATGAAAAATTCCGATGACTTTTTGAAGCAGGAAGTTGATCAATATCATGATGTACATACAGTGGCCAAGCCAAGTGAAGAAAAAGTTGTTGGAGAGAAAGCACCTAAGGAGTCTAAAGGATTGTTTGGCTTGTTCAGATCACCAGAAAAGGAAAAAAAGAAAAAGGAGAAGAGTGTTGAGAAACAAATTGTCAATCCCGTACTATCAGAGCAAGTAATAGTTGAGATGAAGCAGTCTCAGAATTTCCTGAAACAGGAAGTGGACCAATACCATGATGTGCGTCCCATTGTAAAGCCAAATGAAGAACCTCAAATAATTGCTGAAGAGAAATCTCACAAGGAATCTAAAGGTTTTTTTGGATTGTTCAAGTCACCAGAGAAAGAAAAGAAGAAGAAGGAAAAGAGTGTGGAGAAAGATATTGCGAAACCTGTCCTATCAGAGCTGGTTGTTGTCGAAATGAAACAATCTAATGATTTCTTGAAGCAGGAAGTTGATCGATATCATGATGTACGACCAATAGTGAAAGCAAGTCAAGCATACGACGTTTCTGAGAAAGAAAACGTTCATAAAGAGTCTAAAGGTCTGTTTGGGCTGTTTAAATCGCCAGAGAAAGAGAAGCACAAGGAGAAGAGTATGGAGAAAGAGATTGCGAAAACTATTCTATCCAAAGAGGTTGTTCTTGATATGAAACAATCTGATGATTTTTTGAAGCAAGAAGTTGATAAATATCATGATGTGCGTCCTATTGTGAAAGCAAGTGAAGAACCTCAGGTAATCGTTGAAGACAAAGCCCACAAGGAATCTAAAGGTCTGTTTGGACTGTTCAAATCTTCAGACAAGGATAAGAAGAAGGAAAAGAGTGTAGATAGAGAAACTGTGAAGCCCGTCCTATCAGAGCAGGTTATTATCAATATGAAACAATCTAATGATTTTTTGAAGCAAGAAGTTTATGGATATCATGATGTGCGTCCTGTGATAAAATTGAATCAAGGACCGCGAGTAGCTGCCGCAGACGAAGTTCATCAGGAGCCTAAAGGCCTGTTTGGACTATTTAAATCTTCAGAGAAAGAGAAGAAGAAGAAAAAGGAGAAAAGCGTGGAGAAAGATATTGCGAAACCTGTCCTCTCAGAGCAACTTATTGTCGAAATGAAACAATCTAGTGATTTTTTGAAGCAGGAAGTAGATCGATATCATGATGTACGTCCAACGGTGAAACCAAGTGAAGAATCTCAATTCTTCGTCGAAGAGAAAGCACATAAGGAATCTAAGAGTCTCTTTGGCATATTCAAATCTCCAGAGAAAGAGAAAAAGAAAAAGGAAAAAAGTGTGGAGAAGGAGATTGGAAAGCCCCTTCTTTCAGAACGGGTGCTAGTTGAGATGAAGCAATCAAATGATTTCTTAAAGCAGGAGGTAGACCGGTATCATGATGTACGTCCAATAGTTAAGCTAAATGAAGAACCTCAGACAATTGTTGAAGAGAAATCTCACAAGGAATCTAAAGGTCTTTTTGGATTGTTCAAATCACCAGAAAAAGAAAAGAAGAGGAAGGAAAAGAGTGTAGAGAAAGATGTTGCAAAATTTGTTCTATCAGAGAAGGTTCTTGTTGAAATGAAACAATCTAATGATTTTTTGAAGCAGGAAGTTAATCGATATCATGATGTGCGCCCAGTAGTAAAACCAAGTGAAGAACCTAAATTCGTGGCTGGAGAGAAAGGTCATAAGGAGTCTAAAGGTTTATTTGGTCTGTTCAAATCTCCGGAGAAAGAGAAGAAGAAAAAGGAAAAAAGTGTAGAGAAGGAGGTTTTGAGGCCCATTCTTTCAGAAGAGGTGGTAGTTGAGATGAAGCAATCAGATGATTTCTTAAAGCAGGAGGTGGACCGATACCATGATGTACGTCCAATAGTAAAACCAAATGAAGAACCTCAGATAATTGTTGAAGAGAAATCTCATAAGGAATCTAAAAATCTCTTTGGGCTGTTCAAATCACCAGAAAAGGAAAAGAAAAAGAAAGAAAAGAGCGTGGACAAAGACATTGCGAAACCTGTCTTATCAGAGCAGGTTGTTGTCGAAATGAAACAATCTAATGATTTTTTGAAGCAGGAAGTTGATCGATATCATGATGTGCGACCAATAGTGAATCCAAGTAAAGAACACCCTACAGTATCTGAAGAAAAAGTCCACAAGGAATCTAAAGGTTTATTTGGCCTCTTTAAATCTCCAGAAAAAGAAAAAAGGAAAAAAGAGAAAAGTGTTGAGAAGGAGATTGTGAAGCCAGTCTTGTCTGAGCAAGTTACTCTTAATATGAATCAGTCGAATGACTTCCTAAAACAGGAAGTAGATAAATATCATGACGTTCGACCTATTATGAAAATCACTGAAGAACCTTTTGTAGCTGGTGAAGAAAAAGCCCTTAAAGAGTCTAAAGGACTTTTCGGCTTGTTCAAATCTCCGGATAAAGAGAAAAAAAAGAAGGAGAAAAGTGTCGAGAAAGATCTCGTTAAGCCTGTCTTGTCACAACAAGTGATTCAAGACATGATACAATCAAATGACTTCCTAAAACAAGAAGTTCAGATTTACCATGATGTCCGGCCAGTAGTGAAACCCACAGTCACTGAAATAGTTGACGAAAAAGTTCATAAAGAATCGAAAGGTATTTTTGGTTTGTTCAAATCGCCAGAAAAACAAAAGAAAAAGAAGGAGAAGAGTATTGAAAAAGAAATAGTAAAACCAGCTCTCTCTGAAGCTGTTATCACTGAAATGAAACAATCAGACGAGTTTTTAAAGCAGGAAGTAGATCTTTATCATGATGTTCGAGCAGTTGTTGCTGCTAAACCAGAAGAAAATATTCATAAGGAACATAAAGGTATTTTGAGCTTTTTCAAATCTCCAGAAAAGACCAAAAAGAAGAAAGAAGGCAGTGTTGAGAGGGTCCTTACAGAGCAGGTTATCTTGGATATGAGAGAATCGAACGATTTTCTGAAAAAGGAAGTAGATTTATATCATGACGTCCGACCTATAGTACTTAAAGATATTGCTATAGAGAAAGACTCTGAATCGTCCAAGGGCCTCTTTGGCATTTTGAGGTCACCAGAGAGGAAAGGTGTTGACAAGCAGGATTCTCCAGAACGAGCTCTTTTTGAGCGACAAGACACTGAGGAATTCCTCAAAAAAGAAGTCTTAGTTTTTCATGACGTGAGACCTACAGTTACTGAGATTAAGAAATCGATAACCGAAGAAAAAGACCATAAACATCCAAAAGGTTTTCTTGGATTTTTTAAACCCGTTGAAAAAGATGCTAAAGTAGTTAAAATGATACTCTCAGAAGCTGTATTGGCGGATATGAATAATTGCAACGACTTTTTGAAGAATGAAGTTGATATTTACCATGATGTTCGCCCTGTGGTTGAAAAAATATCCGAAGAGGACCATAAAAAATCCAAAGGTCTTTTTGGTGTTCATAAATTTGTAGAAAAAGACAAGAAGCGAGAAGGCATGATATTTTCCGAGCAAAGTGCTGGAGATGCTGTCATAATCAAAGAAGTGGAAATCATCTATGATACTGTAGATAGCCAGAACGCTTCCAAAAAGGATAAGAAGCAAGTGGAGAAACCATTGTTCTCTGAGCAAGTTCTCCTTGATATGAAGCACTCTGATGACTTTTTAAAACAAGAGGTAAGGATCTACCATGATGCAAGACCTGTGGTAGAACGTCCAGTTGAAGAGCAAAAAGAGCATAAACATAAAGGCCTCTTTGGACTTTTCAAATCTCCTGAAAAAGGAAAGAAGAAGCGGCCAAGCAGCGCTGAAAAGGAGGCAATAAAACCAATTCTCTCAGAAGCAACTCTTAAGGAAATGAAAGATTCCGATGCATTCCTCAGGCAAGAAATTGATGTTTTTCATGACGTTAGACCAGTAGTAACAGCAGTTGTAGGTTCTTCAGAGCCAGAAGTTAAACATCAGAAGAAGGGTTTGTTTGCAATATTTAAATCCCCAGAAAAAGACAAAAAGAAGAGGGGAGAAAGCATAGAGAGACCTATTTTGTCAGAAAAAGTTCTAGCTGACATAAACAATTCTAAAGAATTCCTCAAGACTGAGATCCAGATCTATCACGATGTCCGTCCAATAGTAGGAGAGATTTCAGAGGTTCCTAAGGAGAAAAAAGAACCTAAAGGAATATTGGGAATGTTTAAGAAACAGCACAGTGAAAGTCTAGAGCACCCTACCAAGAGATTATTGAAGAAAACTGGAGAAAAACGTGCTTCAAGTGTTGACAAAGAGCAGACACCTCGATTATCAGAGGAAGCCATAGCAGACATGCTTAACAGTGACAATTTCCTCAAAACCGAAGTATCTGAGTACCAAGATGTGAGACCTATAGCCCCTGTAATAGAGCAGACCGAAGTTGCTGAAGGCTTCGTGAAAGTCGATTTAGCAAATTTCACCTCAGAGGTTTTATCTCCAGAACAGCAGAAGAAGGAGAGCAAAGGCCTGTTTAAAATGTTTAAGAAAAAGAAGAGGTCACAAGACCAAGAGTCAGTTAAACAACTGTCTGACGAAGCAATTAAAGATATGCAAGACACCTGCTCGTTCCTCAAAGAGGAAGTTGAAAAATACCATGATGTACGATTACCTATACGTGCAGAAGAGAAAAATTTAGGTACTTCAACCTTCTATACATCACCCACAGAGAAGATACCCGAAACTACAAACTTCCTTAATAATGAATTAGACAAATATAATGATGGAGTAGTAACAATTAAGAAAGAACTTTCAACTGAGGAAAGCACATATATTCCTCCAGAACTCTCAGAGAGTGCGTTATTGGACATGATCACTACCAGTAATTTCTTACGGGAGGAAGTGGCACAATTTCATGACGTTCGACCGATTATTAAACCTGATCTTGCTCCTGATATCAAAGAGGAAAAACAATCTAAAAGCGGCAGGCTCTTTGGAATTTTTAGCAAAAGAAAGTCTCAAGATCGCGAGCCTTCGCTCGATAAAGAAAAACCTCAAAAGGACAAGAAAAAGAAGAAAACGAAACCTGAGGAATCTGTGAGTGAAAGGAAAGAAGAAACGACCTTGGAAGCAGTTCTGGAGCCTACAGCTACCAGTAAAGATGATAGCAAAGATTTCCTTGAAGGGGAAGTTGACCGCTACCATGATGTGAAACCAGTAACTGATAAACCTGGTGGTCCCTTTGAGAAACATTCAAAGGAGACTAAACCAACAGAAAGGGGCTCCAAACCCAAGGTCGTTGATGTTGCGGAAAATAGAGAAACTATCTGGAAAGATGACTTTAAAGGTAAGAAGATCACTACGGTCACTCAGGAGGCGACAGATCATGGGGATAAAATCATCAGTGTCACAAAGGAAATGTATGTCGTGGACCCTAATATTATGAAGGATGTCCAAGAACTTGACGAAGATATTAAGCGCAAAATCGAGCAGGCCAAAGCAGAAGCTGATGCTCTTGAACGAGACGTCTCGAAACCCTTCATTAGAGAAAACTTCTCATTTGAAACTCGAGTGATCGATCGCAGCATCCCTATAGCCGCCGACAAAGAGGTTGTTACAGAAACTGAGATTATTTACGAGAATGTTCCTTCTACTATTACTCGAGACATCTATACAGCTACTCCAACTAGCAAGGACGCAGCGGTTGATACCAACGTCTTTTTGCAGCAAGAAATTGCCAGTTTTCATGATGTTAGACCTACAGTGATTCAATCTGAAGTACCTGAAAAGCCTAGACGTAAGAAGAGTGGCAGTCCGTTTAAGATGTTTGAAAAGAAGCAGAAATCTGAGGATGCAAGTTCAAAACCTTGTGAAGAAGATAAGGAAAACATGGACAAAACTGAAGCCGAAAAATCCAAAGAGCGCAAAGAGAAGCGAGAGAAGAGGAGAAGTGGAGGGTTCTTCTCTTTATTCTCTAAATCTGAAGACCTTGCTGAGTCATCACAGAAACCCACTCATTACAGCCCTGAAACTATCAAAACTTTACAAGACACCACGAATTTCCTTACCACTGAGGTCACCAATTACGAAGATACTAAACCTGTAATGGTCACTGATCTGGATGACTTAGAGGTCGAGGAACATACGAAATCAGGCCTCTTCAGCATATTCAGCAAAAAGCGGGAGAGTCCCAAGATAAGCAAGAAGATTTTCAAGAAACACAAAAAAGAAAAATCTCAGGAGAGCTCCGATATTGCTGGAAAAACTTACCAGAAATTGGAAGATCTTGATGAAGCCATAGACAAAAGAATCAAGCTATTAGAGGATGAGTCACAGAAAGTTGATGAAGTTGAGGGTAAACTCAATCATAAGAGAGTGGCATTTAATGAAGATATTGAAAACCAATCGGCTCAATTGACCAACGAAATACTCTCAGAAGCAGAGAAGCGTCTTTCTACAGTGAAAGATGATAGCGATAGTATTTATGCTTTGTCCAAAGATAGTTCCTCTAGTTTTGTAAACGACATCCTTCAAAGCTTTGATTCTAAGCTGGAACACGTCAAAGAACAAGGAGGATCAAAAGTTGAAGCCACATCTGAAACTGCTGTTAAAGAAAGAGAAGCCTTTGTTCAGAAAGTTAATGAAAAATATAAAGAAACTGAAGATTTGAGTAGAGAACTACAAGATCATGCCAGGCACCACCATGATTTCTTGGCGAATGAGAGAGCCTTCATCAGTGACGAAATGAAGACAGATGTTGAAGCTGTAAAGCTTGTAGTAGACGATAAAGTGGTCTTAGCTAAGGGTTTTGTTACAGATGTGAAGGAAGACGTTAAAGACACCATAACTGAGGCAGAAAAAGATATTTCTGAAACTAACAAGGATTCAAAAAAGAAATCTGTGGGCTTCTTTACCAAGCTGGGTGATAAATTAACTGGAAAATCCAAATCTATTGAGAGGGATGTAAGCGAAGCTGCAGCAGAAACGCAGGCAGGAATAGAGAAGACATCCAACTATATTGAAGATTCATCAAAGCAGTTTGCAGATGAAGTAAAGAAAGCTACAACTGACGTCACAAAACAAACTGCAGACGTTGCTGAAGATATTAAAGAAGGAACAAATAAAATCAAGAAAAAATCTGGCAGCTTCTTAAGTAAAGTTGGTGATAAAATCACCGGTAAGATTAAAGAGGCCGAACAAGATGCAGAAACAGTGGCACCTGACGCACAGGATACATTACGAGCTGTTGAATCTAAAACTACATATTTAGGTGAGCAAACTTCTGAGAGCTTGAAGAATGGTGCAACAGCAATCAGTGAGGTAACAGATAACGCGAAAGATGAGGTTCTAAATGCTGCCAAAGAAGGGAAGAAGAAGACAGGTGGTTTTCTCACCAAGCTCGGTGACAAGATTAGTGGAAAGGTTAAAGATGTTGAAAAATCTGCTAAAGATACTGCAGAAGATTTACACAATGCTGCTAAATCGGGTCAGAAAGAAATTGAACAATCTTCGACAGATCTTGCAAGTAATGTTGGGGATGCAAGAGAAATATTAGCAGAAGAAAGTAAGCTAGCTATAGAAACTGCAGATCAAACTTTAAATAACGCTAAAAAATACCTGAGTGATACTGCTAACGTTGTTGATGATAAACTCCATGAAAAAGTTTCAACCGAAGGTAAATTTATAAAGGGAGTCACAGAATCAGACAATGATGAGTTGCACGAAGCTGTTAAAAATGTGGATGAAATTGCTGATGATATCAAAGAGAGTGCAAAAGGAGCTAAAAAGAAAAGTGGAAGTTTCCTAAGCAAATTGGGAGGAAAAATTACCAGCAAAGCAAAAGATGTGGAGAGAACGGCGGAGACTGTTGTAGATAATGCTAAAGAAGGATTTACTGCTGGTGAAACTGAGATTGAAAACTTAGTGGAAGCTCGAAAACAGGAAGCTGAACGTGCTTCAGAGGCAATTAAAGAAACTACAAAAGGCGCGGCAGAAGGAGCTGAAAGTAAAGGCAAAGTTGTTGCTGAATCCATAGAAAAAACCAAAATATCAGCTGGTGAATTTATAGACTCATCATCGAAAGCTATTGAAGAGAAGTTGCAAGATACAACTCATGATGTTAAAGATTCTGTAAAAGGTGCTGTTGATAGTTCAGTAAAGATTGCTTCAGATTCTAAAGATGCTGTTGAAGATGGGGTGGAAGCAGCTAAAGAAAGATTATTCGACGTTGCAGATAAGGCAAGCCAAGTTGCTGGGGATGTTAAGGATGGAGCGAGAGAAGCTAAAAAGAAAACTGGACGTTTCTTTGGAAAATTGGGGGACAAAATCTCGGGAAAAGCAAAAGAAGTTGAAAAATCTACTGAGACTACTCTAGATGAAGTAAAGGGTGGATTTTCATCAGCAAGTGGTGTAGTTGTTGAATCTGGCGCCAGTTTAGTCGAAACTGGCAAAGATAAAGCTGAACGTGCTTCGGAAGCACTTAAAGACTCTACCAAAGGAGCAGTGGAAGAAGTTAAAAATGAAGCCAAGGCTATTGCTGAATCTATAGAGAAGGCCAAAACATCAGCCGGGGACTCTTTAGAATCTTCTGCAAAAGCTGTTGATAAAAAATTACAAGAAACATCTGAAAATATTGGACATTCTGTAAAAGGAGCAGTCGATAGTTCAGCTAAGGTTGCTTATGATGCTAGAGATTCTGTTAATGATGGAATTCAAGCAGCCAAAGACACACTGTCAAAAGCTGCAGATAGCACTAGCGAAGTTGCTGCAGATATCAAAGATGGAGCTAAAGAAGCCAAAAAGAAAACTGGTGGTTTCTTTGGAAAATTAGGAGATAAACTTTCAGGAAAGGCCAAAGAAGTTGAAAAATCTGCTGAAGCTACTGTAGAAGAAGTGAAAGGGGGATTTTCATCAGTAAGTGGTGCAGTTGTAGATTCTGCTGCAGGTTTATTTGAAGCTGGACAGGATAAAGCTGAACGCGTTTCAGAGACAATTAAAGACACTTCAAAAAATGTAGTTGAAGAAGCTAAAAGTGAAGCCACTGTTGTTGGTGAATCTATAGAGAATTTCAAAACATCAGCTAGTGAATCTTTAGAATTATCCGCGAAAAATGTTGATAAAAAATTGCAAGAAACATCTCATATTATTAAACATTCTGTAGAAGAAGCAGTTAAAGGTTCAGCTAAAGCTACTTCTGACGCCAAAGATTCTGTTAATGATGGAATTCAAGCAGCTAAAGACACACTGTCAAAAGCTGCAGATAGCACTAGCGAAGTTGCTGCAAATATCAAAGATGGAGCTACAGAAGCCAAGAAGAAAACTGGTGGTTTTTTTGGAAAATTAGGAGATAAACTTTCGGGAAAGGCCAAAGAAGTTGAAAAATCTGCTGAAGCTACTGTAGAAGAAGTGAAAGAAGGTTTTTCATCGGCAGGTGGTGCAGTTGTTGATTCTGTTGCTGGTTTATTGGAACGTGGAAAGGACAAAGCTGAACGTGCTTCAGAGACAATTAAAGACACTTCAAAAGATGTAGTAGCAGAAGCTAAAAGTGAAGCCAAAGCTGTTGCTGAATCTGTAGAGAATGCCAAAACATCAGCTGGTGAATCTATAAAGTCGTCCTCGAAAGCTATTGACAAAAAGTTTCAAGAGACAACCGACAATGTTAAAGACTCTGTAAAAAGTGCCGTTGATAATTCAGCTAAAATTACGTCAGAATCTAAAGACGCTGTCAAAGATGGGATTGAAGTAGCTAAAGGTAGATTATCAAACGCTGCAGATAAGACAAGTCAAGTTGTTTTGGATATCAAAGACGGAGCTAAAGAAGGCAAAAAGAAAACTGGAGGATTTTTTGGGAAATTTGGAGACAAACTCTCGGGAAAAGCAAAAGATATTGAAAAGTCTGCTGATACAACTGCGGAAGGGGTTAAAGAGGAATTATCATCAGCAACTGGTGCAGTTGTTGACTCTACTGCTAGTTTATTAGAAGCTGGAAAGGACAAAGCTGAACGTATTTCAGACACAATTAAATGTGCATCGAAAGACGTAGCAGACGGAGCTGAAAATGAAGCCAAGGCTATTGCAGAATCTATAGAGAAGGCCAAAACATCAGCCGGGGAATCTTTAGAATCATCCACGAAAGTTGTTGCAAAAAACTTGCAAGAAACATCTGATAATATTAAACATTCCGTAAAAGAAGCAGTGGATAGTTCAACTAAAGCTGTTTCTGATGCTAAACACTCTGGCAAAGACGAAATTGAAGTCGCTAAAGGGTCATTATTAAAATATGCAGAAAGCGCAAAGGAAGTTGTTGTGGATATTAAAGATGGAGCTAAAGAATCCAAAAAGAAAACTGGAGGTTTCTTTGGTAAATTAGGAGATAAACTTTCAGGAAAAGCTAAAGAAGTTGAAAAGTCAGTTGAAGCTAATGCAGAAAGTATTAAGGAAGGGCTGGCTACAGCAAGTGGTGCAGTTGTTGATTCTGTAGATAATTTAGTTCAACTTGAAAGAGAAAATACTGAGTGTGCTTCAGACACAGTCAAAGAAATATCTAAAGATGCTGTGAATGAAAGAAAAAGTGAAGTCAAATTTCTTGCAGGATCTATAGAAGAAGTAAAATCATACGCAGATGACGTCTTGGAATCTGCAAAGACATCTGCTGAATATTCTGCAAAAGCTGTGGGTGATATTAAGTCATCTATCAAAGAATCAGCTAGAGATAACAGTGAAGCGTTTAAAACTGATAGTCATAAATTAAAAGAAGGACTAACAAAAGGAGGTGGAGAAGTTAATATCAAGGCTACAAGCATGACTTCTCAACTAAAAGACGACACCAAACCAGCCAAAAAGAAGAGCGTTAGCTTTCTTGGTAAGCTAGGAGATAAACTAAGTGGCAAAGCCAAAGATGCCGCCGACGACACGACTAATTCGATAGAAACTGATAAACTTATGGCTGTACAAATAACTACAGGAATCACAGATCAAGCCTCTGAAACTGCAGAAGCTTTCCGAGACCAAACTTTGAAAAATTTTGCGGAAACTGAGAAAGCTTTGAGTGAACGCGGAGAAAGAATTCAAGACGAGGTTAAATATCATTTAGAAACAGCAAATTTGTTAACAACTGAAGATATCCAAGCTACTAACCAAGAATTACAAGCAGCTGCAGCCGATGCTAAATCTGGCACCCACGTAGTAAAAGATGAACTTAGTTTTGCAGCTAAAAATATAGATGACGGTGCAATTGTTGCAAAAGAAAACGCCAAAGAAGTTAAAAAGAAATCTGGCAGCTTTTTGAGCAAACTAGGAAGTAAGTTCTCTGGAGAAGTTAAAGTTGCAGAAGACACCATAAACGAAGCTGCCAGTAATGCTAAGAATGGGGTCAGCACAACTAAAGCAAAAATAGCTGAGGTACTGCAATCAGATAAAGAAAAATCTAAGCACGTAACAAAGGATCTTATTGAAGGGAGTTCAGAAAAAGAAAAGCACGTGAAAGTTGAATCTGAATGCCAAGTTGATGAAGCTATTAGGATAGCTAATGCTCAGCTACAAGAGGCAGTTTTAGGACTCAAAGAAGTAGGTGAGGCGGGTGTGAAAAAGGCAGCAGATGTGAAAGACACAATAAACAAAGATGTGAAAGACACAATAGACAAGGCTAAAGCTGAAGTTATTTGTCTCGCTCAGGAAATTTCCAAATCTGCTAAAGATCCTACACAGGTTAAAATAAAGTCTGAAAGTTCCCTTACCGAAACAAGTGATAAGATTACTCGAACAACAAAAGAGGCTGATGAGACAATTAAAGATACTTTTGATGCTATTAAGAAAGATAGGGTTCGCTTAGTTGAATCAGGCGAATATATAAAGGAAGCCATAGATGAACCTACTGATAGCAGTTTAGAACATTTCGAAGAAATGGAAAAGGTGTTTGATAAGGAAGCTGTTGGGCTAGAAGTGGGAGCGAAGAAAATCGGAGCTGCTTTAATTACAGCTGCTCATGATCAAGCTTCATCTTTGGGTAAAAAAGAAGAGTCGGCGTTATCTAAAACTAAAAAGAACGTTGACAATCTCATCTCTGAGACAAAATCTGCAGCGGAAAAAGTTTTAAAGGAAAGTGATGGGGCTTTTGGGGGTGCTAATGACAACGGAAAGAAAACAAAAAAGAAAAGCTTCTTAGGTAAGATAGTTGCTAAATCCCAGGATGAAAAACAATCTGAATCTAAAAAGGAAAAATCTGGGTTTCTTGGAAAGTTTGGTGACAAAATTTCTGGAAAAGCGAAAGATGTCACGAAATCTGTAGACGATTCTCTACAACACGAGGCTGTAACTGTTGAAGCTGCCATAGATGATTTGAAATCAACGTTCAATCCACACGAAGATACTACCTATTCCAAAAAGAAGATATCAGAAATAACCGTAAAGTCCTCTGAAGGTTTCCCCAGGGATGACCCATCACTCCTCCTGGATCCCTATGATAAATATTCAGTTGGTAAGTTGCCTTTGGGCGAAATTAAGCAACGTACAACAGAATTCCTAGAAGCTGAAGCTTCTCAGTTATCTTTAACCCAAATTCCTCGCACCGTAAGCGACTATGGGGGTCAAATCAGAAATCCTGAACCCTCTAGAGGGAGCATTACAGAAGCTAACTTAGATCTTTCAAATTTGCCTGCTGACATTGATTCTGTTGCAACTGCTGTATCATCTGCTTATGTAACATCACCAATCTTGCCAAGGAGAGCTGTGTCTCAGAAATATCCCAAAGGAGATAGACCAGACGTGGTTGAAATTAGGAATATTTCCGAGTATGATATTGGGGATGCTGGAGAGTATATTGTGACTGAGCCAGTGGAGGTTGTTGCTCATAGTAAAAAACCCTTGTTCCATATTGAATCTGAGGATGATGATCCTTTGGGTGCCAAGAAGGAACTAATGGAAAGGAGTGATAGTACTAGGTCTAACGTTTTAGAAACATTAACAGAGAACGAGGTGGATAATTTGTTAAGTGATTTGACTAAGAATTTGGAGGAGGCTGCAGAGGATAAAAGTTTAGAGAATGTTAAGGAAGCTGTAGAAAAGCTTCCTGTACAAACCAAGGATTCTGAGGCGGATGTAGAGTTAATAGAACAAAAATTGCGTGACTTGGACAAAGCGTTAGGTTCACTCGAGAAACTGGAGCGAGATAATGATAGCTCCACTAAAGAAAAGAGACTCAGAAGAGTCGAAAGAAAGTTTGAGAGAATGGCTTCAGAGTTGCTGGAGGAAGAAGCTCATGCTGGCAAAGCCGAGCAGCTCTCCACTCCCGATGTAGAAGAGAAACGCGAAAACGAGTTTCAAAGGTTAGTTTCCCAAATCAGCGTTGAGGAAGTATCAGACTTCCAGAAAGAGTATAGTCACTTATGGGACGAGAACACATTTTCAAAGAGTGACGACTGGGAGTCAAAGACACCAGACAGTCAGGCAGATGCACTAGAACTTCCCAAAGGTAGATTTTTAGACGTTGCTTTAATAAAAAATTCTTGTCTCACTAATTCATCATTCACGCATAATCCTATATTATAAGTAGTACTGTCACGATTTCTAACTAAACCGCCGCATGCATTCAACACCTTATCATCTGTGGGAAAAAGCAATAAATGAACTGATAGGTACTCCTTCCTCGTAGGTGAAATTATTTACATGGGCCCTGTCACTCTAAATAAAGATAAGCTAATTAATCCGGGCGGTGTTGAAGTCGATGTAATTCCGATTATGAAGAGTCCGTGCAGTTCGCCGGTGCCCAAAAAGAAGCAGAGCAAGCGCGCAAAATCCGAAATGGGCTTTTACAAAACCAAGCGCCTGCTCCTTGAGGATGACAGAGGAAGTTTACCTGATATAATGACCTCTTCCGCTGGGTCTCTTTATGACACGATAATACGTATGACCCCTGAACGATTCCTCGGTCGAAGCACCGAGTCACTCGCCAGTAGTACTCACACTGATCGATTGTCAACGAGTCTCGGTAGTACCGATTTGTACCCCCAAAGGAACCTTGTAACAGCAGTGACTCAGTGGCTAGAGAAATCCAGCCCTTTTAGTTCAACGGACAATATAGACGTGCAAAGCTTGAGTACTAGTCTACACAGTACTTCAGTAGTAGATGACGATGACGTAATCGAGGGCTCGATCGCTTCTTTCTCAGATGACAGATCTTTATCTAAAAGTTTCATTCCCGATATTGTAATTTCTGCAGACCAAGAAAATAATAACGCCAAGTATTTAGGTAAATTGACGCACTTAGGACATAGACCCGGATGTTGACGGGGCCCTATTTTTCGTTTTCTTTGGTTTCCTGCATGGTTTGGTTACTTACTTTTAACCCAGTTTGCACAAGCAGTCTTTGGCTTTTTCTGTTTGGTTTTGTCTCTTTTACTAGATCGATCATATCGATGTTGTGTCAGATTCATAATATGTTTTTCACACCCGATGGTAAGTTTTTTAGTCTAGGGATTCATCAAGTCTAGTAGTTTGACGTTTTCTCTGACTTGGTTTGTACACAGCAATGCTTGATTTGATATCAAGTATTATCAAATTTTCGCTTGATACTTAACGGGGATTTTTTAAGAAAAATGTCATCGGTAAAACGCTCATAACGAAAATAAGAAATTATGTTGCTTTCCTTGAAGTTAAAATATCGAACGATTTTCTTTGAAGAAAAAAAATTTAAAGGACCTTTCTGACAACCGATTTTTCGATTATGAATATGCGATACTTGAAAGACGACGTTCTTTTTCGGTTTTCAGAAATTTGAAAAATCAATTTGGATAGAGCAACTTTTCCCATACAATTTTGTGCTGTTTGCACGACATTTTTGAAAGATTCTCAATTCTTGAGGTTCACAAATTTGTAAAATCTGCATTTTTTGAAAAATCCTGGAAAGTGTGAATATCGCGAGAGGACATTGTCCTTTTCTATTGGGTGTGAAAAGAAATACTTTCCCGCACCCATTTAAGTACCAGAAGCTGCACTGTCCGGTATTAGCAATTTTTTAAAATTTACTAGTGCAACCACTAAGGGATCAGACTGGAATTATTTCAAGCAATTTTTACTCGTACTTGATATATCAAGTACTTGCGAATGAAGCTATTTGGCCTGACTTGACTTCTAGAACCTCAAATTTGGCTTGAACTAAGTCGAAGTCAAGTAGCTTTAAATCAAGCCACTCCGTGAATCCTCAAAATCTTTCGTTTGAAAACAACAACAACCCGCTTAACTTAAGTATTCCTAGTGGCCTCATGAGCTCCTCCTAACATTTAACTACATCTTTTTAGAAACTAGCTGCGGACTAATACCTGCCGAGCCTCCATCACTAACAACTACTGACTCATCCGCACCCCAACCAAAACCACGCACTACTAAACCAGACATGCCGTTAGATTTCTCTAAATCCCAACCACCCAAACCCGAAAAAATTTTATCCCCCGTAAGGGATGATTTGCTCGATAATGACGAAGACGAGTTCGCCTCTTATTCAGATAGGAAAAAGTTCTGGGAAAACGTTACCAAGGAGACTGCTCATAAACGCATGAGCCTTCACGAAGTCTCTCTTGCGGATAAAAGTGTTATTGCTAAGAAGAGGACTTCAGTGCATGAGCTTGTACAACCACCGGTTCCAAAACCTAGAGCTACTTTGCAAACCAGTCTTGAAGTCGAATCTGTAGACTCAGAAACAAAGGAAAAGTCCTCGGACAAGATTTTGTCTGAGTATCAGGCTTCATTCATCCCTCCTCTAGATAGAAAAACTCTGGACAAACCACAATATAGTGTTGATAGTCAACCAGAGAAGGACGATAGTTTGGATTCAGATAGAGCTCAGAAAGGCAGCAGTCAGTTCATCGAACATACGGGATATATTTCTGATAGTGAAGATGTTGAGAATGTCATTTCTGACTCAGAAATCGAAGATCGAGTACCCCAAATTAGAGAGAGGCAAATGAGTGTCTTTGCGCCTCCAGTAACACAGCGAAAGTCGATTTACGAACGCTCAGCCTCATTGCCTACTGAAGACCTTTATGAAGTATCTCGAAACTTGAAGCAACTTAAAGAAAAGTACGAGCAGAAGATAAAGGAAGATCTGATTGAAGAGCAGTTTGTCACAGACAACGAAGAAGGAAGTTCACCTGAGAGGAAAACTTTAGCAGCAATGCAAGAAGAACGCATGTGTGCTCTCAAAACTTTTGTAGATCAAGCAATGTCAAAAATGGTTTCAGACGATGAAGGCAGCCCTAGTTCCTCGGAAGATCATTCTTTTACTCCAATAAAAAGCGATCATGGGGAAAAGAAGTCGTGCATTGAGTCTGGAGATCTTCTTAGAGCTGCCGAAATTCATCTAGACAAAAGCGAAACTGAGCGTTCAGAAAAATCTCACGAAGAAATCCCTGAAATTACAGTCACCCTTTCAGGAAAACAACGAAGAATCAGTGAGGAAAGCGACTCTTCCATAGATAGGCTGGAGCTTACATCAACAGACTCCGAATTACCTGAGTCTTCGGATCAACCTATCAAACAGCCTAAGGAGTACATTCAAGATACCCTCTGGGAAGCCACCGTTGAAACTCCCGCAAATCTAGAAGAGAAAGTTGGTATTCTCGAAGATGTTGCAATAAGAGCTACAACTGAAAGAACTATTGAAGAAAATGTAATGATGGGAAGTGAGGAAGAAGATGAAATAGAGCAATTAGATCATATCGTTAAAAGAAACTCTATTCCAGACCCAGAAACACTTGCCTCAATCGATTCTGAACAACAACAAATTGCTGGAATTAAAGAAAACATCTCTGAAAAGCTCACGAAAGAACTGCATGAAAAACTGAGTGAAAAACTCAAAGCTCGCGATATCGTAATAGAAAAAGCTGTCTCAGAAGAAGTAGACGATAAAACATTGGATGAGCTCAAAGAGCTTATGCTCGAAGAAGCTCTGGAAGAACTCCATCAGCAGAAAACAGCGCCAGATAGAGAAGAAGACCTCAGTAGTGGATTAAAAGACGAATCTGACCTAGGTTCAGAGGTCCATATGGACCAATCAGAGTCTGCAGCATCAGAAAGAATTAAATCTGAAAGTCATAGCGAGATTGAAAAAATAATTTTAGATACTTTTCAACATATGAAGGTAGATCCCGATGAAGCCAAGAGAATAGCTTCACAGCTCATCCAAGAAATTGAAACCGAATTGCAGAATCGAGGAGAATTGAGTAGATCTGAAGCTTCGGAGCAGATGTTCGATCCAGAAATGTCCAGCTATCTTAAGCATCTGGCTGAAACTAATGGTTTAGATGAAAGAGAGGTGGAGCTAGTTGAATCAGTACTAGCCAGACGTCAACGGGAACTTGCTAAATTGGCCAGAGGAGATACTCAAGCCTCGAGCATGGAAATCACTGATGAGGACTTGAGGTTTAGTGGAGCTGAATTAGCTGACTACACTAACACTTTAGAGCAGCAAATGGATCAACTTGAGGCTGAGAAAATCCACAATTTAGACCTGGGCTATGATTTACGAGACCAGGAGTTCCATGACAAGTCCGAGTCCTCAGAAAAGATTGACGAACACCATAAATCCGAAAAGAGATTTTCACAAGATTCTGAGTCTTACGATGATTTCTGCAAGGCGAACATCACTAAAAAAGAGACTGCTACATTTATCGCTGAATCAATTAAAGGTGAACGAAGCTGTGCAGAGCATAAAAATGTAATTCTTGAAGAAGATGAAACTGTATCTGAATCAAGTGCCGAGGAGCATGCTAAAATCAAATCGCGCATTGACGTAAGTGTCTCTCAATTGGCCTTATCGAAAAGTAATAACATTGAAACTGCTGAAATCACTAGTGGAGTTATTGCTGCAGATATAGGATACAAGTCCGACTCTGAGAAGACTTTCACTGAAATCAAAGGCGAAACCATGGAAAAGGAACTTTCAAAAGTAAAAGCAGAAGCTGAGGAATATTCACAAATCAGTGGCAAATCATCCTCCAATAGATCTTCAAAAGAGATTACTGAAGATCTCTTAAAAGAGATTGAATGTAGTGCAGACACATGGCATGATGAACAGACTCACAAGGAAGAAATGAAGCTGAGGGAAGATCTGAGAGAGTCAGAAACTCTTGAGGACGGCACCCAGATTACCACAAAAGTCACCGTAGATAAGCAGCATTTTACCTCAAAGTCTTATGTTATCACCAAAGACAAAAGTAACGAGAAAATTGTGACCACGTCCTCAAAAACCATTGAAGATTCAGAGCTTGCAGCGAAACTTTTGAAAGACGATGTTGATACTGTGGTGACCAAAATTGAAACTGTCCATCGCACTTCTAGCTCGGACTCAAAATCTAGTGTTGAATCTGGAAAATCACCAGATAGAAAACTAGAAACTCAGGTGATACTCAGAAGAGGGAAAGCTGATGTGGACAGTAGTAGCAGTAGTAGCATCTTGAAGCCTGATAGACGTTCTGGAGTGGAAGCTGAAGCTTATTCAAGTTCTGGAGAAAGCCACTACCAAAGCTTTGAAATGGATAGTGGTAGGAGTAGACCGTGCTCTTCAGATGTTGAAGGAATAGTAGCTGCAGCTTCTTCAGAATATGAAACTGCTATGACATCAACTCAAGAATACTCAGCTAAATCTCATTTGACCTCCACTGAGTATCACACAGCAATTAGCAGTTTGAGCTCAAAGGAAAGTATGAAGAGTTTAGATAGTGAAAGCTCTGGACATTTGGGTAGCATCGAAGTCTCTGAGAGATCCGAGACTTTAGTTCCATCTACCAGTGACATAGAAGGAGATATCTTAGATTCAATAGATCAACAACTCCTGTTGGATGATGCAGATCAGATCTCTGATTGGACCAGACATGGCAGGCAAATTTCTGATTTAACAGACTCAGATGTGGTAAACGAATCTATAGACATCTCAGAAGAGGATCATCACGACTTAGATGCCAAAGCTGATGGGAGTTTTAAAATGAAGCGATCAGCTGAGATGACTTTCCAACCTGAGCTTAAAGGTTTTGCTCAAGATTCGCCCCATTTGGAACATATTGACATCGTTGAGAGGTATGGGCAGAGCCTTGATGAGGGCAGCGTTCTCAGTATGAGCGCCTCTAGTACGACATCTAGCACAGGAGCTCAGAGGACTGTGATAGAAATGCACGAGGGTAGTTTGACTGGTGTTTCTGAGCATTTGAGTCTAGAGGACAATGAAATGACTATGCGAGGAAGTCAAGAGAGCTTACCCCTTACTCCAACTTTGCAAAAGAGCTATGACATATCAACATCTACACCACAACTTCATTCAGATCTGTCAATAGACAATGTCACATTGACTACTTCATCGGTTAAGGAGGATGGAATGCACAGCGCCAGCACTCAGATTACTTCAGAAACTTTTGAAGGTGCCACTTTATTTAGTAAAAATACAGAAGAACCTAAGAAAAAGGGGCATAGGCGTACCGAAAGTACTATGATTGGCATCTCACTGCCACCTCGTACGTCTGATCTAAAAGTGAAAGAAAAAGAAGAAATTGAGTTGGAGAAGGATATAGATGAGAATGAGCTCACAGACAAAGAACGCCCTTCATCATCAAGTTTTTCAGATAAAGCGGAATCCGAGATAGGTGACGCCATGAAATCTCCAGATTTTACCGGTTCCTTTCCAACAGAACCGTTTGATCGTCCAAAATCCCCAGAACCTCAAGATGACAAATTAGTAGACCTAGAAGAAGAATTTTCTCAGAAGACTAAAGAAGTGGCAATGGAGTTGCAGCGCAAGCGCTCTAGCTCCAGCACCACAGATATATCTAAGGACATTTTAGAAAAGAGAGACTCTCATGGAAAATCTAGTACTACCTCAAGTGAAAAGTCTAGTTTTGAAGAAGCGGAAGCTGAAGCTGCTTTCAATATGGTGGCTCATATCTCCCCCGCTCATAAAGTAAAACAAATCATACCTATCTTGGAAGATGAAGATGCGGAGAAACGGGAGCTGGAGCTCCGAGAGAAACAGAGACTTGAGCTTGAAAAGAAGAAAGCTGAGATGCGGGATATTAGCCCTGGGTTTATTCCTAATATCACAGTAACTGACACAACTCCTGAATCTGAGCATGCGAGTGATGAAGAAGGTTTGGTTAAGGTTTCTTATGAAACCGCTGACGTTGAAGAAGGTTTGGAGAAGATCAATGAAGATGCAGCAGAAGATCGAATTGAAGATGACATTCTCACTTCCTCAATGATGCAGTCGGCGCTTATTGACTCAGTAATCACAGATTCGATGACAACCAGTGATATGGCCACCGTAGTGGAGGGACATAAATCTGCAGAAAATGATGCTGATTCTCATAGTAGTGATTCATTTGAAATGCTAGAGAAACCAGATATCATCGATGACTTTGTCGTTATTGAAGAAGTCGGAAAAGAAGCTCAGGAGTTCGACACTGAGGGTCAGAGTGTAAAAATTGATAAGTCTTCCAAAAAGATCAAAAAGCACGACGAGGAAATTGAAAAATATTTAGCTCACTCAGCTCCGACACCTTTAACCGGTAATGCTGGGGCTTCAATGGATGATTTGGGCTTTGAATTTGAAGACAGTCCGCCTCGTCCTGAAGGATCTGGAGTTGCATCTACTAGAGAATATGGTTATGAGTATGATAGGGAGCTTGAAGCTAACAAACAGTGGATTGAGAAGCAATTCCAAGGAGACCAAGCTGCAATGATTGCAGCCGGGTATGGATACGAGATGGAGTTCGAACGCGGGCCTCTGGAGGACATCAAGGAGGAGGATATAAATGATTTTGCAGCGTCTAGTTATGGGTCTCAGAAAGAATCTGGGGGAAGCCTCGGAAGTGTCAAAGATTCCTACTCCAGCACTCCAGACTATGATGTACTTGCTGGCAGAAAATACTTCACAAGATCTGGAGACCAAGATGACATTTCCATGAACAGCTTACAGGAATTCGAAAAACTAGAGCAAGCAATGTCTTTAGAAATGAGAAAATTCCATCAAGGACAAGGATCAGATTCTTCGAGTAGCGGCAGCTCTAAAAACCGCTTCCATCATGGCAAGAACAACACTGGAGACGACATCTCTGTAAACTCCCTTAAGGAGTTCGAAGGTCTCGAACACGCATGTATCCAAGCCCACAAAATTGAGGTAAAAGCTAAAGAAGAGGAAGCAGCATTGATTCAGATTGATGAAGGTCAGGAGAGCATTGCTTCCGAATCTGAGAGTTGCGAGACTGTTGGTACTGAGAAGAAGATCGCTGATATTGATGAGGAAGAAGACTATGAGAAGCGTATGTTTGAGATTGATGCCATTATCAAGCAGGCCCAATCTAACGTTGAGCGGTTTATTGACTTGAAGGAAGTGGAAAAAACTGAGTCGTTGGGCCGTGGAGATTCTATAGAGGAAGTCTCCAAAGTGCCTGAGTTAGACTTGGATGGTCCGGTGGTCAGCACGATCAAGGTTCAGTGGAAGGAAGGAGATGATGTAATGGTGACCTCTACTGACTCTTTGGACTTAAATAAAGAAGAAGAGCAGAGAAGGGATAGTGCTGATAGTCTAGATGCTCCCGTTCCTGTCGGTGATCTCATGACTGCCAGTACAGACTCAATTGAATTCCAAGCTCAAAAACATTCAAGCGATAATATCATGTCAGATTCTATAGAGATCCGAGAGGAGAAGCGGGACATGGTGTCCAGTGACTCATTAGAGTTGGGTCAGGCCACTAGTTCTGGACTTAATATTATTCAAACCGACTCCATCGATGAGGACGCCTCAAGAATTGGTCATGACCATAGTAGTGCTAGCACTGGCAAAGACTTTAGTTCGTCAGCTAGAGAGGAGATAGAGCATGATATTGCCAGAGACGATCTAACTAGTTCCACTGCGACTCATGCTACTATGCAATACGATACCGACTCAGTGTTTTCAGGCAGTTTTACCAGCGGAGGCTCCAACACCATGGTTTCTTCCACTGATACCATCGACCCCAAAGAGATGGTGGACGTAGGGGCTGCCGCCAGAAAAGTCTGGTTCGATGAAGACTTTTCTGGAAGACGTGTTACTGAGTACGTAGAAGAATCTTCCAGACCTTACGTATCAGAACATTTAGAGCCCCTGGATGATCCACTTTACTCTCATGTAGTGCACAGAAAGGTGGAACTTCCCCCAGAGGTACGCAGGGTAACCTTCACAGGTCCTGACGCAGATGAGCAACTACGCAAATTCATGCAGGAATTTGATGAAGGGGGAGAAGTGCAGGAAAGTCAAGAGGTGGATGAATTTGGTAATGTGCACACAAAAAAAGTGGTCCAGAAGCGTTTTGTTATTAAAGGAGACCAAGAGGGGCAGAGCATTGAAGATTATTTCAGAGATCTGAATCGGCCGGAAGTTGTTCAAGATCGCGGGGTTATTACCCGAGCCACTGCTGAGGCTGTGATCACCCAGGAGATCTCAGATGGAAAAGAGACGACTCGGACTACTATTACGAAGAAATTTGAGCTGCCCGGCTCAGAAAGTGCTTTGCTAGCTTCATGTGCAGGTTTGTTGCTACTAAACCCTCAATTTGTTGAAAAGACCCTTATAGGAGCCCAGTGTTTAGTTTCAGTTTTTATTGGTTTAGTGAGTTGTTGTTACATCGCACCTTCACTTTTTTCTCTTTGGTTGGTAAGTCGGTTTGGTTTTGGGTTTGCATGCGTTCCGCAGTAAGCATGCCGTTAACTTACTAAAATTTCCTTGGTTTGGTCCACCAATTATTTTTTTAATTACTGATGTAGTGTGGTAATGATTTGTGGGCCATGCGTTTGCGGACTGGTATTTAATGTTTCCTTTAATGAGTTTTCGGTTTATAGGTGAGGAGCCTGCTCAAGCAACAGCTGCGCGTCCGGCGACTTCATCCTTCAAAGGTAAACCACATTCTTGTCTTCATAAAAAAAATTTTTAATAGGGCTTTTAGTACTAGAATAACAATTCTAGTAAGAGCAGCCACAGCTTTGTTTATAGTAGCTGTTTCTATTCTCGTCTTCAATTTCTACGTATATTTGCCCATATATCTAGATTATAATGAGACACTAGTCGAGCTAAACATGTTATTTGATGCCTTAGCTTCGGTAACCCGTAGAAGGCCCTTTCGTTACGAAATCAGCATGGAAGACCAAACGGAAGTTAATCTAAGGGAACATGATTGGCGTTTTAACATGCCACGATATGGTAGCTAGATAAACGTCGTGCCAGATTTACACCTCACATTTTGACACTTTTTGTTGGGGTCGCATTATCTTCATCTCACTTGAATTACGATTTTTTTTATTTGACTTTTTTTGGAGATTAAGACAGTGCTGCTTCGTTTGTATAGTTAATTGTCGTATATTTGTTATCCCCTTATCATATGTGTTTCTTTGACCTCTTTAAGAAGATTAAGTAGAAAAGCGGAGACCTGTAAAATCCATAAGAATGTTTAACGAATCGATTCACTGGCAAAAGATTTTCAGGTAATTAATCCGTTGGGAAAAAAAAATTGCATTTACTCTCTGCTAAGCTTTACCGCTGTGCAACGTTCTTTTCAAAAAAAAAGCCTAATTTGCATATACTTTGATTTCACCTTGAAGGAGGCTGATCAATTTTGAATAAGTATAAGTTAAATCACATAAGCACGCCTAAGATACTTCAAAGAAACACACAGATATTTTCAAATTTTCCAGAAGTCTCTCGATGTTCAATGCGCATGGTCCAATAACGGTTTTTTTTTGCAGTTTTCCATTCATATTTTCCATAAAATATATATATATTTTTTTTTATTCCGTACACCGTTTCAAAGAAAGGAACTCTCAGTTGCGTTTGTTGAAAACATTGAAAGTCCCTTCCACATACTTAAATGTTTTTAATAATGAAGGCATGGGATATATGTTTAATATTAGTAGAGATAATTTCATTGTTCACTTACCTTTAAAAACTTTAATAACTCAACTTCACTAAAACGGATATTCCTCTTTGCAGCGGAGAGTGAGGAAGTCGCAGAAAAATTTGAGAAGGACAAACAGAAGTAAGTGTGACATTAAATTGGATCAAAGTGCAACGGCAACAGCAGCAATGTTGGCATAAAATAGCTATTATTAAGTACCTTCTACGATTATTGGAAATTTGGAGCACGGAGCGATGTTTTTAAAATTTCTTATATGCCGACATAGAATGGATGTCGAATTTACCATTTTGAGCTTTCTACTCTTCCCCTCCTTCTCTCGCCAGCCCGGGGTTAGAGTTTACACGGCCGGGAAAGAAGACTCACTAAAAAAAAAAAGAAATATATTTTTAAAATGTTTTGAGTTACTCAGATGGGTTGGCCCCCAAAGGAAATTGAATTTTTAGAGGTCAGACTAGGTCGATTTATCAAAGAAACATAAAAGATTGTTAGATTAACTACTCCGTATCAAACATTTTGGATAAAAGTAGCGGAAGAGAGCTTGTCCGTGCTACACATGCTGGTTAGCAAGGTCAACGCGAAAGAAATACAAAGAATAATAGAATGGATGTTGCAAATGTTGCTCCAGACGTTGCTTCTGTTGCACCCCAAAGATATTCAATAGATATCTGGTTAATATTTTAAGAAATTTTAATTTGACACTTTTTTTCAGAAAAGTCAGTGACCAACATCAACTATCTGACGAAATGAAAGAGCTCCTCAAGGAAATGGAAAGAGAGAGCAAACAATAAACGACTGACTATACTTATTATTTATCATGTATTGATTTAGTAAGTGATAAAACTGTTAGCGATGTATCAAAATTTGTATAAATACTCCCGAACGTAGACGAAAACCTTAGTATCGAATGGAAGAAATAAGAGCTTTTTTAGTTGTTTATACTATGATGGTGGAGAGATGACTTTAGCGATGAAGCTAATAAGCACTAATACTCGCTTCGAAAGCTTCAACGTTTAAATGCTTGCCGAAAAATTTTAAAGTTACCACTTTTCAACAAAAGAGGTGTTGTTACCTATATAGCTTTATTACCAAAATTTACAAGTCCATCACGCAACTTGTTGCTGTCCGAAGTATTTTCAACAAAATCGCTAATTTTTGGCGAATTAAACACTCGTTCCAATTTAATCTAAACTTAATAAACAATAGTTAAAAGGTAGCTAGAGGCAAATTATTTTCATGTGCAATTTTCATTGTTTTTTTTTATAGGAGCAATTTTGTCGCTCCTAGCGCTGTTGCCGCATCGGACGAGTATTGAACTGCTTTTAAGTAATAAATTTAGGATTAGTAGGTATTAGTAAGTAATAAATCGTGCAACGGCGCTGGGCGCGACCGAAAATAAACGTAGTTGAAGAGTACTTATTTTATTAAAAAGAAAAAACAAATCGATGTTTGTAAGTAAAGTTATCTTCGCTTAATGTGTTTCTTTTTGTTAAAGCTGTTATTTTTTATATAAATCGATTTATCGTTAGTTAAGGTTACCTGATTATTTGTATAAAACGGTTTATTATTTATAATCGATAATCACACTAACATTATATTGAATTATTTCTATAGCTTTATGATT
The DNA here is from genome assembly GCF_040115645.1 of Euwallacea fornicatus. Lineage (NCBI taxonomy): Eukaryota > Metazoa > Arthropoda > Insecta > Coleoptera > Curculionidae > Euwallacea > Euwallacea fornicatus. Next base: position 2,860,305 of record NC_089557.1, read on the forward strand.
GATGAACCCTCCACCCCACTGTCTCGCATTACAACCCCGTTGGTTTAGTGGTTTTTACCATTTGGGGTGCTATGAAAAAACTTTAATAACATGACGAAACGGCGGGGCTGAAGGGGGTCTATATTATTTATTTATAAATTGTGACATATGAACTATTTAATCTATGTATCAAAAATATTTCAGCGTCTAAACATAAAGCTTTCAGTATATTAAGAGCTTTGTTTTATTTTCCCAATCCCTCCCGAGTGCCATTCGGCCAAATTGATAGGCCCGCAGCTCTGACATCGTTCGTATTGGAAAGTCTGAAGAAGACAGGGCGGGAGCGGGAATGTTGAAATAAATATTTTGTAGGAGAAACTAAATCGAAATAGCGATAAAGTAATTTATATAGAAATTTGAGAGACTGTCGTTCAATCAAATCGTTCAATATCGTTTGCGTGGATGTTTTAGATGGAACGCTTAAGCCTTAAAATGGTGGATCATTCCTGCTTTTAAAATTTATCATCCCCTAAAAGAAATAGTGAAAAATTCGTCTCTAACGTGTGAAACGTATTCACTGGAAATTCTTATAATGAAAATGAATAATATGTAGCGTTGGAGGCAAGCGTTTTCTGAGGACCCGATGAGTTCGTTATCATATTTTGTGCGAAATAGCTCGACACCAGAGAGCCCTTTTAACAAAATATGAAAATGAACAAATGCGATTTTTACGGAAAACACGCTTGAAAGTAAAATTATGTGGCTATTTTTAAGCACGAATGCTATTTAGACGAATAATATTTGCCAAATAATTAGAATTTATCGTTAAACGTACTGCTTATACAATGTTTAGAGTTTGTTAATTCACTTTCCCTCGCAATATTTTGCAATTTATTGCGGGTAGATATAATAAAAACCGGTAGTTTATTTTTAGCGTCCAAGTAAAATATTGTGCATTAAACCGTGCTGAATGCAGAAAAAAGGTGTGAACACCCGTTTTATCACGTGTTTTGTTCCACTATAAACCACATTGATCTGAAAATGTTATTTACCTTGAAATTATGGGGCTCTATCAATTATTTTGCTTAGTTTCAATATTTTTAAACTCCGTTGAAACCGGCGATTTCGCAGCTTGGACCATTTTCCGTGCACCTCTCTACATGTAAACTTGATAACCGTTTACGTAACTAGTTAGGAAAAACGTAATTTTAAGAACCAAATGGGTTTTTGCGGTGCCATTTTCGATGTCGCCGAGCGGGTCTCCCCGTGCGAACGGGGGGAAAGGGGCTACTTCGCCCACGCACCAACTCTATTTTTCTAAAAATCGAAGCTCCGCGATTGTTTTTTTATTTACTCCGATTAACCCGCACATCACCCAAAGAAATCGAGAAATCTGAAATCAACACCCCCTACCTCTATCTCTGCGCTAAATTTCGACAAGATTAGGACGCCGTGCTGATTGGGCCATTTGTAGAGAAGCGCGTTTTTTAAAAAACGACAATTCATTAGGATGCATATGGGTCGATTAAAATCTCCAGAGAGGAAAATGTCGAATTGTTTCCATTTTTCGGGTTTTACACATCAGTATCTCGGGAACTCGAACAGCAATGGTGTTAAAAATGCAAATCGAGTTAATGGTCTTGATGAGCTTCACCAATCTGCACCGGTCGGATTAACGTGTTTCTTCTAATTCCCAAGACACTAGTTAACTTTAACGTTGATTCTTGTGTTCGAATGAAGATCGTGCAAATTGCACTCATGAAGCTTCAGAGTGACGTTGCTCAGCTTACCACGGGAAGAGCGCGTTACAAACCCGAGCCGTCACCCCAAAACCACGCTCGCCCTTTGCCCTTTACGACCCTGCAAAGCTTAAAAGAACTTTTCGTGTGCCATTTACTTTAACTCTCCCGCATAGTCTCACTCGGGCAACAAGAAGGACGATCCTCCAACGGCTGCTACTCGCGAAATCACCACGTGTACCGGATAGAGTTGGGAGGTAATGCTGAGGATTTTCACGGCTCTCAAGAATTCCCCCTTCGACGAATCGCACTTTTGTTTCTCAAACATCTAAAGTAATTAAATCCTCTAAAACCTCTAAAAGCTCCAATATGGGCCGCCTTCACAACGACGATGTTAATTTTAAAGCGGTTATGGGCTCCATTATCGCGCCCCCTGAATTATAGTCGCACGCAGTTTACATCATGTTGTTTTACATTTTGTTGCCACTTTACAGCCCACGTTAATTAACCTCTGCAACCGGCCGCAGCTTAAACAGTTTTTGTTTATGTCAATGATATTAAATTTCCACTGAGAGCGCACAAGTGTGGCGAGACATTAGTAACAAACAAATGTTACATTATGAAGAACAAAGGAACACGTATGTTTTGTAAAACGTAGCGTACGTTCGAATGTGAATGGGAATTAAAGTTTCGCGATAAAAAATTAAAAATGTTTTATTAAATGTGGAAAAAGTTCGAACGGGGAAAGGAATAAAAATTTCTAAATCTTTAATTAAAACGTTAGTAAGATTAAATCTACACTCGCAAACCACAACTATGTTTAAGCCATTATTGTCTCAGCCTTCAAGTAGAATTATAGCGTGGAAACTGGGGGCAAATAAATAATAACATAATGAATACAAATTCATACAAGGTTTAAATGTTAGCACGATATATGTTCACAGGCCTTTAGCGGCAACTGGTTGGCTGCTAAATAATGCCACCTCATAACAACAGTGTCGCAGTATCTGGAAAGCAGCAGAGGATACACTTTGGAGGATAATAATTTGCAGATCAGGCTAACAAAGCCTAATTACCATAATATTAGCTTTGTCATAGGAGCTGCCTGTGTTGCTTCGTTTGAGACTGTGCTAATCATGTTTTCTCCATACACACTCCTCTTAAATTTCAGCTACCACCATTTATTTGCACTTCGGTAAGTTTCCTTTAATAAACTCAAATACGTATAATTCAACTTTTCCTAATCTCAGCTGAGAAGTTCGTCTATTCTTTTTCAACTACTCCTTAAGATTAATTTCGTATAGAAAGTTATGAAGTTAAGTGGGATTTTGTTGGTTAAGATTGATAGTGAAAGCTTTTTGTGCAGAACGATGTGATATATTAATTGGAGAGGTTTCTACCGGAAAGTTCGATTTGATTCTCGAAGATTGTCGAGAAATCATAATGCGATATTTCTTCCTGTTACGTAACTTATAAACATACAATAGTTGTTTACGTTATGCAATTTTCGCAGTGACTTTTTGATTGCACGTTCACGCTGAAGCATCCAGAAAATGAAGCTTCGGCGTATTAAGTTTGGCTCAGCAGTATCATACGCACCCTGTCCAGTTTAATTCACGATTTGAATACCCTCCTTTCTGTTCATTTTTGCTTTTCAACTCCGTGCTTGCTTATAAGCTTCGATTTTGCTATTTTCAATTTCTCCAATGTTTTTTCTATTACCATTGGGATGTATTTGAAAGGTGAATAGAAATTAAACCTTATTTAAAATTTTATTATTCCATTTTAATTAGAGAAACTACCTTCTTTGCATTTTCCAAAAGAGGGAGAAAGCACCTTACAGGTAAGAAATGACATAAAAAGTAGAGGCAGGCAATTTAAAAGTAGTTGGCGAGAAACATTAACCACCATATTTGTAATATGTTTGTGAGATGTCGCCGGGGAGTAAAGGAAAAATTAAATTTGAGATAAAGGATGAATATGGAGAGAGACAGTGAACCATGGGAATAAAGTCGAGCTGAAGTGCAGAGACAGAAAGAATTTTTTTTAAGTTAAAAAATCAGAGAGAAGAATAAGCAACAAAATTTTTGTACATTCTTAGTTTAGTGTCTAACTCGGTGCTTCATACGAATTTCCTCTATTCATTCGATGTGCTCTTTTATATTTGCTATGTCTTACTATGTCTAAATTTTCAAAATTCCGGCAATTTATTAACGTTGGCTTATTCTATTAGTATGGAAATTCAATAATATGTCGAGCGACACCACGTATCTAAATATACATATATTTTTTTAGTTGTCCGGTTTCTTCAGTGTAATTAAAATTACTTCAAACGTATGTTATTATTAATCTAATATATGCCATGAAAAGGAAAATCAAAGGAATTTAATATAGTAAAAGGAATTTATTTAAAAATAACTTTGTCAGAAAGTGATTCTAATGGAATTTATATGCGTAATGCGAGTAGACACGAACGAGATTAATCTGTGCTAGTGGTACCATAAACTGCAGACGTTTATGACTTTATTCAATTGCTTAATTATCAAAAAGGTACGTGATAGTTGCTTTTAATTTCCGAAAGACATTTTGTATAATTCAAAAGAAGGTAAAGACCAAAATTTTTAGCGAAACACGCCACTAATTAACATATTTATGCCTTTTTTTCGAAGAACGATTTACATTTAAACGAATAGATGAAACTGAATAATGAAGGGTTTGTCTATAAAAAGTTTCTTAATTGAATGGAGAGTTCCGGGACCATAAAAATAATGTCGCAATGTTCACATGGTTTAACATTGCAATTACGAAGAGACGAAACTGAACACGGGTATGGAAAAAATGTCGAAAGGGCAAACACATGCGAAGTAGGGCAGACTCATACAAGTAAAGTTTTTATATCACTTAAGCGTTTGTGTTGTTGTTTGATTTTATATTTTACCATCCTCTTTTTGCAACGGTTACGCCATGTTTTCTTTAACAAAATGTTTATATATTTTTATTGTTTTTAAAAATATGTAATAAACTCAAACGTTTCAAACATCAACCGAACGAAAAGAAAACACGTTCTGAAACCATTCCAGTGGGAAGATAAATTTCGAAGCAGACCTGAAAATAAGCAATTAAATTACACAATGCTTATGTACAGCTTGCAGAGTGACTACCGTCGATGAAATAAATTACAAACACAGGGTTAAAAAACTACGGGCATGTATAACATAATATTCAAACACTTGAAGCGAAAGCTACGGGCCCTTAGAACACAACGTGCTGGCACATAAATCTGAAAATGGCAAAAAAGGAAAGGCGCTACGTTTTTTAACCACTTCGCATGGCAAAAGATTAAAAAAAAAAGGTTAAAAATAATTATTCGGCACTCAGTTGTTATTTATCAATAAAAACACTTCTGTTGTGGTTGTTGAAGTTACTCGTGCTGCTGCCTCTAGCAGGATAGGAAAGTTAATAAACAATACTGAGGTGTAAATGTTCAGGTTACAATACTTGTACCAATGGACCATTATTAGGCCTGCTCCAGGATTGTATGAAAGCGGCCTATAGCCTCTCGCAAAAAGGGCCTTTCTAAAACAAAACATGAACCCTAATTTTGTCCGAAATTATGAACCAACAGCCCATCACCTGAGGCTACGAACTTTCAGAAATGATTAACACAACTGTTATACACACGTAAATAAAATATCGGGGCATGCGTGGTACTCCACGTCCGGAAACTACGGATAACTCAAGCGTTGGCCCTGCAGTTTAGCGTGGAAGTTTCTGGGAAACTCCTGCGTTTGCGGCTATTTTTCCGGGCAGATACGCGAAAACTTTGCGCCATTCGCCAGGAAGTTTTCTTGCGTCGTTTGGGAACAGCGTTTGGCGATAATTTCGGCGCGAGTTGTGCTCCGCATTGTGTATTTCGGGGATCATTTTGTGTAATTGCGAGTTGCTGTGGGAATTGTTGCATGAGGTGAAAATTGCTCTGTGGGAGTTGCAAAGGAGTTGAAACTGAATAATAAAAGGTATTGTAGAAAAAGTTTCTTTGGAGCGAAAGAAATGGTAGGGACAAAAGATGGAATGCAAAGTGAGCTTCAGGGCTTCTAAAACAATCATGCGCGAGGCAATCGTTTTTTAATTAACAGTTGAGACGAGATATTTCTTTGTAGACGGAATGGAAAAATATCGAAATTATGATTAAAATATCAGGGGGCAAATTGTTGAGATTTTTTGCCAGTAAAATCGCTTTCAAGTTTGTTATAAAAATCTGACAATTTATTTATTCATATACGATATAGCAAGTATACTGAAAATTATCGATTATCTTTGGAACAATATATATTAACGCAATATGACGTAGTATGAAAAGATAAGTACAAGTGCGCGTAAGGCAAGATTGCGCGCAGTACGAGTGCTACAAATGTCTATTTTCGGAAAAGAATTTCATAAACAAAATGGTCCATATTGAAGGCTCTTTTGCAGAAATTTTGACTCTCAGACGTGGGCAGAAATTTTATCGTGGTAAAATCTGCAGTGATTAAAATCATTATCGAATAGTGAAATACCCGGTTCTTAGCGGAGTTTTCACATTTCTCTTCTCTCGGCGAGCCTTGCCACTATCATCGATAAATTCAATTCCAAGTATGTATCTCAAAATCGAAATCAATACTAAATGGATTTGGCAACAAAACCGCATTTCAAGCATATATTTCAAATACTAATGTTCCTCTTAAGCCATCAACCACTTTCAAAAAGAATCCATCTCCTAAAGATATTTCCCAATACGCTTCTAAATCCTCCACTTTTGTCTGTTCAGCAATTCATACTATCGGGGATCCCGCTTTGCACTTATTCCCGAATTGTATAAATCGACGATAACTTAAATGTAATTTGAAACGGATTTTAAAGAATCTGTGTAATGGCTAGACCCTAAAAGTCCGGCTGAATGGTCCGAGCTCTCCACTCGAAAATCTGGTTTAACTAATGGCCTCGCTTCTTTGGGAAAGAGATTTAAAGTTCCCTTCGATAAGTTAATCTTTTCTACGTACCTAAAGATACACTTTTCCACTCTTTACAGTTGGCATTCAACTACATAAATTGTTTTATTTGAGTGTTCGCAAAAACTTTCCCTGGAAATGGTTTCCCGGCCAAAGCTGATTCCCGTCAAGTTTTATTCTCTTTGTCTATTGCGAATAACTGCACAACCGGATAGGCTTCATGGATTGCCATATAGGCGAAGAACAGGGGGTTTAATGGAGAGTGGAAGAGATAAATCTGGGTATAAATACTTTTTAGACTTCATCCTCGGGGGAAAAATGGAGTTTCACAGAAAACTCCATAAATTCACCAAAATTGTTTGAAACTTAAATAGTCAACCCTTAAGTCGTCGAAGGTTGGTGTAACTTGTAAGTCACGAGATTTTATTAATAGGAAAAGCGATGGCTATATCTCACCTGACTAAATGTTTCTGTGTACCTACTTCAAACCTTAATTGAATTTGGCGTAAAGTTGAGAGTTTTCTCTTAAACGCCACCGTTCGAAAGTTTGTTGGGAAATTACGGGCTAAGACCGAAGTTTTCAAGTTTATTGGTAGGAAATTTCGGGCTACCTGACTGTTCGACACAGAAACCCGGTTTATGTTCTCTCTATGGGGAATATTTCATTAAATGAATACATTATTCTGAGAGAAAGAGAGAAAGAGTCGAAGAGAAAGAGGCCGGAGTGTGATTATATAAAATGTCCAACTTAATATAAGAACTAACTCGTATTTTTTCTGATTTAAAATCTAAGGTTTCCTCATATTTTTACCCACATTTTCTGACTGCTTAAGTAAGCTTTGACTTGCTCACTAACCTCTACTAATCGTTATTGGCTCTCCGCAGAGCAGGTCGGTAACGCCAACCCAAGACTGAACTAATCTGTTAATATAAAAGAACTTATCATCTTCGCATGGTTATCAGACTTCTCCACCTATGAGCAAATCGACTAAACATTAGTTTCATCTTGTATGGGATATTGCATTGCCTACCATTGTACTATATTTTATCCAACGAAATTGCTATAAAAACACACCTCGTCCCCGTTTCTAATAAAAAGTTTATGGTGATTGCAAAACGTCGAAATGCCAGATTTTGCCCTTAGGTTCATCCCAACTTCTCCAATAAAGTACTCTTTCAAGTAGATTGATAAAAAATTAAAATGGTTGCCCATAAATACGGTCTTCCTTAGACCATTTTAAAACTTTGCGGCAAGGCATAAAGACTACAACAATTCCTGCATCTTTTACCGTTGTCGAGATCCCTATGAAGACGTTCGCATTTGAAGTATCCCGGACATTTCTGAGAATGTAGCCCCAGTTTCTTAGAGTTAACCGCGCCCTTTAACTTTATGAACACAAGGACAAAATACCAATAAACTAGGCCATAATTCTTGGTTTACAAAGTTTCACTACCGCAAAGGGCAATTCATAATAATATGCATCATATCGTTGCTGGTTCTTGCTTAGTGGTAAAAACAGGGGCTTTGCAAGTTGGTGCTGGAATGTTTTAGGGCTAGGAATGTCAAATATTTCAATTAAGTCCGAAGGAACTAAGAATTCTTTTCTGGAGAGGGTTTCATTCAACGTTGGAGAGCGTCGCGGTACATTATTTCCGGGATAGTTACGAGCCAGGGAGGGGAAGTGTTGAAAATTTGGTGTCTAAAAATGCGCATAGAGAAGGGCCATATTTAATTTTTAAGTAAAGAAAAAGAATTAATAGGAAAAATTCCAGTCGTTTCATAGGAGTACATAATTTTTCCCTAAAATTCTCACTCGACTGCCACACTCAGGCTGACTACAAAGTCCCCCATCCGACCTTGGTTTCTAAAGCAAAGTGATTGAGAAACGATATGAGAATTTATCTATTAGAAAGTAAAAAATAATGCATAAATCACGGCTCATATTTAGTACCTAGTTAGTACATTAATTGCACATTCCTGCATGCGGAGGTTAAGCGCCCTGGAAGTTTATAGAGAATGACTCATTCATCTCAGGAGTTTTGCAGTAAAACTGACAAAGAACATCAGGATTTATCGATCTGGAAAGTAGAGATCTTTCATAAATATCTTTTTAAACTTCTCAGCTTAGTTTAATATTACTGCGGAGAATAAGTATTCTGGAAGTTTACTGAGAATAACAACTTAATTTCAAAGATTTTTGCAGTAGAATTGATCAATATTGTTCGATTTGAACGCGAAAGTTCTTTAATGAATCATGGTGCGATGAGGGTGAGAATTTCTTTTGAATCTTCCTAGTTTCGTTTGATAAACGGGCGAGGTGAGTTCAAAGTTTATCGAGAATAACTAGATCGCTTCGAAGCGTTTTGCAATAAAATTGATAGAGAATTATCATGTCGCAAAATGTATAAAAGTTGAGGAAAATGTCCCGTGAGACCTTTCAGTCTAACTTCATATTCAGAGGCAGATAGGATGAACTGGCCCACTCTAGGGGTTTTTATTCCAAAATTAACTTCCCTTTAAATTCCAGAAGGAATAATTTATCGCACTGAAAGTGATAAGATGTGAAATGAATCGAGTGCATCGGAAGAGTTCAGTTGGCCCAAATGCTCAGGAAGTCATCGAACACGTAACTTACATTTATAGTTGAAAATTAACAGAAGAAATCCTCCTAATGGGCAACGGCTACTCACCGCGTCGGTATCAAAATCGTGTTGGTTAAATTCCCAAATACCCCGACCACTTTCAATGAAGAGTATGGATGCAAATGACCGGTATTCAATCGACTTTAATGGAAAATGCTACTGACCCTTCGCATGTTTGCCAGAAAATCCCGTGGTAAGTCCATTGAAAACTAAAAATTGTTGTGTGTTCCCGTAAGCCTCATCAACAAAATTAAGGTCAGCGCCCATCAGTTTAAAAAGACATGCAATGTAGCCCAAGAGCATGCAAATTCTTTATTATTTAGCTAACAGCAAACAGGCTTAAAAGCCTTAAGTGATTGCTTCGAAGCAGCTGCATGCTTCTAATATATGGTTAACGAACGGCAACAAATTGCACTTGATTACCAACTAAAATGTCCGAGACTTGACCCCTTTAAAGATCAAGACGATGAGCACTAATCTTAAGATTCCACACCCGTATAATTTGAAATTCCGACAAGATTGCCCACCATATTGTTATTGTTCTCCCCACGGTTGGGGTTATGCTAATTGCTATCATTATCCCACTCGTTTCTCGTGTCTTCGTTTAAATTACAAAGTTAAACCTTCACCACGAGCAATTAAAATAAACTGTTTGGTTTAGAATAGTTTCGGGTGTCGTATTGTGTATTATGTTTGGTTAAATTTCATAGTTAACAACGTGCGATCCAGTTTATTATACTCCAGCAAAAGTTTAAGTTCAGGCCTATATTCACCGCAAATCTGAAAGGATCACTACGACAGATCCCGCTAAGTCCTTTTCACTTCGAAACAATATTGACTGAAGTCTCGAACTTCCAGGGATGCACATACGAAAATTAATACACAGATAATCCGTTTAAGGACATATTGACCGCCCTTGAGTCGATTAATTGTCCAGTATCTGGGGACCCTAAAGTTTGCTGCAGGAATGGAAACAAGCAACATTGCGGAGAGATAATTTAGTTTGACCGTTACTATGGGAAGGTGTAGAGTTCGTGTCGTGAAATTTGGTAGTAAGAGTGGTAGCACTGGTTGTGACAGAAGCGAGAAGTATCCAAATTATATCTAACAAGAGGCTCAGTACGAACACTCTGTTGGACAGAACTTTGATTGCGAGAATTTTCAATTGAAGCGTTGATTTGGGGCATCATCAGTTTGGCTATAGAGAGGGAAGAACTTGACGCCTTGTATAGTTAATGATTTGGTGAAAAATCTTCAATTAATTCCTCGTTGTCCAATCAATCTCTTGCAATTATTTAATGTTGTCTCGTGTTTTACCGAGGAATTTCTTGTCCTCAGAGATCCCCGAAACGTATCGAGGCATTATCAAATAACTTTCGCAAAACGCTAAGAAACCAATCTGAAAATGGTAAATTATGAATAAATCGCCGGGCAAGGAGCGTGATTTATCTTAAGTTCCTCTTGCAAGTTTAGGACGAGAAGAAAGACATTCTTAATCTCACTTAACGTCTCGATTTTTTAAAGTAAAATTGATAAAAGACCCTTGATCAATCCTGACGTAATGAAGATATGAATTTCTATTCACACTTGTGCAAACGTATAAATTTCTGTTCAGCTTCAGGGTCCAATTTCACTTTTAGATAGATAGGAGATGTGTTAGAGGTTTGTAGAGGGTCAAGAATAAAACTAAGAGGTTTTTCCATTGCAATTGATAAGAAGCGTTAAGATTTATTGATCTAAAGTGAAAAGAGATCTAAGTGACGAAAAAAGTTTAATAGAGACTTAGTGACTAATTTCGAGGGGTCTTCAAGTAAAGGTGAAATATATCAGGATAAATGGAAGCACCACTGGAAATACCATTCACAAATCAACGTCTTCAATTTCGATCAACTGTGAATCGCGTTTTCCAGTAAGAGAAAGTGCCAGTGGACCCTATAATAAGTTCCAAAAATGATTAGCGATGGCTAACGCTACGGATTGTCCTAAGTTAAACGTTTCTTCTTTCATTGGGAATTAACGTAATGTTACATCTTCTATAACCAAAAATGAAACAACGCGATACTGTCACGTTAATAGCACCCCCCTGTATTAATTATCATCGTTGCTAATTTTGCTGTGGACGCCGCTACTCTGACTGCTCGTTTATGCCGCCGCTGCTGCTGTAACTGCTCAATTAAAACACACACAAAATGTGTCTTTTAATTAATTTGAAAAAATAAAATAAAATAAATTTCACAATGCGCAAAACATTTTATTTAGAAATCCGCCTATTGGGGAAACGAGGCGCATTTCTTCAACATGCAAATTGCCATATACCGAGTCTGTCGTGGATTTTTTCCCCGCTGTTTCGGAATCACTCAAAGCATTTAAAAAGAGATTTTTCCTTAAAAATCTATTAAATTGTCAACCTTCGCATAGCAGTAAATTGTAAATTGCTTCAAGTGATTGCGATGTTTTTGTGCTTACGTCAGAGTGGGGCTCCAGATACTTTGTATATAATGCGTATATCCAGCGCGGTTATCACGTGTGATGCACTAAAGGTTTTATTTGCAACATTTGCATACTAACAACTTTTGAGTGCATAAATTCGGGAAACAGTTCAATTATCCTGGATACGACTCTATTTACATGTATTTTAAATATCTAAATTGTTAGGGATTAGCATTTAATTTTCGCCCGGCTGACGGGTATCGCCTCTATTAATTGAACTGGAATTTGCCAACTGCATTCACTGAACTATTAAATAATATATTAAAAGTAATTAAATTCTCTCAGTTTCGGAATCCGAGGTTTTCAACGGATAATGAAAAAATCTAAACTTCGAGGAAGTAACCACCCCCCTTTTGAAAACTCTTTTGAGAATTCTCTTTGTTGCAATGCAGACTACCTAAATTAAAACCGGAGAACTTTAGTAGGTCATAATTTGCATGTTAAAGATTTCAGTTAGTCATAAAGCAAACTGGAAATTATGAGCTGGAGGCAAAGCGAAAAGGTAATGTGATAATGCAAGTTAATTTTAATAAATTTAGTTACTGGTGGTTAATCGTAACTGAGTCACATTTGAAATTCAATGTCTCAGTGTAAAATGTGAAATTAAACCCATAGCAAATTAGCGGAAATGCTGGACGGGAAAAATGAAAAACGCCTTTAGTTAAGTGGAATTCATGTACTAAGTTTCGAGATACTGATAGCATAACTTATACTTTCAGCGAGATTCCTCTAATAACATATATTCTCCTCGAGATTCCAGCGAAATTTATGCCCTTAAACGCCCCTTTCTTTGCAAATTGAGGAAGTCGTTGAACGCTCTTTGTGAGTGCATCAATTTGTGTAACTACTCAATTTTAAATGGAAATATAGACGTCAAACTTAACTGCAAACCAAGTTTCCTTGTAAGTATTTAATAATGCACGATGGGAAGTTTTTTGGACGACTAAAAATATGTTCCATGATGGATCGAACGTGTGCACCCACCATGTGTAAGATAAATTACGTAAATGCCATGAGGCCAAAATGTATTTTATGTGCGATCGGCTTTTGAATATAAATATATGATAGAGCAGCAGACACGTTACACTGACGTTATGAAAATGACAAAATTGATTTGGTCGCTATAATAGTTTTTGCCAGTCAGGGTCGAGAGAATGTATCTTCGTCGGGTAGAAAGATGTCAGTTGAAATCAAGACTGAACGGATTTTCGGACTTCTTATTTTCAAATTCACTTTTGGTTATTTTTAACAGAATAGAGTGGCCGCTCTTTGTGGTATATCGCATCGAGGAATGTACGGCAGTTGTGCTAGCGAAATTACGACTACAACTCATTTTTAGCACTCGAATATCGACAGAAATATTCTCGAGGTTTGTGGGCTACATTAGCTAATTTTAAAAGTATTCGAAGAAACGGTAATTCAAAATATCAACCCATATCCGTCCGAAAGTAAAAAGATATTCATACATCATCGGAGAATTTCGCGTTCATGAGGGCGAAAATTATTCTAAGCTTCTAGAGAATAACTGATTAAGATCAAGTGCCTTTGCAGTAAAACTCGCAGAAATTCTCAGGGTTCTGAGTATGAAAAATCATTCAGCAATTTCCTTAAGACTAACAGTTCTTAATTGGAAATACGAAGACTCGGTGGTATCCATGGAAATTGGAGAATTTTTCAATGGATGGGAGTATGTACGTGTGGTCTGCCCGGTTTGTACCGGGTGTCTAGGCGAAACCTGGACATGGGAGAGTGACGTGGGAAATCGGTTTTTATTTTTTTGCACCTGCACGTATTATCCAATTAAAAAACTTCTTACGTGGAGGTCGTAGTACTCAAGATCGGCTACCATTTCGCAGTTTTTCCAATCTTCGGATTGAAGCCGTTTTGGCTCGACACGCTACCACTTTTCAAAAATTTCAATTTCTCGCGTAACCGTCCGAAGCAACGATTGGTCAGATTCGTTTGTGGTCTCTGTGAGCACTAGCTATAAATATTTTTGCAAACAATGTTAAAGTTCTTTGTTTTTGCTCACTTATTTGTTTGGTTGAACTTGAATATATATTTTTTATACATGTAGTTAGTTGTTCAATTTATTCATTTTAAATTCTTTTTGTTGCGTTTAAATATAAGGTCATACTAAAACAACAACAAAAAAACAATCCATTTTACATGGCGTTTTTACGCTTCCGGTGTTGGGGACTTCGTGTTTGTTTAATTCGGACCTCGACTCTGATCAATCGTCGACTCGAACGATTACGCGGGACATTGAACTTTTCGAAATTTGGACGTCTTTTGCGCCAAAACGGCTCTAATTAAAAGATTGAAAAAATTGCATGATGATGGCCGCTCTTGGGTACTACGACCTTCGTGTAAAAATTTTTCGGTTGGATAATCGGTGCAGGCGCAAAAACATAAAAACCGATGGTCCATGTTAATCTCCGATATCCAGGATTCGCTTGGACAGTCGCTATATTTTTCAATCTAATTCAGCGCCCAATTATTTTTATATGGAAAATTACAAAAATACCTCTTATGGACCATATTTCTATCGGAGATTAAATAAATGAAAGTATTACATTTTTGCCGATGAAAGTATGCAATGTACGCCTTATTTTTAGTAATAGAATTTAACCGTATTGGTGAATATGTTTTATTGCGACTAGTAAAACCAGCTTCAAATAAATTCACAATTCATAAATCATGGTCAACCACAACCATTTAATAATTCGATTGTCATTTGGTCAAAATCCGCATTCATGAGCTGAGCAATAAATCCATAGATCATCAAAATCCCCCATTTTCTACCACTCCATTAACCTCCATTCGATCAAGTGATTTTTCCATTTATCCACTAACTGCGACTATTTTTACCTGAACCTCCGCACAACATTAAAAGAATATAATCGATTTTTCTGTCAAATGAACTTAGTAGTCAATCTCTAGCCGATAAGGTCGGAGTATGACGACTGTCATTAATGTAATTTTATCATTTGTCCTCGATTGTCACGTTAATGGATAGTGGTCATTGTCGATGATGATGATATTGATTAGTAAAACATGCTCGAACAATTATTGTTTATGGGGTAACAAGTCTGAACTCTAATTCCAGACATACAGAGACTCTCTTAATAAGAATCTTAATAAGCCCCTACGGATATTCATCCAGAGATATTCTAATTCTAGACATGTCTTCATATTCAGCGCTCCGTTGCGGTTTAAGTTTCAATTTTCGAGATTTATTCCAGGATTGGTTTAATGAGCCTCTATGCTACTTGGACTAACACAGCCATTGATTCCGTTGGAGTATTGTGAGATATGTGTAGCGATGTGAGGTTGAGTTGAATAGGAGTGAACTGACTTTGTCACAATGGAACTGCAATGTGAAGTAGTTTTGAAGATGCTCGTGTTATGAGAAACGGATTCGTAATGACGCCTATGAATGGTTGTTAGAGATAGAAGTTAGTTTTGGCCGATTAATAATGGAGAGATTGTCATGCATTAAGGCTTTTTCTCAAGCGAATAAAAATATCTATAATAATTTCTACGCAGCGTAATAAAAGAGACTTTGTAGCGTAATTCCGACATAGTGTCAGAATTGAAGCCCCTTTAGACGTGAGTTCCGTGGAAGAAAACTGTTACTTTATTTCTTTTTTAATTAGAAAATCGTCCTTGATCTCACTGATAACATCGGAACGTCACCATCCCCAACATATTCTGCCTAAAAATGTGCAGGATGTCCCAAACGCCATGGGATACCATCGTTATCTGCTAAAAGGTGAGAGCTACGCGGTCGGTTAAATCAGAGGAGACGTGTCAAACTTCAGGTTCGGTTAATATTCCATAAACAGTGTTGCCAACTTTTCCTTCTTTTTCCGAGATATTGGGAGAAATCTGATGAATACCAAAATTTAATTTTCACAGTAAATCAAAAACTAAAGATTTTTCAAAAAAATATTTCATACAAAAAGTTTATACTTTTTTGAGCTCTTGACTAGAGCAATTTTCAAATTTTTATAGTTGACCTAATTTCCATTCAGAGTCATTTTGAACATTAGTATTTTAAAAATATTTTACTATTTTAAGTTTTTAAATGTGTCGTTTGATCGTTAATGTTCACATTTGTAATAACGTTCAGTTCACATTCATAAAGAAAAACCTTGATGCTTGTCAGTTTTACCCCAAATCGTTGAAAACTGCTGTGGTGTCGTCGTTTTGTACGAAACATTTTTTTGGAAAACCCTCAGTTTTCGATTTCGAAATTGAACTTTGGCATTTTCATATTTTTCCCAATATCTCGGGAAATAGAGAATGTTGGCAACACTCTTTGCCCCGAATAATAACTGGCCCCCAAGTTTGACACATTTCCTCTGATTTAACCGACCTCGTAGCGCTGATCGTTAGGGAGACAGCAATGATACCTCAATGGCATTTGGAACACCCTGTGTTTATGGGAGTAATTTTAATATGTAGCTTTCAATTCATGTTCGTATTTTATATTGTCAAAGAAATTTAAATTATCCACGGGCAATTTGTACTTTTATACATGACCTAAATTTAATATCAAAACTTGTAAAGTATGTCTACGTATAATATAAGCAAAACTCGAACGAACCGAGGCGTGAAATTAAACTCATTTGCTTATTTTGAGTATATTATTGTGTGGAAGTATGTAATTTACTTCCTCGAGAAAATTAATATAATAGCTAAAACCCAGGAGTTTTACCCCGAAATTATTGTTAAGTCCATGAATATAATGCGCAATTCCGAAACCTCCCTCTATAGTTGGTATATTTTTTCGTTGAAGGCATATGAAAATTCACGATTGATAAATTGCCTCCGCGCCACCAAGCCAGGATGTATTTTATGTCGAATCACCCTTTGAATATAAATGTATGGCAGACTATAAACGGACAGCTTTGTTGTGCAGATATGGGGTGCCCAAATGGAAAGTTCAATTTTCGCATTAACGGTACTATGTGGTACGAGTTGCTAAGGCAAAATCTAAGAGCGTCTTCACCATAAGTATAAATTACAAGAAAGTTTAACTTGCTGCACGTAAAGCCTTAACCGTATGATTAGAAGGAAAGCTCAACGATTTTAACCCCGAAACTTCGGGGAGTTTCTAATAGGGGTTCGAATGATTTTGTTCCGTTTATATGTCTCGAGGTTTCACGCTTCGGCGAATTTCCTGAGGGTGAATTAATTAGTTGCCGTCGCGTTAGGAAAATGTTTTAGGATTTTCCGCGATTTGACGCAGTCTGCGTCCATCGAATACCCGGTCCGCAGAATCGATGAGGTCGTTCCTATTAAATCCTCCCCTCATAAATTTACACCATTACACTGTATAATTAAAGCTGCTCACTCGGGTATATGATAAACTAAAACCTTACCAGAAACAATTAGGCAAAGTCTCTTCATAAGACGATTTGAGGATCTAAATCTGAGTGAAGATCTAACCAACCGTAAAATGAACTTTCGCCTTGTAAAAAGTGATTTTGTCCGAACTTCTTTCTGAAAGGAAAGAAATATTGCTGCTAATCAGGGTTAATAAGGATAATCCAGCACTTTCGAAAGCTTTCAAGAGTTAATTAATTGAGAAGCTTTGGAAGGTTTTGAGGGTCTCAAGCAGGAAATCATCGTTAAGTCCTTTGAAAAGTTGTGGCGGTTATAGAAGAAGGACGAATCATTTCTTTGCGCTTAGCTTTGAGGCTAAACATAGATATTCATGCAATTTTAGCCTCTTTCTCTTCGAGAGTAATGCATAAAATGCCAATAAAGGCTATTGTAAAGGTCGTGTTACAGAATAATTGCAAATAGCTGAATGCATTAAATTGGGAAGCTGAACCTCTGGAAACAATAATACCTGCATACGAAATTACGGCGATTGTGTGCTTCAAAATGGATTTGGAGTTAACATTGTGAATAATATTAATTACGAGCAATTTCATTTGAATTCTAATTAGCTTTACATCAAAATTTGAAGTTAAAATATATTTATTAATTTAGGTTTATTTGACATCGCGTTTTCGTGCAAAGTACATGAAAGAAACTCATAATTACCCTCGGAAAAAAATCGTTAAATTCGCCACGAACTGTGATGAAATAGATGTTTAACCTTGTTATGCTATACAGTACGAATAGGATATCGAGAATAACAAAATTAACGTGATGAAGGAAAAAATGCCTTTCAGATTACTTTCGAATTACATGCAATTACCAAGAACATAATGCACCATTAATCATGAATATGTATGTTTATAAGTGGTGACAACCTACTCTTATCATGTATTTGAAATCCATTAAGTTAAAAAAAATTTGCACCCCGAAGCGTTAAAAATGCTTTATAATATTACATTTGCATATGCTTAAGGATGTAATTCTTTATAGTTCATGTCAGCAGATTTATGATCATAATAATGATACACTTCACGTTAAAACTAGAGTTCTAGAAACCTGGTTTCCTCCACTTACTAGAACACCCCGAAAAACCATCAAATCATAAAATATGCATAGAGGACCGAACGGCCCGCACGAATTCTTTAAAAATTGAATCAAACATTTTTTTAATAGATACGTATGCAGTTAACTGTGCCGTAGATAAAAGTCATTTTTCATATTTTTCTCATGGGACACCACGTATGTATAGTATGACGTTCTTGAGTTCATTAACAAATTCTGAACATATGTCATTTAACACGCCATTTAGGGTGGCCTGCCAGATCGCCTGACTTCGCCCATACGGATTTTTTACGAGGTCATCTGAAATACAGGGTTATTTGAGTGAGCCCAACAATATAGACGAGTTTAAAAATGAAATTGCTCAAGAAGCTCAACAAATACCTCCTGAAATGATAAGAAAAGTTCTTAAGGAATTTGAATTGCGGCTTGCTCGCTGTCAGGAAGTCAACGGGGCGCATTCGAATATTTAATACATTAGATTGTAGTAGTTTGCGCTGTCATATTTCAAGTATTAATGGTTCCATCGTTAATTCTATTTTTTGTATTTTGTTCTAAAACTGTTGAATTTTGATACGGACACATAACATGAGATATCTTCAGAGGTTCTCAAAAAAATTCAAAAAAGTCATAATACACATGAGGTTCCACATGGAACAAACTAGAGGTACATTTATCTACTACTTGGACAACCCTGCATCCGTGCCTCTTACACCTAAACGTGCACAACTAAAAACAATATTTGAAGTGTTCCAGCATTTTAGTGAAAAATGTTTCCTTCAATTTTTAACGAATTTATGAGGAGCTTGTGGTCCTCTATGTATATTGAAATCGAGCTTTTAGTTAGCGAGAAAACTGACTTTGAATTGGAGCGAGGTTTCAATGGTGCGTTAAGATGGAAGCGAAATGTAATCATTGTCAACACCGTAAGCTGAGAGGGTGCACGTTATTCGGCGATAAAAAACAATCTAAGGACAAATTTCATTACAACGAATTGGTGCCTGCATCACCACTATCACCTTAGCAATAAATCGCTCCACCTGCAACAATTAACTATCCAGTTATCCAAGGGCACATCCTGCTCATACCCGTGAGAATCGCTTCCAGAATTTGCCATTAATTATCCCTTTGTATTAAATTGGAATAGTATCCTACTGGAGTGAACTTGCACCACCTGCACATATGTATTTAAAACTTAAAAAAATAATAATAATTTAACGTCGCTCATGGATGCACCAGATTACGGAGGAGTTGCAACATTCTGAAGGAAAATTAAATTAAGTGTCGAAAAAATGAACATTGAGAAAGTTTTAAGAAACGTTCAAATCCCTATTAATCAAATCAGAGTGACATAGGGAAACTAAAGCGATACAAATTTAATTTAAGTCGGGATTAATTAATCGACGTTAAACTTCTCGAAACTCTGCACCTAGAAGCCAAGCCGGATTATCCGACGTGCTCTTGTTTGTTTCAATTTCTCCTTAAACTTCGGGACTGAGAGACATTCTGCAAGTGATGGTCAATAGAAGGATTAGACTTGATATTTGAAATCTGGAAGTTTATAAGTACTCAAAAGGGACATAGTTCCTAGCCTCACAACAAC
The DNA here is from genome assembly GCF_040115645.1 of Euwallacea fornicatus. Taxonomy (NCBI): domain Eukaryota; kingdom Metazoa; phylum Arthropoda; class Insecta; order Coleoptera; family Curculionidae; genus Euwallacea; species Euwallacea fornicatus. Next base: position 2,880,203 of record NC_089557.1, read on the forward strand.
TATAATCAAGCGAACTGGATAAGTTTCACCCTCATAACATTTGTTAGCAATAAATGACTATTAAAAAGTCAACAGAGCTATCAGTTGACTCTAATCCTTTGTAATTATTTTTATCATCGCTGGATTTGTACACATTGTCATCGTTACTCGGGATTCATTGCTTATGTATTTAGGTAAATCGGGAATCTATGTAGCGAAGATGCCATTTTAACGACGGATTTTTCGTTAAAGACAATACTTGCTTTCGAATCGCTGCTAAGAAGACTCTATAGGATCCCCTTATAGTTTAAATATAAGACAGAAGCGAGCTCTTGATAATAATAATTCCTAATAACTCTCCTCCACGTTTCGAGGCAATTCCACCTTTTCCAAGTCCACATCTTCGTATTACTCAATAACAGAAGAGAAAATTCTGAGGAAAAGTAACATCTCGAAAAAGTAAATAATGCGTTCGCCAAGAGGCTCTAACGATAAATCTCCACTTCCCTAAACTTCTCGTACACCAAATCTTAGTCTTATGATTAGCTGGGAGAGCTTAACGATTTTAACTTAAGCTTTGGGGAGTGTCTAATAGGGCCCGGAATATTTCGCTCCCTATTACATCTCCGGTTTCGCGCTTGACTGAATTTCCTGGGGGAGGACTAATTTGCCATAGCCTTATAATAATATTTCATTATTTTGACGCTTCGTCGCATCTCGATTTCCATAATATTTCGAGATATAACACTGCTGCTCGTGTATTGGGAAATATTAAGACACTGCTAATTGTAAAATTATACCTCAGTAATAAACAAGTTTAACGGAGGCAAATTTTGAGTTATAAATTTTAAATTTTCTGCACTATTTGCAACACTTCCTTACGACGCGTAGCTGGCGCAAGCCCTAAATACCTGGATATTAAATTAGAGCTACCTTTTGTCTCAAACTTTAAGCCCGGGTACATTAAAGGGGTGCCAAGCCCTTTGTTTTCTTATGAACCCTTTTATTGACGGAGCTTTGGGGCATTATCTTTTGCAAATTGCTTATTACCCTCTATCTTGAGGAGTTACATAAAATCTCGATTTTTATTTCGAGGCTTAATGCTACTGACATAAATAAATTATTTCTCTTTTGATATCTCAGCCGGGATTATGAAAGGATTTTGATGATTTTCTGCTTCAGACCTTCAAAAGTTTCGGGTTTTTGAATTAATTAACGCTTTCTGGGAGTTTTCGCGAGGGCGTTTCTTATTCAGCCATGATGGACGATAGTTGTCAAAGTTGTTTAAAGTGAGTGTGCAATTTTTTCACACGTCTGTGCGAAATCTATTACCATTGTTTGAATCCATAAATGGCGAATATCTACACAAAATATATACATTACCAATATCCTCTGTCCAAAGAAAAAACATTGACTAATTTGCAATAAAACTAATAAACTGCACGATATTCGGAGAGTGGGGAACAATACACAAATTCTGTTTTTGCCGGAAATCAAATTAAGGATATTCAATAATGAACCTTTTATAATATGATTAAAATACCTGAATATTGATGTTTTCAGAATATTGCTAATATTTGATACGCATAATTAATTTATATTCATGGAATATAACGTAGTGACCTAAAACTAGAATGCGCCTTGCAAAATATTATACTTTTATATTGCAACAAAAATTTAATCAATTATATTTCATTAAAAAAAACAGTCTAAATTATTAATAAAAATACGTTATAATTGAGCAGGGCAAGATCGGGCCGCCGTGCCGGCCGTTACAATATTTTGCCATTTTCTAACAGCTTTTGAATACTAAAGTGCGTACCGTTCTGTTGAAAAAATATATTCCTCTGAAACCATCCCCGGATATGGATTTAGTCAGAGATTTATAAATAAATCGGTCTAAAAATACCAAGAATGGGGACCCAAACATTTATTTTTTTTGGAAACTATGGTTTTCTCGGAAAAGTCGTGGGTTCGCGTTAAACCACTACTGTATATTCTGTCCAATGACCGTCCCTTCCTTCACGTCTTCGATACATTAGATCGAAATTTATTCACCACATAAGATTACATTTAATAAGCAATTAATCACAAATCAATAATTGATCACAAAACTGTCCTATTTCAACTTCTATACATCGAACGTGTAATTAGTTTTCATAGTAATCTCGAATTAATAATGGGAATATTGTCAACAAAGTAATTTAATATAGAGTAGTATTAATTGGTATTAATAGAATGCTCAATAAAATGCGACATTATACTGTCGTCTAGGAATGCGAATATCTTATTTATATTCCAAATCCAAGAAACGTCGTTTTGTATGAAAAAATCTATTTCATCATAATAAACGAACTGTACTTTATTTTTGTTAGACAATTATCATTATTGTCGTAAATTGCCACAAGAAAATGCTTTTTCACTCCCCTGCAGGCGGTACCGTTGTCATAATTATTTTGAGTGGGACGATGGGCGGTAACAAGGGTTACATATTGCACCACTTCGATATTTCTTAGATCTGACCAAGTAGGTAAGTTGCCAAGCAAAATTCGTTTAAACGAATAATTATTCGATTGTTGCCGTCGCTTCTTCAACTCCTCCTGCTGCTGTTGTTAGCGCCCGTTGGCAAGTTCTGATAATCGATTAAGCTCTTACTGAAGGCAACCCAACGTTTCATTCCGAAAAATATGAATATAATGCAAAATGTTATCTTATTACTTATCCACAACCCTAATCTACATGTTGCTACCACTTCTAATTTGAATCATTAAATATTCAAATCTAAACCGACTATTCGTATCTACTACCGGGGCCTGTACCCCATTAAAACGCGATCATAATTTACAAAACGGCTTGACAACAAAACATTTCGTTTAATTATCCAAACCGCTCAAAGTAACCTCCTGCACGAAATCCTTTTCATGGTTCAGTAGTATAAAACCAAACATTAAACCCTGAATAGCTAAGCCGCAAATAATATAATACATTTATGTCATAGAAACTACCATTAAAATATGCATTATTCAATCGGTTGTAAAAATAAATAGCTCCAAGATATACACGGAAAATTTGCGGTGTTTCATAACAATAATTAAACGAGCCACCAAACATCATCTACGTAACCGTATTCAATTTGCAACTTTGCTACAGGCCGCTTTATAGGCGGTTGGTGCAAACTACTTCCCAACTTTGTTTTAAATAGCCAGGTTCATAAATATTTGCATCAAAGTTTGCCGCAGGATTTGGATACTTAATTGCATCAAACTGGTTTGCCATTATTGCAAAGTATAATGCAAATTTTCTACATAATGCGAAGATATTATTTGTGTCTTCGGGGCTTCCTGACAGCCGTGGTAATGCTGAGAATGTGGATACTTTTATCTGTGCGATGTCTGCTGAGGAAGGTTTATTATCTCCGTTCCATAGCGATAAAATATTTTCTTGATTTCTATATGAACGAAAAACTATGAGTCGCCCCTGAGGCTGAAGATGATGATACGACTTTTAATTGCTCAGGGTTCGAACTAATAGTAACTATGTGCGTGCTCACGAAACGGAGGATGAGTCGATCCCAGCTGTATCAGTAAAAAATCAAACTCCTAGTTTTGCTCAAACCGAAGGGCTTCGACAATTCCTCAGACGAAGGCGAAGAGAACGAGATTCTTGTCACTTTCATTTAAGAAATCGCGTCATCATGCATCGGAGTTCCTGTCGCATCTTGCTCGTTGGAGAACTAGGGGAGCATCCTCTGGCATAGAACATTCTGTGTTAGACCATGAGGTCAATGACGCCATTATAGACACAGACAGCGAGTATAACTACCTAATAAATGAAAACCTTCACAATTCCAAATCCCCCTTCTCTGATGATTCAGTCCTCATCATCTGGTGATTTAGATTCGTCCTCACCATCTGATGATTTAGATTCCTCCTCACCATCTGATTATTTAGATTCATCCTCATCATCTGACGACTCAAATTCATCCACATAGCCGAGGGAGGACGACTCTAGAGTTGGTATTCGTATAGTATCACGAAGGCACCGTCGAGGAAGCCTGAACCAAACTGCCGAAATATTGACAAAGGGAGTCTTTTTCTGGAAGCTCATGATTTCATTTATTAAAAGTGCACCTCTGGAAAACTGAAGACAATCGTCGAGAGAGATTAAGGTGAAAAGGTTTAATTAAATAGGAAAAGTGTCATGTACTAAACAAAATGTGACGCAAATTCCTCATCCTAATCCATGGTTAATCCAATGTTCGAGCCTCTTGAGCTCAGGAAATAAAGGCAAATTAAGCAAAAGGAAACAAAGGAATACGGGTAATGGTTCCAACGGTCCTTATCGCCTTTTTATCGTAGAATGGCTCCCGCATTTTTCCACGCGATAATCCTTTTTAATACTTTCTCCCTTTAATTTAGGTCAAAATAAGTAAAAACAACGATCTGCCTGGGAATTCTAAAGTAATTACGGTGTGCTTTTGGTTTTTAGTGGAGAGCAGAGATAAATGACCAACATCTCTTATAATATAATTTCAGGTGCTTAATTTTTTCCAGGTTTAATTTACACAGCCATTAAGGACCGATAGAAATACAAATTCAAATTCTCGCCAAGGATTACAAGGATTAGCAGCTTTTAACTCGAAGTTTAGGTAAATTCGGTTTTCTCTTAAGGGACTCCACTAAGGCGCGGATTTTATAATAATATGTAAAGCAGATGGAGGAGAGGATAAAGTTCTTTATGAAAGGAGAGATTTTCTTCCAAGCTGCTTTGCAGGAATATGCAAGAGCAATTAGTTAATTAGTGGAGCTTCTGCAAGAACTAATATTAGTTCAAAAGTTTTTGGAATATTTCGTGCTAATTTTCTATTAGTTTTAATCCGGTCCACTTGCGAAATAACTCAAATGTTGCCGGCTGTTGTATATTAAAGAATCTGTATACAGAGAGTTACAAATTCAATGCCTCGGGATTGCCCTCTCTCGGTAACCACACGATAGAGGAAGTTGGTTGAATCGAGGTAATGCGTAGTAACGGAAACAACGGGAGGTAACGAAGTAGCTCTTTGAAATGTTTGACGACTGTTGGTTTAGGCGTTTCGACCCAGGGGGTTGGCCCGCCAGATCTGCTGATCTGGCCCAACCGGATTTTAAATTGTCGGACAAGATAAAAGACCAAGTTTACGTTACACCAGCAAACCGTAAAAAGGAATTACACACACGTGTAACCAACTGCATTCGTGAGCTTGATGCAAATGAGGTCCAGAGGGCCACAAATCAGTCTGTAAATGCGCGCATTTTGTAGTGCTTGGAATCTAGCCGCGGTTATTTCGTAAATCTAATGTAAATATCAAAGAATTTTATAAATTAATTGTTAATGGAAGTTTCGGTGAGAATTTAAGGAATTTAGGAGCCTGGAGGCTTCTTTTATATTTAACAAAATCGTTTTGTGTTTGCATAAAAGCGCAAACATATTTACAATCTTCCTACTTGGTAAAGTGTTATTGAATAGTTTTCAACTTTCATGGGGTTAGAAAGCCACATCTGGCAAACATGCTAAAATGATCCTAAGTTTGGAAACAATACGTAAAACAGCGTGTATTTATGAAATTTAATGGTTTAGAGATGAGGACATGACAGGTCGTTTTCAACGGAAATTCAATTGATTATCAGTGTATTTGCTAATATATCAGGAGTTTTATGTGGTAATACGCATTACGGGCAGGTTATAAGATGGAACCAATTTTGCTGTACGAGGCAAATTCGTGGCTTCTTCCCTAACCAATTTCCAAAATATCTGTTTTTTGTTAGTTCAAGTCGAGTTGTAACAGAAGCTTTATTGGGGCCTTATTAAAAAAAATCTTTTACAAAAAAGACATGTTCTGGAAAAATATTTTGACTCTGAATATCATGTGTTTTTGCGATTGAAAAATAATATAAAGGATAAGATCCTATATGAAGCGAGAGACTTTCTCCCGAACTGCTTTGCAGGAATTCGCCGAGGCAATTATCTAATTAGCAATATATCATGCTCAATAACTATGACGTCTCTGAGTATGAACGTCTCTTAAAAAATTTATATAATGCATTAAATTTAATGATAAGTGTGTCGAAATTTACCTGTTAAATTCATGATCGAGGATGCACTTAAAAGGCAAAATTCGCGATATAATAATCGAAGTCGTGTAGAATTTCTCCACAAATCTGGCTTGACAGTGCGAAGAGCTTTGTACTACACGTTTGAAACACGGGTTTTTGAATATTCATTCCTCCCAATGGGTCTACTGCAGTGAGGTTTCGCAATTCCCCAAATAAATTCTGTATGGCTAAAAACACAATGATATGGGGGAAAACGTAAAACTTGGAGAATGCAGCCTCACATTGCCATTCATTGCTGCCGATACCTCACTTACGGTCGACAAGTTCAAGTTCAGTGTATTCGAGACACGTTAAATAAAACAAGAATTTATGATACTCAACTTCAAAATATTAAAATTCACTTTTCCTCCGTTACTAAATTCAATGGTAACAAGGGTCCATTATTTTCCAATTCTCTTTCAAAGCAGTTGATAAGAGATGCTATAAGCTCCTTACAACGACTGTTTAAGCACTTGGGCGTTATACCAACAATAATAATAATCACAACATCGACAATAAATAATCAGGAGGACTATTTTGGTTCTCAAAAAACCGAATATTTACCGTCAAAATTGACAAACAAAATGTCAACAAATTAAACGTCAGCCGTGCAAAAAATGGGGTTATGTTTAGACGTTCAATTCTATCTTCATTCTTTTTTAGCACATTAAATTTATACGACTTGACATTTTGCGTAAGGCGACTCTCAATCGTAACATTTTGTCGATTATTCATCCGGCGGTTTTGCGCATGGTACTGTCGATAACACATTGCTATTTTTGTTTAATTAGTGCCTCGTGGCAGTTCACCTTTTTTTTATTTATTAATTAATTTTCATATCCCAGTTATTATCGCCACAACTCGGTTTATTATTTACACTTTGCAATGTGACTCATGAAGTGCGTACATTTTTTTCTAAATCGCGCTTTATAAATGCGCCGGCGACATTAATCCGATAATATTCCGGTTCAGTGAATATTTTATTCAGTTATTATTGTACAGTACGCGTAAGGCCGACTGGGACTTTTTCTAGAAAAGGACGCGCAGAGCGATTTCTCTTTCTCTCTCTCCTGCACGTCATATGACGCGGAGTGCGGACGGGACGGTTCAGTCGGCAAGGTCGGTCACACCTAGCGCCGACAGTCGAGATTGTGAGAGGAGCCCGGCGCAATTCCTGAGGAAAGCTGAGCTGCGACGGCCGCGGCGCGAGTCAAAACGCAGCTCAGCAGCGCCGTCTTTTTCACCACCGCTGACGGTTTCTGCCACGGCACTGTACTTTTTCGAATTATCAATGGACGTTTCTCCGCTCGAAAATAACCGTCACGATTTAGCGATGGCTGGGGAACAGTCACGATTTTCGCCGTCCTCAAATGAAGGAGGGAGGTTTTATTTCGTTCGGACGTTCGCTGCCAACAAAAAAATCAACTTCATGACGAAATGTGTACAACTGATGCAGGTAATCCAGGCCAATCTGACAATCTCGAGCTATTTACAGGCACAAAGTGAACCGCTTCAGTAATCCCAATTAAAAGTTCGCGTCACGTTTACCAATCAAACAAAGAAGCATCAAATCGAAACTGTACATCACCATTATTAAATTCCTCCAACATTGTCGGGCTGAAAATAAAACGCTTGTCACTCTCCAAATCGATTTCGTTCCAATTTCCTGAAAAAGTGACTGAGTAGCAACAAGCCATTAATATCTGACCGCCCTCAAATAACAACAACCGGATCGTTGTTACTTGAGCCCTAATCCTGGATGTTATACCTCGGGTATTTGAAATGCTAATAACGTAACCAACCGCACTATTGACATTTCAATATTGGAGGATAATACCGGGCCGAAAATGGCCGAATGCTAATTGCAATCGTTTACCCCTGACACCTCAGTGTTTAAATTACTTCGGATAGGTAAATCTAAAACTTCACCGCAGTTTACTTTTGCGCGACCTATCGCTGAGCGATTTGTTATTAAACCGAAGATAAGCAGACACAATTAGACGATTAGCGAGGGGAATTAGCATTTCCAAACCTCTCTGCCGAGGGATGGTATCGTTATTGATAGTGGAATGAAATCTTATGCAGACAGTGATATTGGGGATTTGAATTTCAAATTAGGGGGAGTGTCAGATCTTTCATAATTGAAAACTTTTTTCGATGGCTTCGAGGAACTGTCCACGTGAGCGCCTACAATGTGGGGGCATGAATAGACATTCGACGTGAATAAACATATGCAAGATGTTATTTAAGAAAATTGTCCCCCCGAAGTGCATTCCAGGTGACGTGCACCCGACATGCACAAACGTGTGGCTCGAATGACGGAACTTTTTATCCACGTCACAAAACGTAACGACTGAGAATCGCCTTACGGGAAATGACAAGTCGTGTAAATTTAATGTGCTAAAAAAGAATGAAGATAGAATTGAACGTCTAAACATAACCCCATTTTTTGCACGGCTGACGTTTAATTTGTTGACGTTTCGTTCGTCGATTTTGAGAGTAAACATTTTTTCTTTTGAAAACTAATATTGCGCTCCTGGTTATTTATCATCGATATTGTTATAATTAATGTTGGTATAGGGCATAAGTTCTTAAACACCCTGTGACATGGATAAAATGTTTCGTAATTTGTATCATACATGAAACACAATTTAGGGTTCAGATCGATTAACATCGGTGATTAAGCGACGTTACGGACACATAATGAGAAACTCGCCAGTAAATGTAACGCAGACTACGAGCACCCTAAGGAGAAACTACGGACGCGTACACAGTGGTCGGCAGAAGTATTCATGCACCTTCGAAGTTGCTAAAGAAAAAAATGAAATGCAATAACAATATGATCGGTATGTAGTAATATTATCTAGTTAATTTTGTTATAAACGGCAACATTTAACAAATAATCGATTGGGCTGTTCGATAATTAATGTCATTTTATTCTCATAGATGGCTTAATTTATACGTATCGAGTAGTAGTGGTCTCGTCGCTTATGTTATTACATGCCATTTTAAAGGTTATGTTTTAGACTTTTTTCGATCGAAAATTGAACGTAATCAGTAAACAAGAAGTTGTTTAAAATTTAAGTTGAAGATGGACAATCAAAGTGGGCATTATCGACACATTTTATTATTTCACTTTCGAAAGGGCAAAAATGCAGTACAAGCTCAGAAGAAATTGTGTGAAGTTTATGGTGAGAACTGCCTTACCGAACGCCAGTGCCAGCGTTGGTTTTCTCGCTTTCGTTCCGGAAATTTTAATGTCCAAGATGCAGCACACACTGGACGCCTAATCATCAATGATAACGATAAAATAAAGGCCTTAATCTGAGCTAATCGGCGCATGACAACTCGAGAGATAGCAGAAAAGTTGAACATGTCGAATTCAACCGTTTCTCTGCATTTAAAAAAGCTCGGGTACGTTAGCAAATTGGATGTTTGGGTTCCTCACGAATTGAAGGAAATTCACCTCACCCAACGCATTAACATATGCGATTCATTGCTGAATCGTAACCGAAACGACCCACTTCTAAAAAGAGTCATAACGGGTGACGAAAAATGGATTGTCTACGATAACGTAGTCCGAAAACGATCATGGACCAAATAAGATAAACCTGCGCAATCGACGTTCAAAGCCAATATTCATCAAAAGAATATTTTGCTGTCTGTGTGGTGGGACTACAAGGATATTCTTTATTTTGAACTGCTTTCGAGAAACCAAACTATTGATTCGAATGTTTACTGTCGTCAGCTATCGAAATTGAACGAAGAAATCAAAAGGAAACGTCCTGAACTCGCCAATCGCAAAGGGGCACTGTTCCATCATGATAACGCTAGACCCCATACGTCTTTAATAACGCGTCAAAAATTATTGAAACTAAATTGGGAACCGATACCTCATCCACCATATAGCCCTGACTTGGCGCCATCAGATTATTATTTGTTTCGTTCTTTTCAAAAATCATTTGAATGGTAAAAATTTCTATTCTGATCAAGCCGTTAAAAATGAGTTAAATCAATTTTTTACTTCTAAAAATCAAGGCTTTTTCGAACGCGGAATTTTCCAACTTGCCGAAAGACGGCAAAAGGTCATCCACCAAGATGGCCACTACATCATTGATTAACATTTATTATTAATATAAGTATATTCACTTTGAAAAAAACATAAAAAATGCGACATTAATTATCGAACGACCCAATATAATAATTTTTTTGCTAAATCACATTGTTCATAAGCAGTACCGCAAAATGTTTGCCAATATGTCATAAAATTAGACCGTAGAAGTATTCATACATAATGCAATTAATTAAAAATAATATAATGATATATAATGTTAATATATTGTGGCATGGCCTTTAGCTTTAATAATATAACAGCTGTTAAGCGTTGAGAAATCGATTTGGCCAAGTTCCGTGTTACAGAAGGATCAATCTTCACCCATTCTTCTTGCAAAATTCTTTCTAAGTCATTGTTGTGGCTTATTTCACGCTTTATGATTCCTTCCTTCAATTCATACCATACATTTTTTATGAGATTGAGGTCTGGCAATTGAGGGTGGAGGCTTAACAATTTTTGGTATGTTGTGTACTAACCATTTCTGAATAATTTTCGCCGAGTTTTTGGGATCGTTGTCTTGGTAAAATGAGTTAATTCCACACATGTTTAGTTTTTGAGCATTATGTTTCAGATTGTTTTTTAAAACATTCAAATGAACCAGTTCATCGATGATCCCTGGAATGATCGCTAAGTTTCACATTGGCTGACCCGCAGCCCCGCACCACGCAAGAACCACCTACATGCTTTACTCTTGCCTGCAGGTTCTTTGGGATTTAAAACTCCTCTTCTTTTTCACTCCATCAACTGTCGACCATCTGAACCAAATATATTAAATTTGCTTTCGTCACAAAATAAGACGTTACACCAGAAATCTGGTGAGGTATTTCAATATTGTTTTGCGAGCTGTAAACGTTTCTGTTTTTTTTTTTTTTTCATAAATTAAAGCTTTCTTTCCAGGCACTCTTGAACAATATTCACATTATTTTATTATCCTTCGTACAGTTTCGGAGCTTACTTAAAAAAAAAACATTTCAACCCCTGCAGCCAAATGTGTAGCACTTATTTTTAAATTCTGTTGGACTTCTCGTACAATTTTTTTCTCTTCTCTAATGGTCATTTTTCTTGGTCGTTCTGTTCGTTTTCAATTAGCAACGGAGTTTCCATTTTTAAACTTTTTGACAATGCTTTGAACAGTTGCAAAACTCCTATTAATTATTTGCCCTATTTTTCGATTTGATTTATTTTGTTTATGTAACCTGATTATTATTCTCCTTTCAGCAATTGTCGTTTCTTTCAATTCTCGGCCAATTACGCCTTGAAACAATTATTTTTTAGCTTGATTCCTGATCTAATGCTCACATTCACTTGCCATTACCAGCTTGTATAATTTAGCAATAAATATCCATAGATACGATCGCCTCCCTTGCAGGTTCAGACTTGTTTTTGTGTGCCGACGCGAATGTACGAATACTGTTGCAAGCGAATTTTATGACATGTTTGTAAACATTTTGCAATAGTACTTACGAGCAATATGATTTACTAAAAAAATATATTATGGATTGATTGTTTACATGTTGCCGTTTAGAACAACAGTAATTATACGCTGTACGGTTATAATGATCATATTATTGTTTCATTTTGTTTAAGAGCGTTACAGGTGTACGAATACTTTTGCTGGCCATTGTACATAACAAGAAGGGCGCAAGTAGGTGGGACGGACACTGGGAGCACTTAAAGAAGGAAGTGCGGGCAGATGGAATGCAATTTAGACTGGACGTCGGTCTGCATCGGTAAAAAAGTAGGATTATGTGCAAGTAATGAGAAAATCTCAAGTACATGGAATAGGGCATGGGAAGGAGAAAGTACGGGCACAGCTGTCCTTGAGGAGGTTTCCACGGTCCAAATTCGCTTAAAATCCACTGAGGATAATTAAGCATGGTTTTTAAGTTTCCTTCTCTGGAAGTGCCAAAACACCCCAAGGGACAACCGAGTTATCCGAAGTCTCGCTCGCATCACGTCATTATCATTCACTTTCAGGTTCAAAAAATGAAAATTTACTTAGTAATTATGTTATGGAAAACCCACCTGGCAAAGCAAACAAACACCGTCCTTCCTCACACAAGTCTAATATTAATAGGTCGGAGCGAAATTAGGTAGGCCGGAAGGACATTAAATAAAGTTAACATGAGGGGCTATGGTAATTGGCATGTAAATTATAGATTAAGTTCGCTCACAAAACACTGTTTGTGCATCGTTTTGCGTAAACAATTTCGCTGGTTCGAAATTCCACGATTTTAGTCAGATCAAAATTGATGTCGAATAAATATTTATGAATTTTGAATTTGAAGCCAGGACACCAAAAAATCGGAGGATTACACGACAACAAGAGCCAGTGAAAATAATGCGGAGGGCAAGTCAATTTCGAATATGAAAATGTATGAGATTGGCAGATTTCTCTTGTGATATTCAAATAGAAGAGAGATTACCAACAAAATCTGCATAAGTCTGCAAAAGCAAAAATTTTAAATCCGACTTGAGAGAATTACGAGTGGAAAATGCAGCAAAACTTTAAAATCTTTCATTTCAAGTGAAAAATACTGATTTATCGGGCTTCCCTAATTGAGTTAGCAAGTTTAAAGATTTGAGCCGAAAGCTGAAAGGCCATGAAACTTAATTATCAGCACCTCAGTTCCGAAGTTAAGTTTGCAAAACTGTTGGCCTTAACTGCTTCGCAAATCAACAAAAGTTGATGTATTGTGCAAAAAAAAAATAACAAACTTTCAAACCATGATGAAAGAAATATATCAAGATAACAATGGACATGTTCAGAAATAGATCAGCAGAGCAGATTTCAACTTATTTATAATTCGGGAACCAATTAGCGAGTGAGGTAGGTACCCTTAACCTATCAGTTTGCAGTCAATTAAGCTCTGGACTATGTAAACATATAAACTCTGATGCGAAACTTTTGGTGATGCCTGGAAATTACATTACAAACCATCCGATCTAAATCAACTTTGCTCTTGTGGGAAAAAGGGAGAGGATAATGACGTTTTTAACGACATAAGTAATTGTATTATCTCCCGACACAAAATCGATAAATTGTTAGCTTAAAGGAAAATAATAAATTGCTTTAAGTAGGCATTACTCAGTTTTTGGGAAAAGTCCTCGAAAATGGAACGGTCGTTAATTAGATTTTGGTGAAGTCGAAGTGCAGAAGATAATAAAGAAAATGAGATTATCCGGTTATACAGTTTCCGCTTATCGTTGTTTTTGTTTTATTTATGGATCAATAGCCAATTATCTCTGACGTTTCGTTTAAATTTTGTGAAAGTTTTAGCGGATGATATTGCGAAATTCGTCTAAATATATGTATTATGATTTCCCTCCTTCTCCGTGAGGTGTTTAATATTCCGGATTTTCTGAAAATCTCCTCACTATGGCACTTTTCCGACAGATAACTGACATCGATGATTGACAACGATTGATGAGCAGTCCTTTTTCTGCATACCATATATATTTATGAAGGAAGAGGATTAGATAGCTGTGGAGGGAAGAAATCCAAGGAACTGCCGAGTCTGTGCAATCATTATTAGGTAATGAGGGTTGAGGGACAGCGAACTGACTCGAACTGGGAATTGTCAAGGAACGGCGAAGCACACGGATGTTCGTTTCGCAAGAAAAATTGCTTAAAATTTTACTGTAGACGCTCGATAATACTAACACAGAATAATGGAAATATCACGTTAATGTAAACACAAAATTCGTACTTGAGCATCAAGCCGAACGCGCGGCTACGTAAAGTTCTTGACGACACACAAAGTAAATCAAACGACGACAAAAAAAGCAAAAAATCCGCGCCCATTTAAACATTTTAATATCCGTGTTGATCACGAGTGTTAAAAAGCAGATAAAAGATATCCTAAAAAACCAGAAGTTTCCAACAAAAGCTTTGTTACCATTAGATAATGCACCGAGTCGTCCTCCAGGATGACAACCGAGGAGCGAGGGTGGGTCAACTTTTGTCATGTACCGGGTGTTCGGATTTGGAGCGCACGATGGAAAATTCCGTTCGCCGAGCTGGAAGTTTGCCTTCCGGATAAGGATTAGCAAAATTTTCGGAATTTTGCAACGCCCCTCCATAAATCAAAAGCGTCTCATGATACTCGCGTAAAAAGCACATTGTCACGTGTATGTAGGTACCATTGACGAACCCGAATAAATTCGCGTACTAACCAAAGGTGAGGTTCGATTGGGTATTGGATGTTGAGGAATTGCAAAAAGAAATCATAACAAAAATAAACGCCGTTTCCTTGGGCACAGTCAGTGCAGCGTTGCCGCTTAAGGCAACTTTTCTTGTATTGTTAGATACTAAGTAGGTTTCGAATTGCTTTTAGAAATGTTATCACTAAATGATCGTAACTTTTTTTTGTTACACGCCCAACAATCAACATTTGTTAAGTACGTTTTTCGTCATTTTATTAAAATTTCAAGCTTATCATAACTTTTCGGTTACGAACTATAACATTATTTTGAGAAAAAAACATTAGATTTTCGATTCCTGTTGTAAGGACTTTTTCGTACAAAATACTGTTCTCGATCATTGGTTAAATAACGAAAGTTACTTCCCTAGCATCCTGTACATGTATAATATATGTGCATATAATAAGAACGCCACTTAGGAGTTACACTTCTCTCTAGCCCGATCTAACGCACTGCGATATAGGAAATTTGCAATTCAGAAAAAGAAAGAAAAATAATTCATCCCATACTCGAAAGTCTCTGAAATATGAAATAAGCACACGCTCGACTGGCGAAGTTTCCCAAAACTGGCACCGCCAGAAGTACAACTTGGGAATAAAAGGGCACTTGAGGGTTAGGCCGAAAGTTTTTGTCGCCTGCGGTAGTTAATAATAAATGATACAGAGAACGTGTGTCAAGAAACGTGTGTGCTCTATCCTCGTCATATATTTTCTCTTAGTCCCCTTATTTACGTCACGTGTTTATGTTGAAAAATGTTGGACCTTTGTCATGAAAGGAAAGCCCAACATTTGTTGGCTTGTCAATAGAATAATCTAAAACCCGAAATTGGACTTTAACACGTACGATGAGGTTTATAACATATAATTAATCATTGCGTGATGTACGTTATGTATTTCAAGCAATAATTAGACAAACATTAGTGCATTATTAGTTTCCTACTATGACAGATGACTGCGGATAATGGAATAAGAATAATGAACTGTCTTGCATGTGGAGGTTCCTCGGAGTAATAACGATTTCCCTGGAGAAAACTTGATGCCAATTTTAAAAGTACCTTCAGGTTTCCCCTTTAAAGCCGCTTCGGCGGAAAGCAACGTAAGAGGATTTAGCCATAGTAGTTAAACTGACCCATAAACAAAAACTACTAAAACTGGCCAGAATGTGAAGACATTTAGACAGGAAAGTGAAGGTGAGATGTTGCGAAGCAACGAAGAAATAGAACAGCGAGGAAAAAACTTAACAGAGGACCTACCAACAAGCCTACAGACACAATGGAGAAAGGTTTGACCTTTCTGATACTTTGAAGATATTTTTGAATGATAATATATTATTTCGAATACGGCGAGAACCGAGGAATATCGTAAAAAAATCCATAATGTTTCCATTGTGAAAGAAGACTTGTATACGTACTTAGCTATAATTACTCTGTCTGGTCTCAGCCCTTTTCCTTCGAAGTATTTTTATTGGAAAACTCGCGTCAACATTAATGACCCATTAGTTATCAAGCCATTTCAATAAATAAATTTAACGCCTCTCCCAGGTTTTTTCACTTGATTGATAATTCCACGAGTGATAAAATGACAAGCTTAAAAAATGAGACCATTGTTGGATGATTCAAATAAAGTGTTAGAAATATTCGTCCGTCCTCTTGGAAAATATTTCTCACTGGATGAAGTTATGGAATCTTATTATACTAGATCTAATATAAAACAATTTATTCGGGGGAAATCCATCCGATTCGGTTTTAAACTTTGGTGTTTGTGCACTGCAGATGGGTACCTTATAAAGTTTGATTTTTATACAGGCACTGGAAATAAAATTCAAGTTAGATTTTTCTTGACTTTACTCCAATTTCTCTATTGGGGACACACCCAGAGAATAAACTTCTTTGTGTGAGAACACTTTGACCGATCGTATTGAAAGGGCTTCTGTGAAATATTAAAAAAATAAAAAACGAGGCCCTACATAACTCATAATCCAATTTCCACACTAACATTGACCCGCTGGTATGAAAATACCAGGTGAACGTTATTCTGATTATAGTGAGAGTGGCAAAGTTTATGCAATTTCCCTATAAAATTTAAACTTGTGTAATAATAAAAACGTAAGAATTGTGATGACCGTTATAAACCTCTTAAAGCTCTTTAATAAAGCATTTATAACAGTTGTAGTAATCTCGGGATAAAGGTATTCAAGGATTTATGGTCGTGTGACTTTAGATAGTGTTAGAAATGTGTGGGGACTGTTATATTGTTCCACTGAAAATAATGTGTAATTTTATAGAAGTTCTGTAAGTGTTTCCGCGCGTTGTATGTAGTTGTCCATTTAAAGCGTAATATTTCTTTCTTTCTTGACAATGTATGATGCAGCGTCTTGTTTTTCACTTCCTCCAAGAATCATAAAACGACACTGTTGGCGATGTTGCATGACTGAAGCTAATATGACGTAAAAAATTCTTCGTGACAATAGAATACATTTCGATAGTCCATAAGACGAGTTCCCTAACGCGCTAATTTTTATTGTGAGCATGACCCTCTTGCTTGCATGGGACTGAATATGTAATTCGGTAAAATAAGCATCTCTAGCACCTTAGTTCTAGAGATATCCAACATTGATTACACCGAATTATATACATATGCAGAAATACCTTTATTAAGAGTGCCGTTATGAATTTTAAATAAATATTCTCATGAAAATATACCTTTTAGGGTCGTAGAGCAACACAAATACAAACAGTTCGTGTAAACACATGAAATCAGAATTGCAATGTTTAGTTATATACAATTTGTTTAAAATTGCTTGATGTTTAAAGCGGTTTCTACGGAGGACAAAATATAAATTGAGAGATAACACGTTTATAAGACGGGTGACGGAAGGTTTTATATACACATTGGCTTTCTAGTAATCGCTGCTATAAGTCTTATAAAACGGTTATGGAAACAAATATACGGAGGCGTTATAAACCCGTAGTTTCCAGAGGTCGTTTAAAATTTTATTGTTAAATTTTCCATCACGAAAGCGTAGAGTAAATAGAAATCTCCATGTCACTTGAAAGATTTATGTAAATAAGCGGTGAGACGGACCGACAATCCATAGAATCTTCCTGTTTAAAGTGCATTGCAGGATTATTGCCCGACCCTGTTTTGCACTTACATGATCAAAATTAAGATAACATAATTGTGCATGATATTTCAACAGGGTTTCTTGTATAAAGTAGTGGTTTAAAAATCAATAATTTTGCATTTACTTCCAAATCGCACTTGTAGAAAAAATACCTACCGGAACTTTTCTATAGCACAGTTTTTCCTTCACTTATCAGAATGCGATGTCTCAAAATGTATCACATTTCACGGCATAATCCTGAGCATTAATGAAAATCTGTGAACGGTGCCAACAAGACTTGTCGCTTGTGCCTCGTTTGCTCGCAACATTTAAAAATCTACAGGATTGCACGAAAGTCAGAGGTTTCAAGAGTTAAAGGGAATAATGCTCCAGACAGCCCTTAAAGTGCATTTAATCTGCAGGTAGACGCAGCTCTAGATGCAACTGGAGGAGTAATGTCTACCAGGAAAGCCGGGTACTTCAAATCCAATTTCGTTGGTGATTAATCCTAGAAACGTTCATAGATAAATCATAAAATAATGCACTAATTAGTTTTACTAAATGTTTAATAAAAAATAAATTAATCGATGTAATTAATTATATTATATCATAACGCAGATGATAATCGGGTTCACCCAGACATTTAATATAAATGGAAATTTAATCTGTTTGCTTTAACTCATCGGTCCAGCAAATTCGAAACTTCATAATAGGGTTATATTTTCATAACCCGCAATTATTCACGAGACGATATGAAGCCAATAAAGCTCATTAGTTTTGACCTCTACAAATTAACTCGTTTCACTGCCTTCACAGTTTAATTCGGCCCCATGCTTAGATCGCAACTGTAAAGGTTAGATGTGAGCAGTTAAAGTATAATTTACGAGGTTGTCCGTAGATTTAGGTAAATTTCAAAATGAATATATATTTCAGAAAACTTAATTGCAAACCTTAGAAGGTGCTAGGTGGTAATTTATAACTCACACACGAGGAGGGTAATAAATTAAGTCGATATATTGTGTGTTCAAGAAAACGTAATCTAGATAAACATACTTCTTAATTAATGTGTTCACTCTTTAGGGTGAGCACAAGAATACATCTAGTTAGTGAAAGATTAAGTTTAGACGTTACAAAACTATTTATCAAATTTATGTAACGCATGATCTGCGTTATTAAATTAATTATTCTAGTTAATTTACGACCAAAGCTCTAGGGGCAATAAATAATCGTGACTCCGGGTTATTCCATGGTGACACCCACTATAAATCCTTTTAAATTTAACCACTGCCTGCAATTAATACTCCACAGATTTTGAATATTTCGGATAAAACAAATCTCTTACCGTAATTTAAGTTTATGCCAAGATAAGAGTGGATTTCGAATAAATGCGCGAAACCGTGAATAAATAAATTATCTCGCCTTAGGGATGGGAACAATGCAACAGAGAAATTATTTGAAAACGAAATAACTCGCGTTTGGATTCAAGAAGGTAATGTTCCAATGCTCAAATCCGCATTTGAGCATCTTCAACCTTGGGCCCATACTGGCACAAGGTCTTATTGAGTGGAGTGAAATCCCCCAAGGAAAAATTCACATTCCTTCCGAATTTTTTCTTGGGGGGTTCCACTCTACTAATTAACAGACGCAAATGTCATTAATTTTTTTAATTTCAAAAATACTGATTTAAAATATCAATTTAGTAAGCGACATGCAAATGCAACGTGACCCCCGCAGTCTCAAATAAGTCCGTTAAGTTGTGTCAACCCTATCTGGGTGCATGACGGTTGTGCGTTTGAACGAAAATCACCGAAAATAAAACTGCAGTGAAAAATCGCATCAGATCGCCGAGGATGAGGCGGAACTCAAATTAAAACTTTTAAACTTCCAAAAATAAAAAAAAATCTCCCCAATTTTTCGAAAAAGTCACGCAGCTACCTCTAAAATAAATTCAAAATCCCCAAAGCTCCCAACGTTCAAAGTCTAAACGTTTAAAATTCCAATATCTCTCGAACATCATAGATGAGAGTGTAAAAAGTGAACTGTTCGTTCACATGTGAGTTAGATACTTTCAATAACCACATCACTTAGCTGTAAACTATTTTTCAACGTAAAAATGCTGCCTGCTAAGAGCGTACCTGGAACAAGCTTCTAAACCTGTTAAACAAGACCTGTTAATCAGGTTTCCGGGCTCCGAACTCTTATCCTGTTAAAATTCCAAACCCTAGCCGGATAGTTTATTGAAATTTTACTTGCTTAGTTAACTTTTCTCGAAGAGAATATCCCACTCAATCTCGGATCGGAGTTTTAAATTTGAGACCTTAATTGAGTTTGGGTGAAGTTCGAAAAGTTATTCGATAAGTCTGACAAAACCGAATCAATATCCCTTAATATTTGATATTTTATCTCGATGAATATGAAACGGTAAGTTAAGCAGGGTTGCGAGTAGTGAAATTGAACTGAGACGTTCTTCTGCCATTAACCTTTGAACTCGAGGCGTAATTTAAAACCCATTTTGTCAACTTACAGCGATCGAAGCTCGGGTATCGAAGACTTTGGAAACTTTACTTCAAATTCAATTAAGTTCTCTAGTTTCAGAATAAATATTTTCTAGACCTAAAGTCGATTGCCGAGCCGTCACTTCCCCAAACTCTTAATTCGATTCCTGTAAGTCGAGGAAGACTATAATTGTATAAAACTCCTTTCTGGAGTCTCATAGCAACAGTAACTCTATCGACAATCAGTCAAATGAAGCAGATAGATTCAGGGCTTAAATGGACCGTAAAAACGAAATTGGGTATTAGCCCGTAGGGCATATGAGTCTGCCTGTCAGAGAATATGATGCATGGGTAACAGTTCGATTTTTACTGTAAAATCGGGAAAATCCAGTTTGTGTTTGTGACTTGATATATCATGCATCGACTGTGAATATATAAACGCAAATTATTGGTTCCTAGTAGTCCGTCATCGCCTCTATGGTTTTGCGATACCGCCAGAAATCCATTATTTATTAGAAAGAATTGGGTGTCTTGAACATACACACTTCTCTCAAGACAAGGTAAATTTATTTTATCTTGTATATAGGATCGACAACAATGAGACTCACGTTTGACTGGAAAAATTTTTTTTCCCTCTCCATTCAGTACAAAAATATTATTTTCACCTGTGGTGTAAAATCTTTTTACGCACAAACGGATCGAAAGTGTTTGCGAAAATCTTAATTTCCACGGCGAAGACAATGAGTTTACGACCTACGGGTGTTATTTTATTTTTATGGCCCGTTGCTGACAGCAACGGACCGTGAACCTACAATAACGCCTTAATAAGGAGCCCTTAAGTAAAAATTACGTCTGTTAAATTTTTAACCTTCTTTAATAAAGGAGCTAAGCATGAGAGTGCAATTTGGATTATCTTACTTGCGCTCGGAAGATCTCTGAGATAATTGTTTTTGGAAATTCTGGCAAATCTCACATTTTCACAATTTTTTAATGCCACTGTGACGAAATAACAGGAGTAGAACATAATATTGTTGATTTATCATCATTGACATTTAACAAATGTAAAATTCCTCACTCTCATTAATAATTGTGTATCATAAATAACGGAGTTATGACTTGAATGAATGATCATCTTGGTAAATTGTAATAATGTAGCAACTTTTTATTCAAGATATTTACTGTCCGTTTCTGCTTGACGGTAAAATTATCTTTGTCATGCACATTTTCCCAATATTATTGTTACGCATTTCCCCATCTTATGCGTTTTACCGAAAGTGACTTTAGGAAAAATCAAAATGCTGCTTTCAACGGAGGAACAATATCGTTTGATATTTCATTAATTGAAATTGAAATATGCAATTTAAACCTCCATTCATATTTATTATTTCCATAAAACCATTCAAATTATTATATGTGTATTATTTTTTATTCATTTATGCATTAATTTCAATTATCTCGAATTCTCTCACTCGAAAACAACATACCCAATAATCAAAATATTATTTTTTCAATGCACTTATAATTTTTCCCGGCCATGCTTAAATAGGTGAAGGCATTAAACCTGATTAATTTATTTAGGTCGAAATAACCATTTCGGTTTATTGGCCATGAATTATACGGGAATAACGGTCGGTTGTGAAAATATACATACACCATATCTATCATAGAGCCTCAGATTTAGTGAACCGATTAATAGAGGCAAGCAGATTATATTTGCATATTTATTACATTCGCAAACTCTTGTTTGGGTTCCATCTATAATACCCTTTGGTTTATAGTACTGTCTCTGCGGGGGATGCAAAATTAACGGTAAATAATAACACCCAAGACAAGATGGTAAATGGATTTAAGGAGAGGAAAAAGGAAATTAAGAAAAATACAGTTTAAGTAAACGAGTCTGAATTAAGCTTATTTGTATTTCTCCAAATGGAGCGCGGCACGAATGTATTTCTAGTTTTGAAAAAGTTTCCAAAAAGTAGTTCTTTGATCAATAATTCATAATTAGAAGTTGTGTATAAAATAATTCATAATTTTGAGAAAGTTTCGCAGTATATAAGAGAGTAGATACATACTTATTAAAGTATCAGATAATTAGTCGAAGAAAGTAACGTCCTCTTGCAAAAGAACGTTAAGTTTCCTAATTAGTTTGAAAAGAAGTTTTTTAAAGGAGTAAAAGAAGTGAACGAAAATTAGCAAGTTAGTACAAGATAATCAGCCTCAGAGTTTTTAATCGGAAGTTTCTTTGACGTACTTAGAACAAAGTGAAGGGGCGTCTAGGAAATGTTTTTATGTGAAACATCAATATCGGCGAAAATACCAGCGTTCTGCCCTAAAAGCAATTTCAAATCAATCTCTCATGACACATCGCACAAAGTACATATTGTGATTTATAAAAGTTTGCATGTTTTCCATGTATGGAAAACAGACAATGCATGGGGTGTCATGTGAAACGAAACAAAATTTAATACGACATTTATGATAAAGTCGACGACATGAATGTATTATATATTGGATTAGCATGTATTCTTAATTTAATTTTCAACTTATCAACTTCCTTGAAACGCCATTTGGACCGGCGCGCCCAAAAATTTTGATCATCGACCTTACTGCGTCACGTCCACTTCAACTTCCAACCGGTGAAAAATATTAGGAATTTCAACCATCAACAGAACTTAATCGTTTCCGACCTGATTTAGGCTTTGCTGTAGCAAAAATAGCTTTATGCAGATTCATGCAAAACAATCCAACATAAAAACGTGATTTTTACGAATATCATGCCGGAGAGAATAATATTTGCATAGAAATCCCGGTATTAACGTTCAAACGGATCAAATAAATCAAAAGCTAATTGAGGTTTTTTTCAAACTAATGACATTCATAGATTGCCGGGGTTTTATTCAATTTTAAAACTTTAATTTAAAATCCCATAAACTAGAAGAGCGGCGTTTGCAATGAAGTCACATAACCGCTTTAAAATAAAAAGTGGCGAGAAAGAAAATGAAAATCAAATTTAACTGAAATTTAATTGAACAGCAGAGAGGGGACCTAAGAGGTTTAAATGCTCAATCCCCTTTGATTAATGGACTGAAACGTGAGCAATTTTAAAGTGTGGATCGAGCACGTATTTTTTTACTTTCGCCTTTTTTTCAATCCTCATATGGATACGTGACTTCTCTGCCAAGTATAAGTGGATTTTCTTTGCAATTTGTTGTACGCGGTATCGATTTTAAGTCCCAGTTATGACAACGTCTCGTCTATAATAAAGGGATTATCTTCACAGTCGGTTAGAAGGTGAAATGTTTCCAAAACTCAAAAGTCTCCCCGCTGAGCAGCTTATCTATCCCGGAAACAAAGGCAGCAAATATGTTTTAAAGAGGTTTTGTGCTTGCGGTAATCTTTGTTTCAGTAAGCAAATGCCAAACAGCAAAGTATGGTACACATGCACGTGCGATTTAGACCATCGAATACCAAATGTATGCTTAATGTACTCTTTAATAAAACGTGGTAACATTAGGGAACATCTATTAGGTGCATACCTATGACTCCGCGTTTTTTTACGCATTTTCAACTGCTTGAAATTGTATAAATTTATTAACAATGTTTATTAAAAATAATTTCCATCGTTAATGACAACGTTTTCCCAGAGATTAGGCGGTTTTGAAGCGATCCATTCATCAAGCATCCATTCATTCTTGGACTTCTTGGCGATTCTGGAAGCGCTGCTCTGCCAAACCGTGAGCCATTGAACGGAAAAGGTGGTAATCCGACGGGACGATATCTGGCGAGTATGGCGGGTGCGGTAAGACTTCCCATTTGAAATCCTTCAAGGTGTTCTTGACTGGTTGAGCGACATGAGGCCTGGCGTTGTCATGAAGCAGTATGACTTTGTCGTGTCGATCCGCCCATTCTGGCCTCTTTACTGCGAGTTGATTACGCAACTGCACTAGTTGTTGGACGTAATGATTGGCAGTGATTGTTTCGCCAGGTTGGAGAAGCTCGTAATACGGTATGCTGCGCTGGTCCCACCAAATGCAGAGCAATACCTTCTTCCCGTGGATATTTGGCTTTGCGGTCGAAGTTGTTGGCTCACCCGGGCTCACCCATGATTTTTTCCTCTTTGGATTGTCGAAGTAAAGCCATTTTTCATCTCCGGTCACGATACGATGTAGAAAAGACTTTTTTTTGAAAACGTTCAAGCAAGATCTCACACGTCGTTTTTCGTTGCTCTTTGTTCCTTTCCGTCAATTCATAAGGCATCCATTTTCCTTCCTTTTGAATTTTTCCCATAGCGTGAAGACGAACCGAAAGCGTTTTCTGCGCGACGTTAAGGGAAGATGCGAGCTGTTCTTGCGTTTGCGCGGCGTCTTCGTCCAACAAAGCCTGCAGTTCTTCGTCTTCAAATTTTTTCGATGGCTTACCACGCTCCTTGTCGCTGAGGTCGAAATCACCTGATTTGAAGCGCTGAAACCATTGTTGGCAAGTTCTTATAGATGCAGCATCATTGCCATAAGCCTCAACGAGCATTTGGTGAGCGGCAGTGGCGTTTTTCTTAAGATGGAAAAGGAAGAGCAAAGCTTCGCCGCAAATGATGTTTATTCGGCACAAAATTGGACATATTTAAACCTTAACTGAAAAGTTTTAAAAGGTCATATAGCAATTATCATATATAAATAGAAAGCTGGTAATACGGAGCAAAAAATGAAATAAAATTTCTTAAATAAAAAAATATTTTTCAAAGAAAATAGAACTAGAAATAAAAACGTGGAGTCATAGGTATACACCTAATAAATGACAGGACCCCTTTGGACGACCATATCTCGCTAACGGTGCTCCGTCGCGCCAACGTTCATGGGAACTTTCTTTACCGTTGCTGGCTCTACTTTCGCCCCGTTAAGTTTCGTGCCAACCTTCCAAAACACCCTGTATTTTGACGTACTATTATCAGAACCATGTCAAAACATTATTCCGTCTTTTTCATTATTATCCGGCTGGACGGACTTATGGCTGAAATAAACAACAACAAAACATTTTCCAACCAGGAGTTATTCCCAATACGTTACAAGGCCAATTAACCACGTCAGTTTTGACCTAAACAAATTAACACGGCTTGATGCCTCCACAACTCAATTTCCACAAAAGTTTCATTATTGTTTGAAATGGTTTCGGGCCGCGATCGCTCTGTAGGAATGTATCATTTATGACTGTTTATATTACATCATGCAAATTTAAAGGTAACATGAGTCAAAAACTCTGGCAGAAGCCATGAAATTAAATACAGCCCTGGCTTTACCACCAATTCCAGATTGGCTTAGTTATTTCAAATGCATTCAATAGGGAAAACGATACTTGAAATTACGAAAGCCATAACACGGTTAACATTCGCTTAATACGATTTCATATCACATTTCATCGTTTAATTTCAACGATCCGATTTGCTGATTCGGCTTTATGCCAGTCCATATATTCACTTTTGCACATCAGGTTTCACATAACAAAATTAATTATATCGGGCTCTGAGTTTTACAGATATATAATTGTTTTATTAATTGAAACTAAATTCTGCAAGGAATAATGACAAATTGGCCTCAGTATTTCCGGGTTATCTAATTTCCTTTGTTTCCCTTCGTTGTTCGTCTTCACTGAAAACCAATTAACGATCGTTCCACTTCCAAGTTTATTTGATTCGAAGAATAAAAAGGACTTTTTTCCTAGGAATCTGTATAATCATCGGAGTTTCTTTTGGCCGCCGGGGAATTTCCTTTCGGTTCACTGATATTTGGTTGAAATAATTTTTTTGTGGCCAGAATAATAAAAATCGGCCTGTGTTAATGTTAAATTTTTCGTTTGGTCACTAGCGATTTCACGAACGATTCGTCTGGCGGATAATAAATATGCGAATACGGGGGAGGCAAAGAAGTGGCTTAAGAAAATCGAACCATGTAAATCTCGTTCGGTTTTTCGACGATACAGGTTGCACAAGTATCCATTAATTGCGAAGAAGCTCCATGAATCGAGAGGACTCGAGAGCTTGCCGAAGGTCAATGCTGGGCGCAATCGGCGCAGCAGGAAAATTGCAAGAAGCTCCCAGAGCTTGCGACCCTTTCGCGTCTCTTTTTCCATTTTGGTAGGAAAGACGCCTTGTTTGAAACGTTTCCACTATTTTGCACATTCCCGATAAAATTACTCGTAATTGGCGACGATTCGTCAAAACATTTATTTGACCCCAAAGTGATGGTGGAAATGACCGTTTCGGACACCCACGAAAACATTTTGATTACAAATCAAATTCATTATAAATCCCTTTTGCAAGATTTTTTCTACTTAAAATGCTTTCCAATGAGTTAAACAAAAAAGCAGAAAACCGAAACTCCATTAACACAAATCGATGAAAGCTTTAGCTCAAACAAAAAGCAACAAGTTGCGAACTGTACCTCCCGATGATTGACAAAAGCTGAAACGGTTTCAATCGCCAGTTTTACTTGTTTAAAGCCTGGATAATGCAAAACAATGAATATGACGTTTCCGAGCTGTGTAATGTGTGGCTGCTGTAACGCTTTGATGGTGAAACCATTGAAATCGGGCCGTTTGTCCCCCGATCCGCTCCATATTCACTTCTTTATTTGTTTGAAAGTTTGTTAGCATCCTCTTCCAACTTCTCCAACCTTGAACTTAGTTAAGATGAGACCCTAAATTAATTTACGAGACAACTTGGAGACTCAACTTTTATTTTCCTTCCAGATTTTGGGCATGCCGAGAGCGGGAACTTGGGCCACCTCAACGCTGTAACGTAACTAACATAAAGCCTTAATAAGGGACAAAGGAAAAAAGTGGGAAACGGCCTGTGCGAGTTGGAAAATTGAATTACTTGACACAAAAGCTGTATTTACATGGAGGGAGGCTGTAACAATAGGGAACGCGAGTGGTTTTTACGTGTTAATGTGGTTTGAAACGATTCGGACTGACGTAAAAGATGGAATCTTTTTTAATAAAACTTCCCTGGTGGCTTGTCCTTGCAGCTGCACTTCTACGGGGTGAGTAAAACTTACTATTACATATTTCAATCCTTTTATGAAGTCAATTTGAAACAGACAGGCACGCTAATTGGCAACATACACTCTGAGATACACGCATAAAGGGAAATGATGCTAAGAGATTTAATTATGCAGCTACTACAACTGAAAGGCTAGAATTGGTTACAAAGAGCAAATTAGGCTCGCTCTTGTATATTACCTCGTTATTAATGCAAAAGCACTGCGTTAGCGGTTGCTTTTATATAGAGCTTCTAGCTGGAAGAGATGAAATGCGGATCCAACTTGGCGAGAACCGAAAGTTGGTTTTTGCTTGTGTAATCAAGCGAATGGTATGGTATGTTACCGGTGCAAGTCTGTGTTTGAGGAAATGATATTCATCATCACAGATACCAACTTTTAAAACTTATGGATATTCTTTTTAAACAAATGGATTTTCTTTGAGTTTTTCAGTTCATTATGGGGAAGCTAACTTAAAGGTGCAGCGTGCGTGGTTCGATATATTTTAGCGAGTAGCCGTTTCCAGAAGAATCGCGATTTTTTTCTTACAAAGTTTGGAGTTTCAATTTTGAGACAGAAACGGGCATAACAATAAAAAATGCATTCCATCGAAAATTTTATGTTACACATGGATGCCTTTTCGTATACATGAATTTCAACTTGCTGGTGATGTCGATGCTAAAAGATACAGATAGAAAAAATGCTTGATTAATGCAGCCACGAGTCAAGCAACGCTCATGCTCACGCTCAAATTAGCGCGCTTCCCATTTGAATGCATGGGAGCGTGGCGCTCACTTCAGTGTGAACACACTGATTACTTTCCAATGTATTGAGTTTTGAGCTTTGTTTGAGTGGAACGTGAGTGTCGCTATAGCACGAAACGGCCCTTAGGGGGATATCGGTATAGATTTCCAAATTCCCTCGTGGCACCCATTTTTGTGGGGGTTTCTACAGGGTGCTTGGTAGAGCGATAAAAAGTTTTCAATTCGCAAATGATGGGACTATTTCGGATCTATAAAATCATATTTATTCTTATACAAAGTCTCATCATTTCTAAAATATCAGACTTTTTAGGTTGCTATACGAAATGATTGACTTTTGATGCAACTAAGTCATTTTTTTTTGTTAAGCTCTTCCCGGTGTAGGAATATAGGAAACATTTTTGGAAATTATCTTAATACCCAAAATAAGGAGGTAAACTCGAATTTAATTAAAAATTATTACTATAATCAGTCAAAATACTTTGGTTGTAATTTATTCTTTTATTTAAAAAAAAACGTGTTCTCCGATGCGGCACTAGCTCAATAAATTTAAATAATCTTAGAAACCTCTTCATTGATTTGATATGTTATGATATGATATGTTATATTTTGACAAAATTAAATACCAATGGAAATAGTACCTACCGCAAGAAAATAAGCAACATTAAATTTAAATAAGTACAAATCATTTAAAAAATTATAGGGCTAGTTCTAACTTAAAAACTACTACTATTAATTCATTTAATTTTCGAAATGAGACTTTCCATTTCCAATATTTACTTGCCCCTCTGCTCTGCCCTCCCTACTTTCCTCCCTTGGCCGATATTCCATAAACGATGAGACTTTGCGTAAGAACATATATTGTTAAACGGATCCAAAATGACCCCGCATATCTGCCATTGAAAGCTTCCTATCGATCTATCAAACACCCTGTATATTCCCGAGCGACACTAATGATTATGCCACATCAAGATATTAACTTTT
This sequence comes from Euwallacea fornicatus, assembly GCF_040115645.1. Classification (NCBI taxonomy): domain Eukaryota; kingdom Metazoa; phylum Arthropoda; class Insecta; order Coleoptera; family Curculionidae; genus Euwallacea; species Euwallacea fornicatus. Next base: position 2,909,000 of record NC_089557.1, read on the forward strand.
TGAGTCTCTAGTGTATGAATTACAGTTTCTAAATGCGCAGAGAAAAACGCGCATAAATACGGAGTCATATGCATGTTTTAGCATCAACGGCATTACATACGTGGTAGCTTAAAAAGTGAGTTTTAAAGTTCCGTCTCGTAGAGAATAAATTCCAACAACTATCATAATTTCCATTTGAATCGTTCGCATAAAATTAGTTATTTATCCCGAAAGGAGGCTATATGGGAGTCCAATTAAAAGCACATTATCTTAGTGTTCAGTGTGATATCGTAACTGAATTCAAAATGGAGCAACAATGGACGATTTTATCACGATGCAACTACCAGAATATATTTTTACCTCTTATTTTGGATCGGAATAACGCCTTCCGCATAAATAAGAGCTGTAACGGCGGAATTGCAGAATATTCTCAGTTAAAACTAACTGCGAAAAGTGAGGCACCTTCCTAACAGGCCTTCAGAACGTAACAGCAGAACTTAGCAGAACTTCGCAGAACTTAAAATGCAATCATACAGTGTACATGCAACTCTTCGTATAATGCTTACGCCCCCAATTTCGTTAAAGTCAGACATGGTTTCGGCTTAACCTAAAACTATGTTATTTCCACTTCTATCAATATGTACAATGGAAATGCCATATGAAATGTCGAAACATGAATTAATATTTGCAGCCTCACAATCAATCTCTGTACTACTCAGAACAATTCCAATTAGCAAACGTCTGCGGCTACAATGAGAAATATTAATAATTCACCCTCAAATAATTAGCAGCTATTCGGCGAGGCTATTGTAAGAACGTAATTGAGGTTTATGTACACTTTGAGGGTTTTAGTTTGAACGTAATACCCTCATTTTGTTCCAGTTTTACGAATAATCTCCGGGGGAGTTATTGTAAATTCCATTTACATAATTCGATGTGCAGCCTTTCTGACTGATTGAAAAGTTGTTCTATTGAGGCCTTCACGAGATCTAAACGTGAAACAACTCCCTAATCCAATTAGCTGTCCAAACTCAGCTCGCTTATTTATGGAGTTGCAAAACATTCTGCTCGAACACACTAAATTCATTCATGATTCACGTATTAATCCAATTAAACTTTCAAAGCGCCATAAAACTGAATTTATCGAATTTATTACAGCTGAAACATAATTGTAGTATTTTTTAAATATTATTTTTCAGTGGCGCACTCAGGTAGCGGTGGGCTCAAGTGGGTAAGAGTGAACGTACCGCAGTTTAAAGTACCAGGGGAGAATGCGCAGCTCCAGTGCGATTACGACCTGGGAAATGACAGCTTATATTCTGTCAAATGGTACAAGGAACACGAGGAATTCTACAGATACGTGCCAAAATCAAGGCCTCCGGACAACTCCTATAAAGTGGAGGGAGTCACCGTTGATGTAAGTGCTCAGAATTAGTACAATGCCTCTCACCATCAACCCAAACAACGATTGCTATCCAAACCATTGAGTTGACAACAAGTAACAGAAGTATTCACCCAAAATATATTTCTTCGCCTGCCAGAGGAGCTTTTTACGTAATCCTCCTTTAATTTGCCAATAGCGTCTCCATAAGACGTAGAATCTACCCCGTTAGCCTATTAAGCTCGTTCAAGAAGAATTTAAAAAGGGCTTAGAATAAATTGACATTCAGCTTACATCTCAATTAACCAGTAAAAAACCATAAGGTATTTAAAAAATAGATCTCAACTTCAGAGAAAGTGGAGTTAAATAGCTAAATATCTAAAAGTAGAAACATAGAGAGCCATCGACTTAAAGGTAACGTTTTATTGAATATCGTTTTCACATTTCCGCGACATATCAGCATGCAATTTACCGTAAAAGTTTATGGCATCGTAAATATCAGGTGTAATTGAGCCTTGAGCCTTTGGGGACTTGCATAGAATGTCATAGAGTGTCGTTTTCGTCTTTTAGAAGGGAGGGTTTTCTTAAAATTCCATTAAAGGTTGAGATGATGTTTATGGGTCGTAATTCGTCTGTTTAGGGAGACATATTCCACAAAATTAATTTGCAGTATGGCAGGAAAATTATTTATAAAAATTATCGCCTTGTTCATACCTGTAAGCTGCTTTAATATTAATAAAATAGCGCCAAGACCGTCAAAGCTAAATAGATGAAGAAGCATCGGCAACAACAAAAATCACAAATCCATTTATACAGGGTGTTTCCTAACTACATGTAAAAAATTTAAAGGCGTAATTCTCGACTAATTTTGAGTCAAAAATGTCTAATAAACATATGTCCGCAAATGCCTTGTTTCCAATATACAGGGTGTTGAAATCTAACAAGAAAAAGAGATTTTATTTCCAAAATGACTCAATTTGGGTGATTGAATTTTAGAAAAGACAATTACCATCAGCAAGGCCGTAAACAAAAACCATATTGGCCATTTCTTGATTAGTGTAATTAGGCATTTGAAAAATTTTCAAAACTGAGGTATAATCTGATTTTTGGGACACAGATCTGAATTCTTTCACTTTAGAGAGTAAAACACCAAAATAACACCGACTATCTTGTTTATAGTAGTGGAAGTAACAAAAAAAACTAACAATAAATAAGTTAGTAAATACCACCAAACCTTTTTCAACGTCTTTCAGTCAACAACCTGTATCTTGGAACCAAGGCATTTGCGGACGTATCTTTATTAGACATTTTTGACTCAAAATCAGTCGAGGATTACGCCTTTAAATTTTTTACACGTAGTTAGGAAACACCCTGTATATATAAAGGTTTTGCGATTTTGTAAATTTTATAATAAAATTTTGAACTGTACTATTGATTTTTTTCATGAAAATTTCTAGATAGTTTAACATTCTTTTCAAACCCGCCGTGATTTTTTTGAAATTTTTGGGATTTCCGTTGGTTTTGACAGGGTTTTCAACGACTTCCTAAGATGTCCAAAAAGTGCCGTTTTGCTGAGGTTTTGTCAAGGAACTTTCAGTACCCCGATAGGATTTTCAAGAAATCTCCAAAACAGCTTGGCACATTTTAATTTTGATAGATTTTTTGGACATCCTGCTATTTTTAAAGGCATTTTTGGAAATTATTGGAAACTCTATTGGAGGCAATTCCAGAAGATTATTTACAGTCTATCATTACGTAATGTAGTTGGTGACTTTTATCTCGGATATTAGAAATATGAACTTCCCGCTTCTTCTTTGTTGGCTTCTTGATGGCTCCTCGATTTCTCTCATGTTCCCTGCTTCTGATATACAACCCCAAACAATGCGGGACTCGAAACCAGCTCAATATATCCCCTTTTGCGTTCTAATTTGGTCATTTTAGATGTTATTTTCGCTGATTTCACTCATTTTTGATTCACCCATTTCTGTTTGGTTCGAGCGACCTTCTAGGAAAGTGAAACTCGAACGGTCTACTTTTATTACTTTTAACTATTTTGATCAGGGCCTTAGCTAAGTTTTTTTTTCCCTGAGTTTTTTTTGGCGTAGTAAAGCCAATGGTTCCTTTACCAGGTGTTGGAGTTGTAAACTGTTCAGAAGCCACTACTCGGTACTGTCTACCCATATATTTGTGCAGTCCGTCTTTCGGACTTGATGTAATTACTTTTTCTTTCATCATGTCACCCAGCAGGAGAGTAAAACTAACCTGAAGTTTTAAGCATGTCCTCACTCATTCTGAATCCTTTAATAGAGTTGCGGAAACAGCCATTCGTCATTGTTTCCTTTTTTTTCACACAATTCTCAGAGCTTTATTTTTCGCCTTGACAACTCTGAGCTTTAAAAAGACTCCAACTCACATCTTTGGGATATTTCTGATTTATCCACCACCCACTCTCGGAGCCTATCAAGCGAGGCATTATATTTAAGATGCTAGACCACTAAACAATTCCTTCCAGGAAACGGTTTATTTGCATTTTTCATTGTTTTTTTTTTGGAATTTGTATTGGTCGAATATCTTCTAATTCGCACCAAGTACTTGGTGAATTCTATAAGAACATTAATTCCCAATAAACTTTCCATTAACAGTATTATCTAGGCACATAATGAAGTACAGGGTCGCCTATTTGAGAAATGCTAATTTGGGATGAGGCAACTTCTTTCTCCCTTTCAGGTCAAGATTAAGAGGACGTAATTTGTTCACTGTGAAAGCGCCGTTTCCTGTCGTTTTCAGTGGGGATTTTAATGTGAATGTGGCCAACGATAATGACCGTAGTGACGCCGCGGAGTAAATTCTAAAAATTCTTACAAACGTCTCCTCTGCGCCGACTTCAAAAAAAAAAATTAATAGAACCATATTTACAGATGAAACAAGGTTTTTCCCAGCTGATAATGCAGACAAAGCCTTGTGCTCCTCTCTCCCTCTAAATTAGAGCCGCAATATTAATTGAGTCACGTACTCACAGGGAGCTCTAAGTGTCCAGGTCATGTATTCTCACACCCTATAATTAACATAGCGGGGGGACAGTTGGCAGCCAGACTAGCAATCTCAATTAGTCTGCTCTGCGTTGTTGCAATTGCAAAGACTACATTTAAAACATTAAAATTTTTAATTACTTAACCCTACAGAGTATTAATGAATCTGTGGGCCATTAGCCAAAATGGCCAATAGGTGGGAGGGACAATAATTTAATACGTTCCCTTTACAATGGCTCAACTTTTCCATCCGAAAAGCAGGGCCTCGTTTTTTTGCTCTCCACAGAATCAATAAATTATAGTAGGATGGAGAGTTGTGAAGTTCTGAAGTCTGGTCACATCTTCTCGATCAGGCTGAACCATTATGAGACAAATGGCAAAACATAGGCTGCAATTTTAGCACGTGACTAAAATATCACTTCTCACTTTTGTTTTGCGGGTCAAAGTAATGTCCCTTGAGTCGCTGATGGTTCGGGGTGAATTTAATAAAGTGCACTCGAGGGGCGGTTTTAATGAAATTTCTAAAGAAAATATAATCAGCCTTGGGATGACTGAAATTAAGTTAATATTATCGAAACAAATGAAGCTGCGAAGCTCTCGATCTATTCTAGAAAAATTATGCAGGTGAAACGTTTCCCGTAAGTCGGAATAAATCTGCAGTGCTTGGAGAAAATCGATGACACTTCCTATTTCAGGTCACATTTTAGTCGATCAGAGCTAATTTATTATACCTGAGGCGAACGATAAAATACAAGCACCAATCCTGTTAGGGACGTGTTTCAAATTTTAATAACATGTTTAGAGATTCATCCACCCAATATCCAGGCTTTTTTGGTAACATTCAGCATATTAGAATTGTGTGTCACGTTCACAATAACACACCGATTTATTTACTTTTTAATGTTTCTACAGCCGGCATTGCGCCTAGTTTCTTAAGACGATTTTAAGATTTTGATAAAATATTGCCAGCGACGATATTTTCGACAAATTGCGTTGTCCCCAGACGGAATTTATAAAATTGGACTAAAAGAAAATATTATTTCCGACAAAGGAATTCGAGAATTATCCCTGTTATCTCTTCCCTCGCCGGATTTTCATTTATGCCAATAAACCAAAACAAGCCAAACAAACCAAAAGAAAATAAAATATCGACACAAGGGTTAGTTCAGATTAGCTCTTTTTCTCTCGGGAAAATCGTGGGAAATCCAAGACAGTCACAGACCACTCAGAAATCTTTAACAAAAAAAAAAAAGAAGAACCATTCGAAGCTAGTTAAAAATCAAGAAAAGATTAGTTTTAGTTTAAGTACATTGAACACACTTGAGGTTAGTTCCGGGTTAGGGGAGAGCTTTGGATGCAAACCAACTTTCGGGTTAAATACTGGGAAACCGTCGCAGCAGTTGCGCTTATTAGCCAGGTGCCCCTGCTGCTTACACTCAAAGATTTAAGAGGTCACGGCAGATGGCACTGGTCGGATATTCTCCTGCATGCCAAACGCACTTGCGGTTGACGTTGCCGATTTCCAGTTCCGGTTAATTGGCTCAAGATGAACCGAACTGACGAAATCTAATAGGATCGAGACCGGCCTGCGGGATGCTTCAGTTGATTAAACGCAGAGTCAGAATGAGACATAAAGTCGTAATAAGCCTTAGTTTTGTCAGTCGAAACTGGAATTCATCACCGAAAAACGCGTTTTTTTATCTCTTTAACGTCTCTTTATACCTTAACGTTTCTCGGGATTCCCATTTCTCCATGGGGAAGTCGATTGCGACACAGTCCGTAAAGATGTTAGTAAAAATGTAAATTACATTTGGGAGACCTGCAGGGACAGAAAATCACGTTACTATAAATCTAATAGGTATAACTCTTCACGAACATGTGAACATGTCCCTGGCGAGTACTCCGCACTCCACCCCCATCTAATTAACGCCAACCCTCTCGACTTAATTTCATACGGTGACAAATGGCACTCGACTAAAACGCAGACGATTTTTAATTGCAGAGGACCAAGTCGGACAGCAGGAAAGTGGTGCTTCTGCACGTCGACTGGAAGACAAGCGGCCTCTATCGGTGTGAAGTGTCAGCAGAAGCGCCATCTTTTGCCAGTGCACAAAGTGAAGCTCGAATGGAAGTAGTTTGTAAGTGTTTACATAATTTTTATTCTTCATGTCTCTCATCACTAAAAGGAAATTTTAACAAAGAATTATTTTCAAAAAAGCATTTTTAACAAAACGTGACAATATGTGTTCGTTAATTACTTACATAGACACAAACAGAATATTTAATCGGGAAACACGCAGATGTTTGATCGGAGGTCCTGCCGAGTTGGGTGATTCCGATAATATGGATCGGTTTCTATCTGTTCTAGTTCAGATTTGTTTTTTATATTTAAATTGTGTAGATTTCCGTTTTAAAACGTCCTACGAGAATCCAGGAAATCTGGTTATAATCAATTGTAAACTTCCAGTTCAAGCCCAAGCCCAAATATTTATTAACCATAAATCTTGTAATCAAAATAAATATTTCATGACGTTCGTTAATTCAGACATTCTTAGAAATTATCGTTCAGAGCACAATCCTGGATTCAGAGAAATGCCTGGAATATTAATTCAGAGCACCCGGATTTCTTATAATTTCATTCTTAGGACCGTTTCTGTAATGTCTAGTTAGGGAGCGACAGCTGCACGTTAAAAATTAACTCTCAGATCAAGTGTTTTTCAAACTGAAGTTAAAACTTAACCAGCAATTACAGTCAAAATGGCTCTCTGAAACACATCTGCAATTAACTGAGACATTGTGACTGATGGTTGCTGTTTTTGACTGCAAGCTACTAAAAGCACTGGAACAGCAACTTCTCGGTAATTTGGATAATTTCTTCAGCAGCCCTATGGTTCGACACGCATGTCGACCTAATGGCGATATTACAAATATGTACATACGTTGGGGGCGTTACCTGGAAAATCAATAAAGAAAAAATAACATAAATCGCTGATGAATATTGAATGTTCCAATGGAAAAAGCCAGTTCCGGATAGTAAAAAACATTTGAAAACAGGTGCAAGCAAAACTGTGATTTTTTACAAACATCTTGAATGTGTAAAACGGCCTTTGTTGTTTCTTCATGTTCGAATGTGTGAATCGGTATCGTCAAAAGGTCTCTATCAGTCGTTTTTATCATTTGGAATTCAGTCTGTCTAATGGAAATAACGAGGGAGCAGATACGACGAGTTTCGACCAATTTATGAACTACAATGTATTAAGAACAAATATGAATGTACGTTTCGAAAATTGCAGTACCGACCAGCGGCAGGCAAATATCTGCAAATCTTCTCTGGACATAGATACGAACTCACAAAGTATGTTGAATTTCCAACGGAAACGGAGTGAAAATCGCAATTCGAACAAACTGTGGTTCACTAGGTGGAAAAAAAAAAGTATTGAGTTTTGCATGGGTTTTTCGTGTTTTTCAATTTGACAACGAAACGCGAATTCTGTTGGTGGAAAGCTGCCGTTAGCTTCACCTACGCCACACTGCAATCCTTTAACGGGGAATTCCCAAGGAAAATTACCTAATCACGACTTAAACCCTACTTTTTACACGATGTGTGCATATAAAATGTAGATTGCAATAATTCCCTGAACGATCTATCTTAGCGCCTCCCTCTATAAGTGGGCAATAAAGCAAACTCTACAAGATTTAAACCCCTTTTTATACCTTCTCAAGATATAAAAATTAGGTTCCTTTTACGATCGGCCCATGTATAAAAGCAAAAATGAAGGTTTTATACTCATTTTAAAGCAAATGCTGCACTCGTAAAAGCTGATTAAGATCTACAAGACCCACTTGCAGCAATAAATTATTTAGTAGGGAGGTTCCCTTTCATTTCCCGATGTACCGATTCTATTTATTTGTCGCTTTTCGGTGTTTGATAGCTTATTAATCTTCCGCCGCTTATACTCAATCCAAAGCAAATTGCATTATAATAATGCACTATTGGCATTAGTAAATGCTTCCGTCATGTCGCATAACATAAAATAATGACAATTTATTATGCCTCATTACGGAATACGTCCCATTCAAACCTGTTTGCAAAATATGATCCCAGTTATAATTCGATCCATTTGCCGCTCGAATACCCTTTTGAATCGGCAATATTACAAATTGTTCCATTAATTAACCCTTTGCTATTAATTGATATTATACCGAGGTTGAGGATGACTGTTTAAAGGGGTGGAGATGAGGAGAAATACCGTTATTGCTTACACATGGAGCGTTAGTGCTGATTCTCATTGTTCGGAATCAGAAATACTTTGAATTCGCGCTGAGTGGCAAATTCGATTTATTTGCGAGCTCCTCAGTTTACAACACTTACCCCATTATAGAGAAATTATACCCCCTACTGGAACAACAAATTTTAACTTTATTTGGGTTACGTGTAAAACATTCATGCGTTCAATACAGGAGAATTAACCGATGTAAATATAAACATGCACACGAAGGTATTAAGCTTTTAATCGGCCACTATTACACGTTCATTTTAATGGTTGCAATATTACCTTCCCGGCCTCTTTTCTTTATATCACGCAAACCAACATAAACTTCCATGTTTATTTCATTGCTGGTGGTATTTGCTCAAATATTTTATAGCTTCCCAAATATATGGTTTATTAGTGCTATATAACGTTTTATAGTTGCTATTATATCGCTCCTTTAAGACTCTATTAAAGTTGTTGACTTTAGTCGATTACGGGTTTGTGGCCTGTTTTGAAGAGCTGGTTTAATAATTCAAACTCTGCCACAGCCGGATAGTTTCTTCTACGGATACTTTAAATATTTAGTTGGGTAAGTAATTGCATAGGAATCCCATTAAACTGCATAATCAATATATCAGGTCAACCGTCGAAAAAATCAATACCGTTAGTAAGGGTCTTTTCAAATCTAAAGCCGAAATTTGTTAAATTCACTTACACAAGTTAGGTGTAAGTCCAAACGACCTGTTTTGGGCCACAGTGTATGTGACATTAATTGGGCGAATCCGAACTCACTTAGTCGGAAAGACTCTGATGGACGTTTTATGGTAATTTCTGAATACTCTGGCTCAAAATTGGATGTTTTTCTGAAAATCTCCATTAAACCCCTGATAGCGAATTCGGGATTGACAAGGGGCAAGGTGAATTTTTATAATTTGACAAGTTAGTGAGGGCTTATTGTCAAAGCTGGGACGGAATTGTTTGTACAAAAGTCTTGTATATTGACGTATATTTTTTTATGATATGGTATTAGAAAAAACAAATGAACATCAGGCCGCGACAAAATTAATCAAAGTAAGATTTTTTTTAACGGCATCCTCTATATGTTAATGCACATTTAGATTTCTCCGCTTTTTCCCTTTTCAAAAACGTACAATATGTCGAGGTTTGCCTCAGTAGCTTTCGATATTCAATTTAAAAAATGTGTCGAGAAAACGGGGCGCGCTGTTAGGCCGGGCATATCGCATATAGTTTTTATGGGGCTACTTAAAAACTGAAGTTTACAACGATACCAGTGCAGACTTAAATGAAATAAGAGATAAAAATGAACAGTGAATACAACATTTAAATAATGTAAATTCAAATTTTATTGCAAATACAAGTTTGAAACGACACAGTTTACATGAAGTTATACAGGGTGAGTCGGGAGGATCGTGCCAAACTTCAGGAGCGTGTTGTATATGAAAAATAAATGTAAAAAAACTCAAATGTTGTTATCCGATTTTCGTTTGTTTACAAGTTATAGCGTAAATAAAATTAAAACATAAAATTAAAAAAATTAAAAAATTTCATTAAAAATTCCATAAATTAATACGTTGGATTGATCGTGGTAGCCCTATTAGTTGGCCTCCAAGGTCTCCAGACCTCACATCACTAGACTATTGTTTGTGGGGTTGGTTTAAAACTGAAGTGTACAGAGTGAAAGTGGACACTCAAGATGCACTAATTCAACGCATTAGAAATGCTGCAGCTGCTATTAAAGAAAGACATGAAACAATCAGGAGCGCAACGAATGCTCTTCATAGACGAAGCCGAAAATGTTTAGAAGTTAATGGCAATATTTTTGAACATTTACTATGATATCCAAACGTTCATTTATGGAATTTCTTATGAAATTTATAATTTTTTTAAATTTTATGTTTTAATTTTATTTACGCTATAACTTGTAAACAAACGAAAATCGGATAACAACATTTGAGTTTTCTTACATTTATTTTTCATGTGCAACACGCCCCTGAAGTTTGGCACGATCCTCCCGACTCATCCTGTATATACATATATATTTTTTTTTTAATTTTTTTTGTGTTAATTTGATTAGTTTGAGAAAATATGTTTCGTCATAGGGAAATACGTCGTTAATGCTAACAATCTTTTATTTTATTTTAAGGATTTAATGCATCTGAATCCACTGTTCATGACTGCCTCGAATCCGTCTGTCACTCTTATTGATCATGTCCGTTTCCTCAGTTCAAATACATCGAAAACTACTGGAGCGAACCGTGACACATTAGAGCTTTTTGAAAAGGAAAACATTGGCAGAATTCAAATATCCGTTAATACATAAGGGGCCCCATTAAAAAAAAATGTACTTTAATGGATTTTGCCGAACTCCGATTTTCATTTGTTTTTTTTTTAATACCATCTCATAAAAATATTCGAAAGTGTATAAAACTTAAAAAAAAACCAACTTTTTCCTAACTTGAACAATCAATTCGCGGATATTTCTGAAATTATAAAAATTAACCGTGCACATGTGTAACATGAAGTTCCTGTGCATTGAGTAAACACGCGAGCGATCTTTGTTTGCAAAAGCAAAAATCGAAAATAACGTTTACGTTTTCTGTGCAACACGGAAGCATCGAATAAATTTAATTTAACTCCAGAGCAACGTTATATGTATTTTTTGGAAGTTAAACTCGATAATATTAAGCAGATTTGGTGATAAAAGTAATCGCGAATCGACCGAAAAGAGTGCAACACTGAGTCGCCCACCGCTGACCAGTTGATCGAATTTTTAACTGATAAATGTTTTGCAGTGGAAGCGGTTCGCGATTTCCCAACTTTTCAATCACGAAAGACAAAATGGAAAACAGGGGACAGGAAAAAAGAAACGGATCCCATCGGTTTAAAATTTGTTCGTATACTTTAGCTGAAAACGTTAACAGAATGTGTTGAATTTGCAGCGAGAATCATTTTATTCAACAATGCCCTCGAAAACTATAATGAAATCCGAAAGCAGAAGGTGAATAGTAACTGTTTACGGACAAGACATCTGGAACAAGAATGCAGGTCAAGTGGTTGTAAAAAGTGCAATCAAAAGCATAATACCGCATTGCATTTCGAATAATGTCCATGGGGGTGAACACGTTCAAACCCCTGGTAAGGACAACAATGCCCCTTCGTTATCCCTGAATGAACGCAAATCACCCTGATGTAAGTCATCTATGACTCACGGCGTATCTAGTGGGACTACGGAGAACCTCCACAGCCTATGATGTCGACAAACGGCCAGAGTACCTACGACACGTGCGAAAAAAATGGATTACCCGTTGACGTTATCCTTCTCTACTTTGGACATCGGTCAAATATTATTGTCCCGCATGGCCATTCTAATTGCACGGGACGGGAAAGTAACTTGGCATAAATGAAACGCTTGCTCGTCTGCGGGAGCCAATTAATTTTGATAAGAGAAAACATCTGTAAAAAGCGTGGGCCTCCAAAAAATCGATCTTCCCTGATCAGGCATCAATCAAGTCATTAAAGAAATTAATCAACGACCTCGCTCCCAAGGCAAAAAAAGCCAGGAAGCAATTTTTACACAAAATTTCGCATTCGAATAGATTAATAAAATAATTTTTTTTCCGAAAAGCATTACAACAGAGGAAAAATACATTATGATTTCTTCAGGATTCGGTACACAAACTACCTGTGCTACAATCCCTGGATTTAAACTAAACAGTGAGGGTAGCTCGATTCCATTTTTATAATGATTGTGATGTTTGCAAAAAGATAGCCACTGCCCCAATCAAATTTCATATAGATTGTTTTGTCAATGCGAATTCGAATTGACAAAAATGAGATTTCGGTGTGGTTTGACAACAAGGAATTTTCAGTATGTTCGATGTTAAATATTCCACGTTGGTGAATTTAAAATTAATTCACTTGACTTACCTCAAACTAGTAAAATTATTCAGTTTGGACAAAATTTATTGATTTTTTAACCAACAAATCTTTAGTAAGCAGTGAATCAAATTATTCGCATTTTAACACGTGCTTAACTCATTTTTAGCGCAACATACCAACAATGTCTATTTGTCAATTTTACTGTCTGTCAATATTGTTAACATGCTGGGGACGGATTTTATTTTTTAATTTCACAAAAAATATTATTTTTCTGCTATTATTTTAATCGTTTTGTACTGGAAAACTGTACACAAAGTCAATATGCAGACATTTTAGTAATTTATTAACCGTAATATTCATACTGCCTGGCGTAGACTATACTCACCGCTCTGAGCAGATGCAGTTAACGGTCATGTTTCATTACAGGGGGAATATTGGCTACGGGCTAAGGGAAAAACTACCATTTATCTGACAATTTTTTACGAGAGGTACTGGCAATTTTCTGATAGCCGAGGGCCTAGACTTTACCCATTTTAAGTTTCACGTGCGTTATTTTTCCCTTCATGGCATTTGGCAAACTGAAACTTTTCACCAGATTAGATATCTTTTGTAAATCGAGTCTTCATTGGACAATGAACTGGAATTTAAAGGTAATATTGATAATAGCTGAGGCGACATCACGAAGAGCCTCAACGAGTGCTATAGCAACCACAACGAAAGTATTTACGTGCACCGTATTTTACCCTGTATCGCAACTTAAAGATTTTATTGAAACAACCTCGATTTCCGTATACCTACATTTCTTATGGGTTGCGCGCGCAACGAGAAGGAAATAAGCTCGTTTCCCACGGCCTCGTACCGGCACCTAAAGCAACGAGACGAAACTAACATCAAAAGTACGGCGATGATTTTGGTGCCAACTGTTTCCAATTTTGAAGTTTTAGCGCAATAAATGCCTTTCATTTTTCACAAGTTGTTATAGTCACAGAAAAAATATCGTACACAACTGGCACAAAATGACCATTTCCGGTTCACATGACTTACCACACTTGCCTGTGACTCGTGTGCAAACAGAATATTGGTATTTCGTGCTCATTGCCACACGAACAATGCACTATTATTTCTGTAGGTACGTACAATACATATACCGTTATTTCATTCTCTCGTTTAATCTATAAGTAACAATAACTTTATAAGAGAGGTCGAAATTACTAGATGTGTGGAAGATCGAGATAATTCTCATTCTTTTGTTTGTTTAACATTAATTCAAGTCAAAAAGGAAAAGGCATAATTTAAGTAAGATTATGCTTCATTGCGGACGTTCGTGTAATTTGTCAAGCGATAGATCTCAAGTAAGAGGTCGGTAAGGTTATCTAACAACATAATGGTATCAGATACTGTAGTGTTCGTCTTATCAGCAAAAACAGTGCAGGGCAGTGCAAAGTAAACAGATCCGCCTGGATAGTGTAAAATAATGACTATTTACGTAGTCAGGTAGGAAATTCATAACTTTATGCAACTAGTGGGATTTTCCCTGCAATATGACACGAATTATACGTGAGACAGTAATGGGAATAAAATGATCAACGTCCTGGTTACGAGTATGACCTAACACGAGCAATTGAACGCGGACACTTGTCTCAATTCATAATCAATGTTAATTAGTAAACCTGCTCTACTAAATGCGATGCTGAACATGAGTCCATTGTAAAAATTTATTGCCTTAATTTATTTCGTTAGAGTTCCCAGGAAGCGTTTATACAGTTAAAGTGTTGTAATGTTGGACGAGCCTTTAACAAACAAAATTAATTCAGTTCTTAATTTGTGACATGGGGACAACGCCATTTTCATTTTTTTTTAAATCGCGTCAAAATTAAAGTTTTCCCCACTCAACTCGTGTATTCCGAGAAAAATGGGAGTTGATTCAACAGAAACTGCGCATCTCCGAAAACAACCTTTTTTTTTTTTTCTTTTGTGCCCGAGGAGGTGGAAATCTTCAAAAAGACACCCGGCCGCTGCGGGTCGGGTAGTGTGGGATTCGAGCCTATGCTCGCCTACCCACTAAAACCACCCCCTCTCTTCTTATGGCCCCGGTATCGCCTGGTAGGCATTCCTTCGGGGCGCCCGGTCGTAAAAGCTACTCTCTATGCTTCCGTCCTTGTCCTTCTGTACCGTTCCCGCTCAATCGTCTTGCGCATGATCTTCTTGACCATGCACTCAAACGCTCTCCACTTACACTCACTCTCTACGAGTTCATAGCCGATTGTCCTTCGGTCCAGGTTGAGTCCCGCTCCTCTGGCCTCATTCCGTTCGGTCTCCCACTCTGGACATCCCCAGATTGTGTGCTCTGGGGAGTCTGCAACTCCTGGCTCTTCACAGAACCAGCAGCCGTCACTCTCTTTAACCTTTATTCTGTGCAAGTATTTCCCGAACACTCCGTGTCCAGTAAACACCTGCGTTAGTTCGTACCCGGTCCTCGTCCATTTGCATTCGACCCATCGTCTAATGCTCGACCGAAAATAATCTTAAACGAGAGGTTTTCAATTCCTGATAGACCAAAACTTATGCAACAGCAAGCTGAAGTGCGTTTATTTTTTTTAATGATGGAAAGTATCATGGGGATTGAAACTTATACACATCCTCAAATGCCTTCGAGAAGATTTGTGGATTTCCCGAACGCTTGCGAAACTCCACTGAAACCTCTTCGGCAGAGAAAAGAAAGTTCGTGCTAGAACAGCAACATGCAATGAATCTCTCTACCAAATAATAAGCGAACTCAACAATTACCATGGCATGTAATTGATAATATTTACGTTGAAATACTAATGGATGTTGCAGCTCTAATATATTTTACCTATCAATTTACCCCACGTAGCATTTCTATTTAGGGTTATATTGATCGAAAATAAAAGGAAACTAGATCCGACGAAGCTAATTTTCAATTCTCACCAACCAAAAGGAAAATGAACTTGCATATACCCTTATATACGAATATTTCCTGATATTTACGCCCAAATTGTATGAAATATTGTGACAAAGCATAGGCCGATATAGGGAGAAAATAGGGTCGATTCCCAACTGCGAAAATTGGAAGATATTAGCTATTATGTATAAGAAGTATTGGATCGTATATTTTCCGTTTCCTCCATTCTTATCTCTCTGAGAGTTTCCAAATAATGGTCAATTTGATGGGGTTATACTGCGGAGAACGTGTGATGGGAAATATTTTACTTTAAGTTTTATTTATCGCAACTATAAAAAAGACAAATAGAAAGGCGACGATTTGCATTCAGAGTCGGATAGAAAACTAATCCAAAGAGCATCAGTGTTTCATCTCGGCCCGCAGTAATTTCCTATTCATTGGATTTGCTCACCCTCTCTGTTAATGGAAAAATTCTTTTACTTTTATTTCCCAATTGAACTATCTGACACCCATACATTTGAGGGATCTGCTTAGTACCCGTTTTAGCCCGATAAAAATATAAATCAACATCGGGGAGAGTATCGAGTGTTGAAGTACTCCAAAGTTTTATTTAAGCCGGAGAATTATTCATGGAATCGAAAAAAGTGCGACGAAGTCCAATAAAGTTCCAAGTTGCACTTCGATTTTAAAGGATTTCGTTTCGGATTGCTTCTCGGTTCTGTGTACGTTACTCGGAATTCGTAATTTTTTGTTTACGCGCGGAATTTGCACTTAAATAAGTTCGCCGGATTGTTGGAAATGTTAAACAATGTGATCAAATAATTGAAAGAGGTTTTAGGTTGTGAGGGAGGAATTCAAACAGGAAGTGTGGAAAATCGTGCTCTAAATATCCCCAGATTAGTGGGCCACTGGCATTGGCCACTGGCATGGCTATCATACGTGCTGGAGATACCAGGTCTGTAAATACGAAACCGGAATTTGCCTCCAAATGTCCCTAGTGGTCAATATAGGTACTACCTCATCGTGTTGTTAGGGTACTACATCTCTTATTTACATCTGAGAATGATTTTCAAATCATAACAATACAGGTTCAATACTGCCGTTTTGGTCCCATAAGATGCAGAATTCTTGACCGGTTTGTTGGTAGATCACCGGCTTAATACGGGAGGACCACTCTGAGTTTTGCAGTCTCAGAGAAACTGTTTGTGATGGTAACCTTCACTATTGCACTTAACTTTATTGATTGTAATATAATGACAGGTATAATTTGTGAGTTACCATCTGAGCTGCGATGCGTGATCTTCGTGTTCAAGTCTCAAACCTAACTAACTGTCCTTTCAAAGTCCATTCACGTCGTTCCTTGACGAAAAACTAACAAAGGGTTGTAAATATTTCCAGAGTAATAGATTAGAACCTCAGGGTATCGCCTAGACTAAACCTGAACAAAATTGATTATACTACGACTGGCTAACTAAATACATTCCAGAATTCTTAAATTATCCTTAACTAAATCGTGTTTGAATAGATCGATTGTCCTCAGATATTAATTTCAGGGATATTTGTATAATTCTTAACAACTGCAGTAGAGTTTGCAATAGCTTTGAGTATGTCGAATTTTGTGCCTACAAATTACGATTTTCGGACAGCATTGATTTTCTGTTACCACTTGAAAAAAACGGCTGCAGATTCACATCGCATGCTTGTTGAAGCTTACGGTGAGCACGCCCTTGGAAAATCACAGTGCTGTGAGTGGTTTAAAAAATTTAAAAGTGGCAATTTTGACGTCAACAACGAAGAGCGTGGAAAACCACCGAAAAAGTTTGAAGACGGCGAGTTGCGAGCTTTGTTAGATGAGGACGATCCTCAAACGCAACAACAATTAGCGAACCAATTAAATGTGACACGAGCAGCCATTTCCATTCGTTTGTAAGCTATGGGAAAAACTCAGAAGATAGGAAAATGGGTTCCACATGAACTCAATGAAAGACGGCAAGAAAATCGAAAAATCGCTTGCCAATTGTTGCTTACCAGGTATAACAGAAAGTCATTTCTTCATCGAATCGTGACTGGTGACGAAAAATGGATCTATTTTGAGAATCCCAAACGTAAAAAATCATGGGAAACTCCAGGCGAACCATCAGCATCGTCAGCAAGACCAAATCGGTATGGACGGAAAACAATGCTCTGTGTTTGGTGGGATCAAAAAGGCGTAATTTGTTATGAGCTGCTAAAACCTGGAGAAACAGTTAATACTGAACGTTACCGACAACAAATGATGGACTTGCATCGAGCTTTTCGTGAAAGACGACCAGAATATCAAGAACGGCAACACAAGGTGATATCACTTCATGATAATGCACCATCGCACACTGCAAAACTGGTGAAGGAAACGATTGGGACGTCTCATTGGGAAGTACTATCGCATGCGGCTTATTCACCCGACTTAGCACCATCCGATTATCACTTATTTGCATCGATGGGACACGCTCTTGCAGAACAGCAATTTTTTTTTCTTTTTTCTTTGCAAGGAGGTGGAAATCTTCTAAAGACACCTGACCCAGGGTGTGGTTAGGGCCAGGTAGTGTGGAATTCGAGCTTCCGGAATGGCCGAAGTCGCCCGTCTACCCACTAAAACCACCTCCCCTCTTCCGCCCCGGAACCGCCGTTAAGCGTTACTCCAGGGCACTGCAGAACAGCACTTTACCTCTACGAAACAGTTCAAAACTGGCTCGATGAATGGTTCGCCTCAAAAGAACAACAGTTCTTTTGGCGTGGCATCCACAAATTGCCAGAGAGATGGGAAAAATGTATATGTAACGATGGGAAATATTTCGAATAAAATATTTTTTATAATTATTGCCCAGCTAAGTTATACATTTTATTTAAAGATTCCGGTTTCATATTTACAGATCTGGTAAAATCGACATTCCGATAAAGAAACATCAGTGCACTGGTTGTTGGTGTGCGAGGAATCGGCCCTTTGCGAAATCCCCAACTTATAATATTATTTTCACGACCTTTCGGCGGGATGTGCGCGAGATCGTCTTAAGGGGGCGGCAACGGGGGGCCGAACTGGATTGAACTTGAGTTAAAGTGCATGGGCAACATGCCACATGAGCGCCGACCCACAGGGCATCTCTTTATCTGCTACACTTCGTCTCCTCAAAACCGACCGGTAACCATAGATTGAGCATTTTTTATTCGGCCCTTGTTACATACAAGCAAGGCCTGCACAGACAAAATTGAATAGGTATTTTTAAGATCTAAATCAACAAGTAATTTCCCAACTTAACATCAAGTAAATGTATTTAAGTTGAAAATACAGAACGAACCGCAAGTAATAGAACACGTGTTTGAAATAAAAATTCGTTGAAGTAGTTCCCATTTATTTTAAGTATTTTTTACCTTAAGTGGGCTCCACGAGTATTTAGGCAAAATAAGAATTCGTCATTCTTAAATCAATAAAAGAATTGTGGAGAGAAAAGTTGAAGCTTAACTTCGATACCATATTTATCTAACACCGAGTTCAATTACGAGGGGCGAAAGTGGGCAAATATTGCCTTTTAATTAATTTATAAGAAATTTATTAGGTACAAAGGGAGCAGTTTGAGGATTTTTTTACGGCGCAGCTTTTCCAGATTCAGAATTGATATTCAAATTTTCTCTGCAAGGACCGAGCCTGCAGAGGTCTTTCGGCGAAAGTAAGTTCCCAATTTTTCCAGAAAATTTTACGGCGATTTTTCAGTTTTCGAGACGCAGCAATCTTTAGACCTCGGTTTCCCTGAACGGTATTAACGGAGACTGAATATAAGCCCAGGTCGAAAGTAATCAAATAAGCTTTATTGGAGTCGTCAATGTAGACATCATTTGGAAAATTGCTGAGTAATTTAAATCATCGCAGAAAGAATCTTTGGGTAAAAAACGTACAAAAAGCAATCCACTGCAATCAAATTCACCGTCTGCGGCACTGTCAAATTCAATTTAAAATTAAATATTCGCCCGTTCGTTGACGTAAATCACCATCAAAACATTCTGTATTGGCTTTGATGTGAAAGCTACATACAAATGCAATAAAAGTTCTACACAAACGTAACTCTCAATTTATCATTTTAAATACAATGAACTCGATTTACTTGGAGCTCCATAGGTGAAATAGATGAACCGTCAGGGTAAACCAGACAGCCCAAATTGATAGTCTATTTAACGTAATGCACATTAGGAATATCAAAAACATCCATTAGTCGGCTGGCAGTGCCCAAACAAACACTCAAAACGATTCGGCGGAATTGTGGAGTGTTTTGTACATGTGCATGTAGAGAGTAAAATGTAGTTTTTTTTAGATTAAACTTGATGAGTCTCACTGATTGCCCCGAAAAGATATTTTAATGATGTTGAAAGGTATCCATAGCGGAGCTCTCCTTTGATCTCTCTAATTTTACCCAGACTAAGGGCCTCGGAAAAAATATATCCTGGAAATGCTTAATTAACTGGAAATTCCTAGGAGCGTCTCTTCTAATATTGGTACAGTTTATTAAAGACGTTCAAAGGGGCTCGGAAACATGCGGGAGACATCTCACAAAGTAATTTTTCACAAACGCTAGATTCGACGAACATAATGTCTGGCAATTTTGAAGCTCCTTGTTGCCGATGCCTCCGCTACTGACGTTGATCGTTGAGTCTTCTCGAAGAGCCGATATCTATCATAGCGATTTTGCTAACTAATGATCCTGATGCGCTGAATCTATTTGAAAGTAGATATTTACATAGAATTTGATGTTTGAATTGTGCAACATGGTTTCCATCGAAGCGAAGTCATCAAATCGATCTTAAAAAAGTTTTTAATTTATTTTTTTTGTAATTTTACGTACAACCAAGTTAGCTGTTTATTCGAACTAAATATGATTTTATTCCATCTATTCTCTTGATTCACAAGAACGCCTTACACACGACACACGCAAGTAGAGGCTGTTGGAGCGCTATCATCGCAAACCACCTTCAGTCAAAACCAACTGAGAATAACTTCGACCATTTAATAAGGGCTGGGACGAAAACCCTTGTTAATGTGTCGGTGACAAACCTGTTACCGTCTTCAAAACTTAGAAAAAAATCATTGTAGAAGCCCGAATTAACAGAATTCAACTGCGTTGCCGCTTAACTTAGTTAAAGCTGTTAGAGTGCACTTTTTAAAAGTTCGAAGTTGACTTCTTGTCTGGCGAACAAGAGGCCACATACCGGTTTTCATTAAGTAAAATATGTACACTTCACGCTTTTATTTCTCTGATCATGATCAAAGGCGTGCTGGAGTATAACTGACTTATGAATTGCTAATTTTGGCGTTCTTTAATTCTCTTTTTGAAGGTCCATAGGTTTCACTAATTCGAAATTTCTAACGTGATTTTTTTTTCAATTTCTTTCGTGGAAAACCTTTTACCTCTCGCATGAACTTTTCGTTCACCCTCTTTGGTGCGAAAATGCGTATTGGGGAACCCTGCGGACCCCCGAAAAGGTAAATTAGAGAACAACTGGATTACATTCAAAATGGAGAATTTGACAGATAAAATGTATACCAGAAGTTCGTCGAATGAACCCGCACTAACATCGCGTTTCTTAAATAAAATAGCGAAAGCTTCGTGCTTAATGTTAGTCGGAGAAGACCAATGCATCCCGACCTCCAACAATAAAATATCGGCCACTTTAGAGCAAACGCGATATGAAGGCGCACACAACTGTTAGTTAAATAAAAAAAACAATTCAATTTTGACTTTTGCTTGCCTCCCTAATATTTCATTGAATAAATAAAATTACTGAAGTTTGGACTTCCGCGAGGTTTAGAAAACATGCAGTGTCTGGATCAAAATGAAGCTAATGAGCATGTGATGCGTGCTAATCTCCACGCGTTGAAAAATAAACTAAAATCAATCTTGATCCCAAGAAATTGAATTACCTAAAATTATGCATGCAAAATTGAAATCTCTAGTTTCCTTTCGCCCCGAAAACCCTTGTAATATGAATGACCTCCCATTCTGTAGCACGAGCCAGACTATAAACCCCCAAGATAATGGACAAATTTCTCCCTTGAAGCCGGAATAACGTAGTTCCCTTACCGTCTGCAGAACACAAAGTCCTAGTATCCTAAGCTAATTAACACTTTTTTGATCCTTTTTCTTTTCGCTACAAAGACTGCCAGAGAATTAAGTCAATAAATGTAATTACTTAAAAAAACGAATCCACTCTGTTTGCCATTAGACCTAAATTTTTCAGTTGCTCCAGACTTGAAATTAAAATTTAAAGCTACAGATCTGCTTAAAACAATTAGTGAAAATATATAGGTAAATATTTTTAATAAAGAGTGGCATTTTGCAACAGTCGAAAGCACGTTTTAATGTTTCACTATGAAATTCAAACAAAGATTTCATTAGTTTTATGCGGAGAAACGGCCATTTGGAGGCAAATGCCAGCTAAATACGCAAACAATTTAGATTTAAATCTATGCTCATTTTAAAAATTGCCTTCTCTATAACCTAAAAGCATTACTAAAATTTTAACAAACCAACATTATAGGATATTATTATATTAATAGCTTTTGGGTTAGGTACAGCCCCAAGCTCATTAAATCTTTCCTCTATTTAAAATTTCATTCTCCTAATGACAGTTTCACTTCGCGAGATCCGCAGCTTGAAAACTAAAATGCAAAATTGCCGCAAGTTTCCTTCAATTTAGTGTCTATGCACAACTTCTCTGCAGAATAACTTTGGTCAATCTTTAATGAGGCTAGTTCATTTTAAATTACTGATGACGGCTGAAAGGAGTTTAATTTTGTAGGTTTAAATCCCAGAAATTCTCCAGAGTATATGGGAGAATTAATTAAACTTCCGGTATTTTTGAGACAAATTTCTCCAGAAGTAGATCTTAAATCCCTTGTTTATAGCAATGCAACACCATGGCACAAGATATCGAAAAATTGTACGTCCGTACCTGCAGGAAAAATTGGGAGCTTAACTGTGCAAACACGATGTATTTGGTTTCCATTACAGTCAGTAATTTCGAGATATACTGTGTGTCAAGTAGATGGATCTATAAGGTTAAGATATGGAGAAACGTGGGGAAAGAAAATAGTATGGTTAGAGTGGTTCTGCCATAAAATAATGAGTCATAGAAAGGTCCTTTCTGCTTCTTAAAAATGGTGGCATTTACTCAAGATGGTCTAAAACACCGAGGCAATTTGACGCTTTCCTCGTGCTGATTTAAAAAATTCGGGGATCCACGACGGCCAACAAGGCAGAAGTTTGAATTTGTGCAAAGTGCGCTGAGTACCTGTCGAATTACAGTAACCGTCGTCGCTCCTGGTCTTAATTGTTTACTGAGTTATCAAAGTAGCTAACTAGCATTATGCAACGCATCATGTAAAAAAAATCTATTATGTAACTAGATAAAAAATTAAACCCGCGGTTAGGACCACTAACTCTTCATTTGTCAATCTTCGAAAAAAGTTTTTTCAACATTTTCAGCGTGTACTTGAATCTTCAAAACTGGCATCATGCATTAATCAATCGAAGCTCAACGCCTGGAAATGACAATGCCAATCGGCAATTGTTCACCTTTTACTTCTCTCGTCCATTCCACCTATACAGGGACACACCGTACATTCTGGAACTCAAGAATGGGAAAAATCGCACATATATATGGCCGCCTTCTCCCCCCTGTCCTTCCCAGAAGGCCAAATTGAGTGCTTAACTGTGCAAACACCACGTATTTGGTTTCCATTACAGACCCGTAATGTAAAAATATGCAGTCTACCACACAGAAACACTCTTTCGACTTCCATATGCACGCTTAATTTAACCGCTCTAAAACGTAATGGCAGTTCTTTCGACTTTAAACTGCCTTGGGTCACAAATACCATACGGCCATTAAGAGCGAATTTAAATCCAAATAAAGCTGCTTAATAATATATGGGCCATGTTCTACGAAGGAGCTGCGTGCCTTTGGCTTTAGAAGCGACTCCAATGGCATGCTAAATAAGAAAATGCTGAGAAGAAGTCTTGTTAGATATTTATTTAAAAGCAGACGCCTCCACTGTGTTGAATATGTAAATTACATCTAAAAAAGTGTAAAGTTTGTTTGCAATTTCAAGTGCAAATGACTTGCGGTGGAAAAGAGTGTCGAATTGGACAGAGAACTAGAAGCAATGCAAAGTAGTTTCAAAGTGTTGATTTCAGATCTCCTTATTCCGGGCCGCTTTGTGCCGGTCTAATGGCAAACGAATATCTGCTATCCAATTTTTTGTATTCCTGACGAAAATATATCAACTTGATCTTCTATGTCAGGGCGTTGTTGTCGAACTCCAACTTAATTTTCAACCTTAGTTTCATCGAATCCCTCCAGATGATTCTGTCGCAAGAAAGAAACCGAGATAAAAGCTTTCTTTCACAAAAAAAAAAAACCGCTTCGTGTGAGCACTTATTCAATATGAACATACGAAGCTGACCAGAGGTGGGAAAAATGTGTGCACCGGGCCAGCGAAGGGACGAACAAGGCCGGTTCAATGACAAAGTTCAGATAATGACAAGTGCACGCCCTTGTAAAGCTCAACAGAGTAAAGCGACACGAATGGGCCTGCTTTTAATCTCCAGTGGTGGGGGTATCGGCTTTCTCGTCTGCTATTTGTTTCTACACATATCTTGGCCCTTTTCTCCAGCTCGAACTTTACAAAAAATGTTTGAAAGGAAGTTAACGAGAAGCAAATGGGAAAGTCTCCTTAAAGAATACGCAATACCACCCTGCCGGTCACGTAACTCGAAGAAATGTAGTTTTTCTATGTCACCCCATTAAGGCCGTATTTATTATCTTTGCTCGCGCAAACCAGCAGAATACGACCTTTGAAAGATAATATTTCATTAAATCTTGTGCCTCCTTCATAATTTGGACCACCCTCCCACGATCTATTAGGAGCAGACCTCATTAAGGATGGACTAAAGTTGTTGTGCCAAGCAATTGTGCATAATCGTTAAACACTCGGAAATTTTAGTTTTGCATTTTAGCAGTAAAACTGCTCTTTCCGCGATGTTAAAGCGGTCATTAGAGGGATGGAACTTTCAAAAGAGTAAATATCTAATGTGGGTTAAGTTGCGGGCAAAAATAGGGCCGAGTAGCTTCAGTTTAATGGTGTATGTTGGTGTTAACTAATTTGAACTTACAATTATTTGTTGGAGCATGTGAAACGGTGAATTTATCACTTTAAAATTTAATCTCTAAATGAAAGCCACAAAGAGGGAAAAGGGCCAAGGAACATTTCTTTTCTTTAAATAATTGCGAGTACCTATTGACTCAATTTTCCGGACTCCTTTCCAAGGGAAAAAAGAACACAAAAGCGTTAATTAGCTTACAATACAAGGGCTTTCCTGTCCTATAGACGTCAAGGGACCTACTTCTTTATTTCCGTCTTCAAACGGGAAATTCGCCCATTATCTTGCCAGTTTACAGTCTAGATCTTTTTATGGAAAGAAAAGTTTGAACAGGAAGGGAAATTAGACGTTTCAATTATTGTGAGTTAGATGAATGATGTTGGGCAAATCCATCTAACAAACTCAGTCATCTACCTCAAAACGATTTTAAATAGATCTTCCTGGAAACTTTGCCCATGGTCATTACGGGGCGCCAAAGAAGAAAAGGTGTACAAAATAGAGGTTTCCCTCTGATTAGAAAAGTTTTGAAGGCAACTTTCACGAGGGAACTTTCAATATTACTGAGCGTATTTTTTTTTAAGAGATAAATGGAACTAGTGATTTTAGAGTGTTCGGGGTGAGGGCTGGCCCATTTATCAGACTCGATATTGATCATTTATCAGTATTCACGTCATATTCTAAAGTGCTGAAAGAGGACTATCGTAAGCTTTCACTGGATTCTGGAATCACTGCATGGTCTTGCTAGTACCTTTCCAGTGGTGCAGTTTGTGAAACATCTCGAGTCTCGAAAACGTTATTCCCAAGGTAGAATGGTGTGATGATTACGGATCGAGTGAAATTCTCTTCGCAGTGTTTGACTCGTTGAGGAGTGTCAGGACGTCGCGATGGAAATCACGAGAAGAAGTAGTATTTTCATAAAAGTCTTGGGCGTCATTAGATACGTTCTGAGGATTTGTTTCTGAATTTGAGGGCAAAGACCTTACGTTCAAAATTTTCCTTTATTTAGGAAAAACGACAGCTTTCCCTAAAAGCTGCAAGTAACGCTAATCATTTACAATGACAAAAATAGGGGTCTAAGGACAGACCTGAATGTACTATATTTTCCAAGTTCGCGTGACTGTCATACAGTTCTCGCACTTATCAAATGACCACAATAAAGCAAGCTGTTTTATTACCAAGTCTGGAAAGCGGCTGCTTACCTTTGCACACGAACGGACAAGATTATTATTCTAATTTATTATTAGGAATTTTAGGCCGAGGTAGAAAATTTATGAGGAATTCTGCTGTCTGGCTTATAAATAAACGATTCCTAGGAAAGTTCCTTAAACGCGTGACTGGTTTCATACAAAACGTTAATTTGTGAGGAAGCGTATAGACTGGGACATTAATATTTTTAAGGCGGAATTAGCGCGATAATAAAAAAACGGCCGTAAAGCAGAAACAAAACTTCTCAGCGAGCTGGGCGTATTCCCTCTGGTTATAAATTCTTCAGCCATAAAGATTCCCGTAATAAATTTTAGTGATAACTTTTCACGTTAGGTTTGTTCCGGAACACGAAATCTTTCTATTTATAAATTTATTTCCTCAAAGTTGTTTCTAATTTACTTTCGCTGTCTTCCATATGTTAACTCCTTGAAGCACGTGAGCATTACATTCCAAGTCCTTGGAAAAGTGCACAGATGAATGGTGGAAAATATTTCATAAGAAGTGTCTCATTCCGGCCCTACTGTAAATGCCTTAACGGAATGGTGTAAGAGAAACTTAAATTTATGTGACTGAAAACTTGTAAGGTTAGCATTATTCAAGTTTCAAAAGTATCAAAAATACCACGTTATAAAGCAAGGTGATGAAATGCATTATTATGAACCGGGGGTCAAATTTAGAGACGTGCGGGTCTGAAGCAGTTCACCGCGGAGCACATACGTACAGTGGTGGCCATAAGTACGGAATATTATTTGAATTTGATAAAATATTTATTAAAAAGTATTAAACAAAAATTACGCAAATGCTTGAAGGACTTTATTTAATTTCTTATAATTATAACGTAAAATTAAGATTTCTAATTGAAAAACTTTTTAGAAAAATGAAAATGAAAAATTACACTTGAACAAAAGTATGGAATATTTTTTATATAATGGTATGGAGCCTGTCATCTTAAGTAAACTCAATATTTTGTGGCATATCTCTTAGCATCTAGGACAGCCTGACGTCGACGCTGTATTGAATCAATTAGATTCTGGCACGTTGAGGAAGAAATGTTTTTCCATTCTTCTTGTGTGATCCTCCACAATTCTTCAGTATTTGACACGTGTCTTTGTCTAATTTTTCGTTTCAAACGGTCCCACAGATGTTCGATGGGATTTAAATCGGGAGATCGTGAAGGCCATTCTATAACATCTATCTGCTTTTCAATAAACCAATTTTCAATCAACCGCGAAGAATGTTTAAGATCATTATCCTGTTGGGACCGCCATACCAGTGGCATTTCTTTCTCGGCAAATGGAAGCATATGCTGCTCTAGGATATTTTTGTATAAAAATCGATCCATTATTCCATCAATTTTGACTAATAGGCCAACTCCAGATCTTGAAAAAGATCCCCACACCATTAAACTTTGACCGCTATGTTTAACAATGAGCTTTTGGTACTTGGGATCAAATCTCTTCCCTATTGGTCGCCGAACATAAGTTTTTCCATCCGAATCGAACAGTTTGATTTTGGTTTCGTCACTGAAAAGGACGGTTTTCCATTTTTCGGATGTCCAAAACAGATTGAGCGTGCAAACTTAATTCTGGCCTTCCGGTTTTTTTGGAAATTAATGGTTTCTTCACTGCCAATCGTCCAAACAATCCAGTATCACATAGACGACGCCTCACAGTACGATCACTAATTTCAATACCACTATTAGTTGTAATTTCTTCCTTTATTAAGCGCGATGATTTTTCGAGATCTTTGGAGGATATAATCTTAATACGTTGGTCTGTATGGGCTGTTGTTTTCCTGGGACGTCCTGTTTTCGGATGGTTTTTTACGGCGTTGAATACCCTAAACTTCCTCAAAATTTTCGATACACACCCCTGGCTCACATTAAATGTCTTTGCGATGTCCTTCTGATTGACTCCGTTATTTGACATCTCCACATTCGTGATCGAAGATCTTCCGAAAGATATATTTTTTTAACCATTTCGGCTTCAAATTTTACCAAACTGTAACACTCAATACTGAATACTAAATGCAAAATGAATTTAAATCTATGACATTCCATACTTTTGTCCATCTAAAAAAAATTGTTTATCGGTGAAATTTTTGATAGCAACATTCTATAAATACTGTATGGTTTAAAATGTAGAATTGACCTATCCCAATTTAAATATACCGGAATGGAAGAAAAAAAGTAAAGGTCCTTTAGCTAAATAAAGTTTCAAAAAATATTCCATACTTATGGCCACCACTGTATATGCCAGATTTTATGAAATTACGATCACTTACTAAAATTAAGAATAAATAAAATCTAAACACAAAAAAGCAAAACGTTTTGAACCATCGCATCCATCGTGATGTTTCATTTGACGTTCATTTCCATGGCAACCATAAATAAAACAGCAAGGGATGATGACGACATTGTGGCCGATTAACTCGCTAGGTAAATAATGGGCTTTATGCATGTCATAATTAACCCGTTTTTCTATCGCTTTTTAGAATGGTTGCAAAAGGTACTTTGCAGTCATTCAATGCATACAATAACTGTACATGTTAAATTTTGATGTGGAAAAACTAATTAACATGTAATAAATAAATTTAGGTCATATGCGAATTATTCAATTTGGTTCAAAGATGTATGGAAAAACGAGTCTAATTATAATATTCCCGGAAGTTATATATAGAAGTAAATTGTATAAAATTAATATACGTCATTTCTCGAAAACTTCTAGGGCGTGTCACGGTTTTAGCCCTGAAAACAACAGTTATTATCCTTGGTAGAAAAATTGTGTCATTAATAATTTATGGCGTTTGCGAGATTGGACTAATACGTCATCCAAAAATTACTTTACATGCATTAGATTACTTCCTTCAATACCGCAAATTATAATAAATAAATATGGGCAATTCACGGTCCCGCACAACCCTTTGTGGACTCGCTTATTTACCGATCGATCTCGTGAAACCTCACATTCCACACTTATTACATCAATAAGAATTTTTTTTTAAATTATTTAAATGAGAATTTCTCGTAATGTAGGAATTGCAATTAAATTCGTCGACGAAAAACGAAAAACTAAGTGCCTGAACTAAAACTAAATTTAAAAAAACAGCTACTAAATACCGTTCCCAATGAGCTCTTACTCTCGCTATTATTTGTTTCGGGATTATAATTCTTAGTGCAAAGTGCCCTGTATGAAGGAGCAGTTAATTATTTTAGATTACGCAAAAGGTCAATTTTTTTTTACTCCAAAAATAAAATCCTCACGGGGAAGCGTTTCTC
This sequence comes from Euwallacea fornicatus, assembly GCF_040115645.1. Taxonomy (NCBI): domain Eukaryota; kingdom Metazoa; phylum Arthropoda; class Insecta; order Coleoptera; family Curculionidae; genus Euwallacea; species Euwallacea fornicatus. Next base: position 2,938,133 of record NC_089557.1, read on the forward strand.
AATTCTATCCAGTTCAATTCAAATTCAAATTATATTGTTTTTACATTAAACTCATCGAGATTTTCATACCAACTTTTTTTTCAAAAAAATTCAATCATTTTCAGGTGTTTTAAATATTAATTAGAGGGCTGACGACACCGTTTCATAATTAATTCAAGCTGTCGCAAAGCAGTGTCCAAAATTTTTTGACAGTTTTTTTTTTTTAGTTTTCATTACCCTAAGAAAACGGTTGTGATAGTAAAGTCTCCCCGTAAATCGAGTTCGCAATAAGCTGTCTGCCTTGGTATCGGCCGTGGAACTTTTCAAAACCGATTAAGCCCCCAAGATAACTAATTTAAGCTTTAATCTCATTTTTTTGTCGGCATTACGCACGTTAGTCAAAGAAATTTCAAAAATAAACTGGGCAAACAAAAAGCCCGTTATTCAAAAAGTCGGAACCCTCATCATCCCGAAATACGCATAGCTCCACGTGGGGCGGCCAACCTTTATACAGTGTCGTACAAAAGCTTTTGACACCTACCGCTAATGCAAAAATAATGCGTTATTACATGGAAGGTAGGGATTATTTGGGGTGGGAAGGCTTGCGTGGTCACCCGATTGTACTGATACGAAACATAAAGTGGAATGATCGGTCATTCTCAGGGTTAATAACGTCGTGTGACATGAAATACAATCGACTTTTACACGAAACCCTGTTTGCTTTGTTCAATTCCACGCCGGCGAGAACGTACTTAAAATTTTATGTGTTTTTAGGGGTACGTAGACTACTTTGTGTTATTCAAATGTTGAGTATGCGTGAGTTCAAGTGTAATTGCAAACAATCTTCGGAAAAGTTAGTGAAATATGGAGGAAGTCTCAGTGCCGGGTGAATCGGTCGAGATAATAATATGCGGCCCGAATAGCTGTCAGAACTTAGAGAAATTTATGGAATCCGTTTTTAGCTGCGAAAGATATACAAAAAGCAAAAACGAGCTGTTTTACCTGATGAGAAAAGTTTACTATGGTTACAAGTTAAAATGAAAAGTTTGAAAGTATTTCGAGAACTTTATTTCGAGCAACTTTTAATTTATTGTAGGCGATTTTCGGCGGGATATCATTTTCATTGAGTCTCTTTCCTTCGGAATGACGATCGTTTTGTCCGAAAATATGTTTTCTAATTGACGAGTTGCGGAAATTTTAAAGAAAAAAATATACCACGTGGCACACACTTAAGATAATTCGAATTTTCTTTTTTACTCTATGCAGAGTGAGTGAGCTTATCCTGCCGCTCGATGGAAAACCTTGTTGTGACACTTCAGACATAATCCCGTCTTTGAGATGCAAGATACTACTTTTTTGCCAATTTCTGCAGGCAGAACGAATGTCTCAAGACCTGCTAGACCTCGTGGAATATCTCTTTAGATTTGCACCATATCTTTGGGAAACACCCTGTATTATATGCTTCAAATTTTAGGTTGCTTGTTCGGTGTGTGCGATTTGTCATCATTTGCATTTTCTCCGTGTCTCTCCGTTGCGAGTTTCGTCGCTTCTTAGTTCCGACCGGGAAACTCCGACTATCGACGTTCCGGGTCTTCAAAGTTTTTCCTGTTCGCATTTATTTTAATTTCTTCGGAGGTTGCTTTTTTCAGATTAATTTTTTGTGTTTAGTCAATTATCAGGTAGATCCGGGTTTTGCTCATATGCAGCCGGGAATGTCCATGGCTTACCAACCAGGGAAATATAACAATCTACGAAATGTCCCCCTGTGGCTGGCTCGTCTCCGAATAGAATGGTCCATATTTACACAACTAAAATTAATTTTCAATGTTATAAAAAACGTTATGTGCAACTCGTAGGAAAATCATATTCTCGGCCTCTGATACGTACCACACCTGGCTGCGCTTCATCTATCAGTTTACATCGTCGTTGGAGAATATGTTACTTTTCATACTAGATACACAGTATTTTATGATTCTATTTCCTGGACAATTTAATCGGATTTGCTCCAATATTTTGCTTTAAACTGGCTTTTCGAAGCACCCACTCCAGTTATATTTATTAACTTCCACATCTTTTCATCGTACTTAAAAATATCGAAACCTTTTTATCCTCTTCCCTTTTAGAAAAGAATTTATAAGAATTTCATAAAAACAAATTAAATTCCCTCTTTTAAGGATGTAACTAGAAATGACTAAATTCGCAATAATTTTGTTGCAGCCCTTCCGAATGAAGATCCCACAATCACAGGTATGGACGCACAGTACAATATAGGAGACGAGGTCAACCTCAACTGCACTTCTGGTCAGAGTCGACCAGCTTCGATTCTTCACTGGTATATCAACGAGCAACAGGTTTGTGCTCCAAAGCGATCTTCAACATCAAATACAATTGGGCAATTATTTGTAGATCCAGAAACCGGAGGCATTGATAAATTATCCAGAGGAACGCCACTCAAAGGGCTTGGTAACTGCAACTTTAGGACTTAAATTCTTCCTTAACAACCGCCATTTTCTGGGGGGATCCATGAAAATCAAATGCGTTGCTTCGATATTACCAGTTTTCAGTGACGATAGTGAGACTGTGGTGCATAGCCTGCCTGTGAAAGATATGAGACAAGCCCTTTTACTCGGTAAGCCAGATAAAAATCTTTCTCTCCAGGGTAATTATCAATATCCAATTAAAACTTCCACTTTTAGTCTAATTGGCAACCTCCGAAGTATTTTATTTAATGGCGTTTTTAATTGAGAAAGATCACTCCCGGGGAAGTTATTTCCAGAACTAGACTTCCTCATGTTTCGCAGAGCTTTCGTAAGTCCAGAGCTTTGCAATTACATCTAATTTATCTTCATACACTAGGAATGAGCGAGCAAATAATGTATAAGGTCGCCCTCGGCAGTTAATTTATTCGGGCATCAAGAATTCTAAAGCCTAAAAGATTATTTAATTCAAACATTAACGAGATTAAAAGAAAAGCGAAAGAGTAATTAAGTAAAGTTCAGTCTCAGAGTTTCGAGACACAATGCTCTTTTAGATAAGTCTGTTTATTTCGAATATTTTGAAGTGTTGTAAATTGAAGAGGGTGCTAGTAGTTCATTTAGTGTATTCATGCGAAAGTTTTCAGTAAAATACAAGCCTAAAATAATTTTCTAAGTTTGTGCAGTAAATCAATATCAGACAAGACTTTTAAGATATAAGTAAAGGCGATGAGGTAATCTCGGAGGTAATGGCAGAAGTCAACTTCTCTGCCGCTAGACGAGAACTTAAGAAAGCGATAACTGTTCATTTATTTTGCCTGAAACGTGAACACTTTCATGAATGAGATACCATGTTGCATTATGTTTTTTGATTATACCACTCTCAAGATAGAATAAATCCATACGTAGTCTCATATGATGTTTAACAATTTTCGAGATATTTCTAAGTCCGTGCTGATCAAAATGAACCAATATCGTTTTCATTCACTTAACGGGAACGTTCTAAATTTTATGGATTTTCAATTCTTAGGACGAGACAAAGTAATACGAAGACTATGGCGAAGAGACCGATGAGAACCGTGAGACTTTAATGGAAAGACCTCTATTTATTGACGAATTCGTTACCCTCAATTTTCGTGGCTTGCAAGGTGATTTATGGTTTGTGAAATATCACTCAAAACACCCATAAAAAACTTGAATTTTTTGTCTTAAATTTCTTCAGCTGCAATTTGTTCAGGTTTTCCCCCGTGGGGAGCGCTTTCTGCATTGTTAAACGTCTTACATAACCTGATCCAGTATATCACAAATGTTCACAAGTGGCCGGATCTCTATTTGGATCACTTCAACTTCGCATCTCCTACTGTTTTCGAGATATCAGGTGTGATTAGTAGTTCCGAACGATCCTATATATCCTCATCGCCTTCAATTATGTCCACCGTAGTTGTGAACGAGCTGTGAGGAGTAAATTCAATCGAATCATGGGATAGCTCGGCAGAAAATGGTTCCAGCTATTTAAAAAAAAATCAACTTCATTCTATATCTATGAGTTTTGTTTGTTTCAGTAAAAAACTCGTCATCTTCAAGCATAGAAGCCAGAACCCTACTTACCCTGCTGACTTTAAGTATAGTAATACTCCCCTGCCTCTGAATCTCCCACTGTCCTTCGGTACTATTTTCACCCATTGTGATTTCCTCGTAAGACTAAAATTTAAGTTAAAACCTAAAAAAAGTTTTAAAGGCAAATTCACAGTATCAAGGAAAATGTTTCCAGGAACAAACAGAACTTTATTGTAAAGATGTAATATTTTTATATATTATTATTGTTATGTAACATTGTTTAGGTCCTTTTGATTGAATTAGTTTATATTGTCGACAATCTAGGAAAAGTCACCTGTAGCATACAATTTTAGTCCTAACTTTCCCCATCGAATGTATAAAAGTATAAAACTAGTAGGGCTTTTTCACTTAAGGTGTTTGCACTCTCGACTTTCATGTCCCATTAGCAAGTAAACTAGGTAAGTTAGTCGTTTTTTAAACAACAAAGCTAAATGTGAGATAACTTGTAAATATAAATTCTGAATAACACATTGTAAATCTCTGATCCAGCAAGGAAATTGTGATAGGGTAATTCATAGCTAATTAGGTTAATTTCGCTTCATTTGAGTTTCATATTATCTATGTGATTACTGAAACTATAATTTGCCATTGAGTAAGCGATTAATTATAATGTATACATATCTAATACATTTAGAAAAAGAGGTATTTCAAATTTTTATGGGTGATATGTGTCTAAAATCTATAAGAAAACTCTACGCGCAATTCTCTCCCACTATAGATTAAATATCCATATACATTATTATATAGAATTTATTAAGCTTTATGCACCTGTATATAATATACAAACGGCATTTTAGACTAAAATGTAAACGAAAATGTTTTTTAGTTTTATTATATCGTTGTTTATGGGTTTTTCCACATCAGCGGACAGTTTCTTGGAAATAAAGGTGTGATGTGCATTAAAATTCACAATGTGTTTTATTTCTTCTCTGCGATCGCTTGAGAGTTCGCCGTGGAGATCATAAAATTGCCAAAAATAATAATAAAAACGTAGCTCCTACCGTAAAAATAATATTCGAGGAACGGCTGTGTGTTTACGCAACGAGTTGCGAAATGCATAGATTTGTATAACAAACTACCTGCTGTAAATTATGCCACTCACCATTCTAGTTTCCAGGTGTTAAGAAAAAGCGCAGTGGACTTTCGAAAGAAGGGTTGAACGTAAAATCTGGGGCACAATGTATATCGCAAGGTACAGAGCTGTACTAAACCAAAACTAAAAGAAATAGTAATATATTGCCCGATATAAAATTCTCAATCATATGATCCGAATCTTACATTCAGAACAAAGCAAATCAATAATTTCTCTGCCTTACCCTGGAAGTGAGTCATTATACGACGTTCTCCAAAATGCTCTTATCAAACTCCAATTATCCTGACGTAGCGCTGACTCAAAAAGCCCCCCAGACCTTTGTGCATATGCAAAGCAGCTTATTTCCCATACAGTTCCGGAGTGGCTACTAATTTGGCCCATATCCGGCATGCATTTGAACCCTCCATTGTCAAATCACTTGTCATTAACTCGAGGCCGACCACAAACAACATAATCAGATGTAGCATATTAGTTCGTTGATTAATGCTCTTAATTACGAGCCTCTCTAGATTCAGGGATAATTTACCTTGACGATTTCGCCGCTCCTTCCAACAACAACTCGTTTGTTTCCATTAGAAATCTGTAGCTGAATATAATACGGAGACATGGTGCATAAGGAAGGCATGAATATTTCAGAGAAACGATTCAGCAATCCCCGTTAACTGACATTTCCACATGTAGCTGTTAAATGCGCTGATAGTCGGCTCAATATTCCGTAGGGAATATGGGTTAAATTAGAAACTACGTTCGCAGTCTGGCATCCTAAATTCAATGATATGTGACTTGCATGGCACTGAATCGGGAATTCGTTAATATGCTCCTATTAAATTACCACCTCTGCATTATCGATATGGTCAAATGCGGCTCGTGCGGCAACTTGGTGGCGAAACCAATTTTGCTGAATAATCGACCACGGTTTAAAAAATAGTCATTAATCTTAAGTTTAAACTCGAAAATCAAATACCACTGGGATGCAAATTACACATTATACTCGTCTGAAACATGAACCTTATTGTCGTTTCCGACGGCGTGCATTTGAAATTTAAAGCGACCGCCGCCAAGAGATTATAAATTATACATCGTAATAGACGGAAAGTCAAATAATTACAATATATATACATGTTGTAATTAAAGAACTTTGCCCTCATCCCCTGAACGAGTAGGAATTAATGTAATTTTCGTATTCTCCACTCTCTGTGTTATACGCTTCGAAATTAATTAAAATTTTGCTTTATGTTTAATACATGAAATTTAGTGGATATTGTAGAGAATGGAAGTTTCTTATGAATTCAGGCTAAATCTGAATGAATTATATTCCCGAATGACATAAAGTGTGGATACGAAATTTAGTCATTTGAATCAGATAATTTTGACCTTTACGTTCATCTCATAGATTTTTCGGGTAATAATAGCAGGACGGTTCTCGTGACTCTGATCATTTATTTAATTGGACTTCGGAGGTTTAGGGGAAAATAGAAATTGAGTTTTTTAGTTAGGTCGATATTTCGCTTTAATTTTAAAAGCGTATTCGGGACTGAAAAGGCACATAGAGCAGAACAAAAATTGATAAACTACACATATTTGAAAAGCACAAATATGAAACCTACGTTAAAACTGTCCGTGGGTTGAGCAAACTTGCCCTATGCAGAGCTTTCCATGAATAATGATACCTATTACAATTCGGTAAGCGTCAATATCCTAGGAATTATTCACGCTTTTTTACGAAGCGAAGAACTCCACTTTAAGTAAAAAACCATGAATGATTTCCGGAATATTGACGCCCACCGAATTGTAACCTATAGATTATACGCAGTCCCTAGGGTAAAACTGCTCAACCCCTGGAAGGTTTTAATGTAAGTTTAACTTTCGGGATATTTAAAATGTGTATTTTATGAATTTTTGAATTATGATGGTTTCATATTGGCTGACCCTTTACTTGATGTTTAATGATAGTTCTGTATTGTACATCGTTTGTCTTGTTACCCCTGCGGAAGCTTTTAAATAAAAGGGAAACGTCGAGCTAACGATAAATCTCGTTTTTTATTGCCTTTTATACCGACGATATTCGATTAAATAGCGATATTAATAATGGCAAAATGAGCTAGGGTTTACAGCGATTGCTACAACCGCAACAGCGGAAAAAGATAAATTTGTGATATTGCTAGGTGAATCAGATTTAAACACCATTGAAGACGAGGAACAACTGTCGGTTGAATAAAGCAACGAATCGCAAATCACAAAATGAGAATATTACAAACTCTAAAATGATTTGATGAGCCGACTTCGTTATTGTATTGGCAACAACGTCACCAGCAACCCTAGCACTACCAATAATAACCTTAACAGCATCGAGAATATAAAGTCATATGATTTAATATTTAGTGAAAAGTAATAAAGCATATTTACATATTCGGATTGAATTAGAACGTTATATGAATGAATTCCAGGAAACGAATTAAAGCAAAACGAATTTTTACGTAATAATAGCACGTGCGTAATAGAAAAATGAGGTAATTTATTAGGCACAATCGTTATTGGAAAACCTTAGCTGGTAATAGGGGTAAACATGCAATGTGCCTCATGGAAACTGGGTCGAATAATTTTCCTTTGTTTTCCCTTTTGTGAATGTATGAAGCGAATTGCTTTTAACAGCAAAGTAAAATTATCTTTCAAAGCGATGGGGGGCGGGAGTTTTCTAATACCGAATTGTAATCAACGTAATTAGGGCCTGAACATCCAATTAATATTCGAAGCTATTAAATCATGCTCGTCAACAAATTATATTGAGATATCACAGTAATGGAAGCTCATTTAGAGATATTAATACGAAATTAACCCATTGGACCATTAGACATCGCAGTAATGTGGTTTTGATTTGAAAATAAATTTAATGGAAACTTCTTTTTTATTTTTATTTTAACCCTATTCTAAAAAACAATTTCTAACAAGTATGACCGGCAGTTTCGAAGCACAAACTACCGCTGAAAACTAGGCAGCAGTGCGGTTGCAAATGGGTATTCGCTAACCGTGTTGTTACAGTTACAGAGATAAAGTTATCTAAGCAGTGAAGTGGTCACTTGCAACTTCGGACTAAACCTATTTTCAAGTTGGCTCCAGGAAACCCTTGTGTGTGATGTGTATGTTTCGTGGCGGAAAGGAAATTAAATTAAGTTTAAAGTTTGCGGTTAGCGAGGAGTTAGGGTGAGCCGCTGCATAATGAGAGGGTCAGATGCAATTGAGGCAGTACGAGACCATTGAAGTTTGATTAGGATGAATGAGTCCAGTACGGGGACTATTGTAAAATAATTTATTAAGTTCTCACGGATTTAAAAGGATTAAATATGTGGTAATATTGAAACATGGTCTTTTATTATGTTATGGTAATATATGCAAATTTTTACCCGCATAATCGATACTAGAGGCGTCAATATTTTTAAAGTTTGTATACAGCCCTTTCTTAAATTTCACAATGCTGAGCCAAATCTGCATCATTGCGTGCAGAAAATTGGTAAACATTTCAGCAGAAATAAGAAACCCGCAAGTTTAACACCAATGGAAAAATTATCGGGTAAACTGATTTCATTCGCTCAGAGAGAATAATTTCGATCCCCAACTGAAATACGACAGGACAGTACTCACACCCGTCAGGATGTGCTCAATTCTATTTTAACACCTTTATCTTATGGTACATCGACCCTATCAAACCTTCGTTTGAGCGCCCATCTCAGATAGAGAGACTTTTTTTTTATTTTAAAATGTTTTTACATAAGTGTTTTTCTTACTATGGTGAATAAGTATCTAAAGCAAACTTTCTTTTGCACATTAACAATATAAATGTGGGACTTCAATCCACACAACATAATATATCTCACTTGAACATATATCACATAAAGATTATTGTTGTTATTATGTGGGGCAGAGTAGATAATTCACAGTTTGATGGTAAGTTACATCCAATAGATAGGACAAAGCCGTATCCATTAGAGGACGAGGTCAGGCAATTTGAGGCTAATTCGAGACGTATTACGTGGAAAAGGTTTTCTCAGTTTTATGTTGGCGTTGGTGACTGCATCACTAATGGACAGGCTATAGTTTAGTCCAAAGGTCAAACCCACTGGTAAGTTAAAAAGCTACACTCCATAACCTAGATTATGTCACCATTCACCTCCAATTTTGTGAGCATCTGCGTTATTATTATTATTGTTATAATTTTTTGATTACTAACGTTAACATTATTCCTGTTGCTAGGGTCAATCTTGATACTTTTATCGCTAGTAACAGATTATTTCTCTTGTTTTTGTGTATTCTATAATAAAGGTTTAATCTGATTGAACCGCTATGTCAATTTAATAAATGGTGGTCGATTTTCTGTTCTAATATATAATATCAGGAGTACTATAGATGATTGCCTTTCCTTTGTAAATTCCTAGATCATAGTCAAATTTATACTGTTTGTTGTTCAATGCCAGTTCTGACGAATAGGAATGATATGAAAAATAATTAAATAAAATGAAGTAACTTAAGAATCTAAAATCACAAAATTTAGTTATAGTCGAAGACCATATCGTACCTTTCCAGGATTTTTTTTCCTGTCGATTTCGAGCCTTAGAGGCTATTTTTGGGAAAAAGCAACTATAAATTAGAAACCCTAACATATTTCCAGATCAAAAATGGCGACAAAAGAGATGGGGACACTTATCCAAAAAGGCGATTTATTGAGCTGCTTTGGACCTCACAAGATCGATAATCAAGGCACTGGAAAAGATAAGATAAGGAAAAGGAAAGAACGCATCAAGATTTAAAGGGACCTGCTGTGTGAGTCCCAGAACCGGTCTAGAATTTGAGAAAATGTCTGTTCAGCTCATAAATTATAAGCAGAAGAGCATAAGAAAAAGCGAGAAGGCGCCGAGAAGCTACGGAGAAGAAGCAGGGAGTTTAAGCTTTGCATGTCCAAGAAAAATTCCCAAGAGATAAAATTCAACACCCAAACAGCCAGCGTGCTAATTCGATTCATGTAGCACGATTTAACCCAAACGAAGTATTTTTCCCTTTCTCAAGCGATTCGAAGTAGGAAATAGGCCTATTTCCCTCCAGGTGACACACTAATACTTTAAATATTTGCAAATTTAACGTTTTTCTTTCAACATTTTACAGGCAACTGAGTCATTCGAGCTCTTTCGATTAAATTTTCATCATGAGTTTAAGGGAATTCTTATTCAAATTTTTCCCACGAGCTCCTCTAACAATCTTCTACATAGAAATTCCCATTTCGATTTCAAGACCAACAGAATATATGAGGCCCTTACCGACATATAACACACTACAATAAGCGTCCATTAATTAGATATCGAGACCACCCATCATCCGTGGAAATGTGAAAACTGATTTACGACCTCCCCAAGCACGTATTATCATAATTTTGATGTTCGGCATTAAAACACACGGATATATCAGTGTTGAATCCATTAGGTCGATATTGTCAATCTGTTTTGCGTATCACGAACCTAATTGTGTTTATCGGGACATTCATAAATCTCATTACTTACAGATCGTTAGGACGACCTGCGAAATGTGAAAAGCAAATGAATGGGCTGATAGGTTTCGCCCTATACAAAATATCAGAGGGCAAGGAAATTGAGTTAATTTTTGGAGGAGGTTGATGTTTGGGATAAATGACCTAGATAGCCGATATCGGCCATTTTGGATGTCCAAGCCTCCAGGGCATAAATCTGGCTTAATGTAGCAGGAAGTGTTGGAAAGTTGCTGTCCATCATTCCACAAATTGCAGTCAAAAGTCAGACGCAATTGCTTGATTTAAATATTTTTCACCCTTGTCTTCGTACGGAATCAAGTGTTTTTTTGCGAATCAAGATCCATCAATTTTAATCAAATAGTAGGAATTTCTGATTTGTTTTGTAGATTACACCAGGAATATTAGAATGAGCATTGAACACATTCAGTCTAAACAAAATTTACGTAACTTCATTCTATAGCGAACTACCCTGCTCAGCCACATATTTCCTATTTTGAAAGAGAATCAGGATATTAAAAATTCCATACAATACAATTCGGTCGAAATTGCAATGCGGCATATACACATATACCTGCACACATGCTGCTTATGGAATAACATAGACATCTTGTTATTGACATTATCGAATCACACGCTGGCAGCACACAAATGGCCGTTATCAGACATATCCCATTGCGAATTGCTTATCTTAAGACCCATTTTAGTATAACCATCCAGTAAGTGGACAGTGCCTTACTCGGACCTCTACATTAACCACGAACAAAGGGCTGCGTTAAAAGCTGCACAATAGGCGCTCGGTAACTGAAAATTTTCACTAATTATTATGATCATCGAGAACGAATTTTAGCATGAATGATGATCTTGTGTTATAAACAATTAAAGCACATGTCAAATTCCCACGAGCTAATGCCGGCTTTTATGTTCCTGGTTTTGTGAAATGAACCTTCTAATTATTACTCACAGTCAGTCCTGAATGGAACAAAATGAAGTTTGGGCTTTATGAAAGCCACGGCCGCATTGTTCCCGATAAGCAAAAGAGAAATTTAATATCTAGGAGAGTGTGGCTGTTTGGTTCGATTATCGATTAGGCGGATTAAGAACTACCATTGTTCCAGGATCTGAGAGTTTAGCATTTTGCTAGTATGGGTATCGATGTTACGTTGTCAATACAAAGGTGAGGAGTTCCATCGGCTCAATATAACTTTTCGTCCTCTGATGATAAATTGATGATCTAATGTAATTTAAACATCGACCCCAAAATATTTCGATACTTATAGCCGATACCTGACGATAGCAGCTGTGGATCGTCACAAACAAATCCTTTGGTAAACTCAGATTCGCCTAGCTAGACTCGTAATACAACGTGTTAATTAAATATGTGGAAACCTTAAGGGGTTAATTTTTGGAGAATTTTAGGATAAAAAATTCATATTAACGTGGGTCCTCTACAGCTAAATTCTCGAGATCTGGGGTATTAAAATTAAAACTTTAATTTGGATTTTTAATTATACTTTCGGATAATAACGTGGAACTCCGACAAAGTTTTGCACGCCGGGAAAATTATGGCGATATTTACTCAGATTTTTGTTCACCAACAAAACGCACCACATACGTCGATATATCCGACCTTAAATGGGTTATATAAATGTTGTTATATATATGTCCTATAACTTTTTTGTAAGTCGTTGTATGTAATTCTTAAGTAAAAAACTACTAAAATCGTATTGTACTTGTCTTTAAAACGGTGATGCGCAAGAAAACCCAAAAAGCCTAATATGCACTTCGTGCATGTAAAATTTCGGGGAGAGCTTTCATATAGATCGGACATTTTTTGTCGAACAACCATAAAAAAGCATTCAAGCTGCTTCCAGTGTAACAAACCTGCATGCATGATTTCTGGCAATTTTGTTTCTGCCGGCAATTTCATAAAATTTCAAATATCATCCAAAAAATACGAGGCATGTCAAGACAATCACATATAAAACCATTAACCATTCAATTACCTCATGTCGCAATAATAGTGAAATTTCCAGCTAAATTTTAGAGCATATTTTACATTTCAATTTTTATTGATTAATTAATTTATGAATATTTCAGTTCTGAACCTTATTGTTAATTTCGATGTGGATATTAAATGTAATGATAAAATGGGATTTTTATTTCCACTGCTTTGTGTTGTCCTTCCCCGATTCGTCGTTAGTATCGACTTAGTTTTTTCCTAGCGTCAGATTCTCAGAAGTAATGATATTACGAACCAACGGTTACAAAGCGTAAGGGACATTTTCCCTGGCTGCGGGACCTTTTTCAAAATTTTGATCAAAGTTCATTACTCAACGAATGAAAGTTGTATCTCGGAGCACACATATTGGCCCTTTTCAATTTCCTTAATAACTTCTCCTAATTGTGATGGTTATTAAAATCTTCCGTTAAGCGCCCAATTGGACGATTCCTTCCGAACGATAAATAGTTACAACTTTCTCTATGCATGCAACAATCAAGTTTTTTAATTAAGATAACGGGATTCCAGCAATAAACTTCGGCAGAGACCGTATATTTCCCTTTTATAAGGGCTACAAAAGTATATCTAAAACACGGAAGTTGTATTACAAACAGGTTTAGTGCGCTTTCGCAATTGCACTGATGTAAAAAAGCTGTTTTCTGGTTTTATCACACTTGGGCAGTAAAACGACCGCATAAATTGTGCCGTGAATAAAGAAATCTAGATTCAGTGTAAATACTCAACTTTGCATGGCAAACCTATGGCGGCTGCACAATTTGAAAAAGTACAATTGAATAGACGATATATTTTCTGCAGAGAAATGCTTTAGTTCTGGAATGTCTCGCGTTTACGCAGAAAATCCATAAAATAAAAATCCAACACGTACACTTATTACCACCGGTTATTACAGATGGATAGAGAATGGAATTGAGCACAGAGACGGTCACAAAACGGAGACAGTTCGAGAAATCAAGCAAAAAAATGATATTTTGTCTTGAAATGTGAGTCAATGCCACCATATGGAATTCACTCGAGAACTTCACAACCGATGCCATGGCCGCAAAGCGGATTTGCTCGGAAATTTCCATTTTGTAATTTTATGATCCACTTCGAAACCATCGCACCGATTTTTGCGTAAATACCGAAAATACCAAACTTAAATAGAAAAAGTGTGACACATCGTCGCGTAGTATGTTTAGGCCCTTAGAGCCGGTCTGAAGAAACCTTTTTTATATTCTATAAGTTAGCAGTGGCAGCATTAATCTAATTCCTTCCGCGAAATTTAGCCCGGGTTTGTTAAGAGGTTACTTAACAGATTCCTATTTTAAATTAAAAGTTTTCGACCGAGCAGGGCAGGGCTTAATTATTTTTTATCGTCTTTTCGAGGGGCCCCGTCGTGAGTCGAACGGGTGGTTTATCAGATTATTAAATTTTCTTATTATGCTTAGTGGACTGTGAGAATTGAAATTCTGCCGCGTGGTCGAGCAGGATTGAGAGAAGGACAGAGACTTGATAGTTGGTTAGGAAATTGAAATCTGAATTGGGTCTCTCGGCTAAATTGTTAGCTTCCGCCCCAGGCGAGTTAAAAAAGGCGAAATCAGTTTACATTTGTGATAATATGTTTCATAAATTTTCATTTATCCACAGGAGGGCGAGAATAATCCCCAATGAGAGGGCTTTTTGCGAAACGGCGTAAAAAATTGAATAATTTAAATAAGAAAGGAATGAAATTGGAGGAAACCCTCGAAATTCGAGGCACTCGCTAAATTTATACCTGTACTGGCGAACCCTTTGAAATAGCCCTTAAATTTCGTGTCGACAAATTTCCCTCCATTCATCTTGTATTCTGCGTTTATAGCGGCTAATTCGGTATTTTTTTATATTTCAGTAGGGGGAAACTTAGCATAAAAAGGCCAAATTTGAAACCGACGCAATACTTTTGGAATGTATAATTTTTATATCATTACCTTTAATCAAGTCGAATTTACGTAAGCCAATTTCAAACCTCTGATGCTGATGCAGATATTCTAGTTCGACCATGGCAGGTCCTTAAAGAAAATTCAGACTCACAGCCATATAATTTATAATTTGAGCGGATTCTCCGAGGAGAAAACTCGGAACTGCAGTTGATAAATATTACTTTTGCAAAATACGGCTCTTAATTGGGATTTATGCTTGTTTGGGGAACGTATTCGTAGCCTTAGGGATTGACAGAAATTTTCCTTAACAATGCGACTGAGTTATTATGCTTTTTCCAAGTTTGTCATTGTTACAGTCCTCTTTTTTGAGCACAAATTCTTGGTTATTTCAGTTTTGCTGCACAATGGTTTAATTGTGTGGATGGTTATGAAAAGATGATTCAGTCTAGCGAAAACGTTTTCTTGTATTTATGCCGTAATTTACAATACAGCAAATCTCAGTATTACTACTAATTACGGAAATTTCAACATGGTTCAGGTAATATTTGCAAATACAGGCGAATTTACAGACGAAATTTAATATATTTATGTCCATTATTTCATGTAGCTCCGCGGCTCAAAATCAGTCAGTTTTTGAGTTGTCACATCCAAGAGAAGACAGTTATTTTTTGCTTAAAGTTTAGCTTTTTTAAGTCCCTCTCTTGGTCACGAGGGAATCTCCACATACAGCTTTTCAAGTCTTGAATTGTGTAGCGAATTCTCTAAGCTTTCAAAGTCAACGAAGGACAACGTGTCTGCTGGTTCACGAAGTTTTAAAAACAGTGAGAACTTCACGATTTAAATCTTTAATCCGTGTGTACAGAAAAGTTTCAGGTACGGAAAAGCCAAAAGTTCTAGCAAACAGTAATCACTTTTAAAAATAATTTTCTTACGATTTTGAGTCTTAAAGAAATTCAAAATGCGGATGTCATCAATTCACTCAACCAAAATGCTCCATGGCGAGATTTTATGATATGCTCCTAAAATTAGTAAGTTCTGGGCTTGCTTTAAACCGGAATTTTCTCCAATTTTTTAATGCAGAAGAATTCATTGTTAAAGCACGAAAATTCGTCGTAAATTTCTGGAATGTGCACTGACTTTTAGAGGGGATTTGTAAAGAACTCTTAATCTGAGAGACGACATAAAAAGTTACTGAATACTCCACCTACTTTAGAGTAGCGTAGATTGACATTCCAAGACTTTTCCCTAAAAAATCCTGGACTAGCCGTAAATAAGAACAGGATAAGGGATAAATGGATAGAAAAATATTTTTGGACAGGTTGACCTGAAAATCGCTGTCTGCAAATGCGAAAATGCGTCTGCTTCGTCAGCGTCTTTTCGCTTACCAAATTTGAATAATAAAATTTTAAATTCTATTTGACTTTGATTCGTCTTTCAGAGCAATCAAAGTTGTCGTATTTTATCTTTTGCCTATGACAACTTTGATTGCTCTGAAAGATGAATCAAAGTCAAACATAAATTAAAATTTTATCATCCAAATTTAGTTAGAGAAAAGACGCTGATGAAGCAAACGCACTCTCGACCTGCAGTTTCCCATCGCTCTATCAAAAAAGAGTAAGTTTTGCAAGCAGATTTGCTTCATAATTTGTATTTTCATGATATTGTGTCTGCTCCTACGCGGAAGACAAAAATTCGAAAACTAAACATGTCACCATGTCCCATGCATCCGAAATTCGAGGTGCGAGAAACCTCATCGGTATACGAAGTCTATGAAATGACGAAATGGGCCATTACGACAGGTCCTTCATAAAAGGGAGCGAGAAATGTCTTGACGCTCGAGAAACCATCTAGTGACTAAATATGTTGAAAATGTTAAAGTATCTAATTATATATAATATTATATAGAGCGTTGCATCACTAGACCGATCGTAGGACAAACCCATGTAATTTTATATACCATTTAATATTATCTTTCTTGTTCGTTTTATGGCAAAATTGTATTAGACGTTTTTGAAGCTCTTTTTATAAAGGACTCGCATGTAAAATAGGAAAAAGGGTCTTCGCACACTTTGCGAGATATTTTGAAAAAGCTTTCCTAAACTCTGCAAACTTATAATACTGCCCTGATATTTTCTTTAATTAAACCAACATCAACAAAATAATGCATTGTATAATAATGTTAGTAAACATTACATAAAATTCCTAAGTCTGTTTCTAAATTAGTAAATATTCAAATAATCGCAACTGTTTTTAAAGTAGTACCAATGAATGATGTTTACTTTCTCTGCTGTTGTGTAGAACATTTTTTAAGAAACTTTAATAAAGATAGAATCGTTTTGGCAAAACTCGTTTATATAACGTCACTCTAGACGATAAGGTGACGATTGCTAGTGATTTAATTGAGGAAGAAATCTGGGCAGCATTATAAGTATACAGATTTTAGAAGAACTTTCTTCAAAAAATCTCGCAAATGGTGCAAAACCATTTTTCACATTTTACGAGCAAATCTCTCATAAAAGAACCTTGAAAAAAATCAGATAAAATTTTTCCCGTAAACGAACGAGGACGATAATATTATATTAGATTATTTTGAAATTTACATGGATTTTCCTATTATCGATCCGACGATGCGACTCCTCGCACATAGAATTGTCTACGACTAAAGGTTAATGTTAGTTTTTGCTAATTTTAATTTTTTTACGCCGACACTGATTAGCCAATTAAAAAACTTTTGATTGGGGATTATAAAACACAAGACAGGTAATTTTTTCAGAATTTTTTCAATCTTTCAACTAGAGCGGATTTTGAAAATTTCAAAAATTTGAATGTCCCGTGTAACCGTTCGCGGCCACGATTGGTCAGAGCCCAGGCCAGAACTAAACAAATATAAATTCTTGACTCTGAACAATCGTGGCCTCTGGCCGTCACGCGGGACATCAAAATTTTTGAAATTTCTAAGGGTTTTGAGCTGAAGCGGCTGTAACTGGAAAAGTGAAAACACTGCGGAATGATAGCGGGTCTTGAGTACCACGTAAAAGTTTTTCAATTGGATAATCCGTGCACGGGCAAGAAAATAAAAACCGACTTCTCACGTTAATGTCCTACGTCCAGGGCCTGCCTGGACACCAAGTTTTGATTTTGACCATTCAGCGACATTGTGAACGCTGTTGTCGCCCGCATGTGCATCTCTGGCCCTTTTTTTGCGGGACGTGTCGTGATGACTCATTTCTTAATTTCCTAGACGTAGTACAGCTGACGTGAGGACGTCGACTTCAAATGGAATTCCTGAAATTAAAAAAATACCATAAACGCGAACGTCGAAGACAACGACTATCATTGCGGGCTATTGCGAGACTCCAAATGAAGCCGCGGGAAGAAAAATCGTCTCAAAGTGTATGTAAATTGGTTAAAAATTGAAGTAGTAAAATGAAGGATCAAAGATAGATTTCCTTCCACGAGCATTTCAATTTGGTCCCATTCAGACCAATGATAGATAGCCCAGCGAACCACTTTCTCTACTCCAAATCCAATTCCGAGAAACATGGAAAACATATTCGGATCTCCATTTCTATGACGTGAAGTCCGACGAGCAAAGCCCAACATCGTAGCTCATTACTCAAACACTATGCAACGCATAACATTCGCTCATTTATAACAGCTAGGGGCGATAATATATTATCCACAAGTTTCCTTAAGATCACTCCTAAAATCCACGGATCGTGGAGCTTGGAAAAGCTCTCTGTCAAAAACAGATGGTTCTTTTTAGCAGCCACTTTTCCGATACGTGACAAATGAGATGACGTTGAATTTCATGTAAACAGTGTTTGACGTGGGGGAAAAATGGCAGAAAAAGCCAGACGCTATTAAGTCGCTCGCGAAACATGAATAATAATAAATGGAAAAATATCAGGGCAGGTAAGGGAACTTGCTTTATGCTGCGCCGTTTAACTTGGGGCGCGAGTAAAAAAGTTAATTACAAGAAAGAAAGTTGTAATATAAATCTTATCTAGGCAAGACAATGGGATTACTTCCGGAGTTCGTTCTACCTATAGTTAGATCGCACCTTGGGGCATCAAAATGGTAAAGAATGACTTAATTTAGCCCTCTCTGAAATGCAATGCAATAAATAAATCCCTGAATTCGGACGTAAATGAACCTGGGCTGCGTTCGTTTAATGAGTGTCTTCGAGTCACGCGAGCAATTTCGTTATCTGGATTGTTCAAATCGGCCGACAGGAATTATATTTCTCTATTTGTGGACTGTAAATAATGAAAATTTATAAATTATTCAAAAAGGAACGTCGAAGACTGAAAATTATCTTCATTAAGGAGTGTTTAAATATTTAAACGTTTCGTAGTCACCTGCGGAACGTTTAAGCTGTACGTTCTGGGCGTCCAGCAATTTCGACTATATTTGTTGAAATTGATTATTGTAATTTAAGGTTTATCAGTTTCGAGTATCGACGACGAATTCAGTGTTGCTGATCGCTTCTCCCAGACTAACATTAAATGTCGTCTACACGTCAGCAGTGGATCGTTCGTTCCTTCGACTTTACGTATAAGAACCCATGCGACTGGCGCATAAAAAGCGCTAATATCGTAAATAGCATAGCATGCCGACTTGAATATTTTTTATATGAAAAATAAGTCAAGCGCGCATATTGAAGTCAAAAGGGGTAAATAAGTGGCTAGATTCTTAGAAAGATTCACTGTTTTTCACATAACTAATTGCGCATATTTCCCGGCCAGCACACAACTAATTTATGTGCCCGCTTCCGGACGTTGCACAGAAGCGCAATAATTATTTAGCTACCGACACATACAAGGTGTTTCCCCGAGCTGCAACGGAAAAGCGAATATATCTTAGGTCAAAGTCAGAAAAAGGTTTTCTCTAAATAAAGCACGGAGCCGCTTCGATCCGGAACGCCGGGTGTGAAAAAAAAATAAAATAAAAAAATCTGATTTTGATTACTTTCTGGAAGACTTGAACGTATCCTTGGGACACAAATTCGCAAGGTGGTTCCATTTTGATTGTATGTACACACAAGTCAAATTATCATAAAACCTTATTACAACTTTTTCCTGAAGTGCCGTTAAGGAGCTAATGCGCCGTAAAGCAGGGCCCCAAAATGACTTTTTCATTCTAAAGCGACGATTTTTGTTTCATTATTTCCATTCGTTCACGTTTCCCATGGTGAGTGCGCGAAGTGAAAATAACTGTGTGCGAAGTGCCTATTTCTCAAACTGTTATTGTGAGGACAGGGGGTTACTTTGAAAGTTTAGTTTTCACATCAAAGTGCTTACCATCAGTTGTAGAATTTTTGCCTAATTCGTTATACATTCATTCATTCTTTGATGACGAAAAGCATGAAGAGTAAGTTTTACTGTGAGAAAAAATAGGGGTCCGCAGCTTTTTCCTTTTAAATTGCTCAGTGACGTAGTGGTAGGTAAGCCACTGCCCAGGCACGACTAAAAATGTGTTTTCTATACTCTGAGGCTCCGACTTAAGCGAACCATATCTTCGCAAACGACACTTTCAAAAAAGTTGCAATAAGGTCTCTTTCACTATCCCATTTCACCTGCATTCCTTGAAAAAACACCGTATTTTCGTTAAGCACCTGGTGTATTAAACCGAAAGAAAATTGAACGATACGATATGCATAGAAATTTAACGGAGTTCGATATCCCACATACAAAATATCATGCTTTTCTTTAATTATTATTTAAATAACGGTTATGAAAGTTTCCTATTACTATTTATAAACAACCTCCTCGTGACTTAAAATGCATATGAAAGTAGTTGCTCGATGTCATGCAATGTTTTTGTCTCTCTAGATTATAATTTTGTAGACCTAATGATGAATAGTCGCATTTTGAAAACGATCGTCATTAATTTAGTTCCATACTGCACTGAGTGAAATAGCTTCAAATTTAACGTCAGTATTAAACTTCGGGCTTAATAAAGGGAGGTTTCTATTTACTGGCTTCGTCAGGGATGAGTGTGTACGTCGCAAGCATGCCGAGATCGTGCTGCGCGTGCCCGAAGACATGTGCATATGTGAGTGTAGCCTAAAAAGACGAAAGGACAGAACATTGAAAAGTCAGGCATGAATCAGGTCCCCCGACTTGTGAATTCGGCCAAAAAGTTTCTATCTGGTTCAATTTTATCACGAGTTTTCACGATATCATTGCAATGAGCACCTGATATGGCCAACCGGTTTCAAACAGGGAAGGTGGATAATCACGGTAGTACCAGTAGGTTAAAGACTATTGGTTATATATGGTTACAATGGTATCTGGCAGATTTGAAAAGCTCGACAAATTCGCCGTGAAAATATTGTACAATTTTTTGTCCTCGCGGTATGTTACTTTTTGTCCCGCCCTCCACAATTTTAACGTTTCAAAATATTCCCTTAAACGGGACTAAATGGACGTATCAGCGATGTTCCGCTAACAAATTTTTACTTCGAAATTTCGACTATATTCCAATATATACTTTACATACACTGACTTTCAAAAAAACCGCAACACCAAGAAGAACGCATTGTATGTATCTGAAATTTTGGTATGATTTTAAACTTGTAAAGAGGAAAAAATGATAAAAATTTCAAGTTCGTATTTTAATGCGATATGAAGTTTTTCTTTACTTTTTCATCTGTGACGATCGTTCTTTTTGCAAATTTTTTTACAGGCGGATAGCGATAAAGGTATTATTGTTAGTACCATATTGGATGTGTGGTAGTGCAAAATGCCTCGTGTACGCCAAAATGCAGTTTATGGGCAGTTAACTCCCTTCGAAAGGGGAAGAATTGTTGGTGTACATGAGGCAGGTTTACCTTTCCGCGAAATTGCACGTAGATTGGATCGAAACGCATCAACAGTGCTAAGAGCTTGGAGAAGATTGATCCAGCGAAGGGTCAGTAAATCGTCATCGTGGTAGTGGCCGTCCAAGAATGACGAACCGACGCGAAGATCGGCGACTTCGTCGTTCAGCGACAGGCACCCCGTTTGAAACAATTCCGTCTCTTGGTGCTGACTGGGTAGCCACCCTAAATCGAAGGGTCTCCCTTAGTACGATGTATCGCAGAATTCGAAGTTTTGGACCAAATTCATATCATCCTATGCGTCGGTTTCCATTATCACGAAACCACAGGGTGGCCCAACTGGAGTGGTGTCATCTGAGAGTGCAATGGGTGGATGAGTGGAGAAGAATCGTGTTCAGTGATGAGAGCCGATTTTGTTTAGGGCGATCTGATGAACGGTTACGTGTTAGAAGGCGCAGAGGGAAGCGATTAAATTTGGACTTTTTGGAAAGGCGTCTTCTGGTTTAACACCAGGTGTCATGGTTTGGGGTGCCATCCAGTATGGTAGTCGGTCTCCTCTTGTTTTCATTTATGATAGATTAAATGCTCGGAGGTACATTAATAGTATCTTAGAACCGGTTCTTGTACCATACATGCACGACCATCCTGGAAGCACATTTCAACAGGAAAATGCGCGACCACATGTAGCCAACGATACTTTGAGGTATTTTGAAGTTGAAAATTTGGATACTTTGCCTTGGCCAGCTCGGTCTCCAGATTCGTCCCCAATAGAGCATGTATGGGATATAGTGGGTCGGAGACTTCAACGTTTAGCTCGCCTTCCAGAGACCATAGATGAACTCCGCGAGCAGGTGCAGATTGCCTGGGATACAATACCACAGGAAGATATTGACAATTTAATTTTAAGCACGCCACGTCGCTTACAGGAATGTATTAATTTAAGAGGAGATACCACCCATTATTAAATTATTATTAAATTTTTTCAATTATTCACAATAATTTTCTTTTGATATTTTGATCGTTTTTATCTATTGCCCGACCCAACGTAATGCCAGAATTTCAAACGTGTACGATGTGTTCTTCTTGGTGTTGCGGTTTTTTTGAAAGTTAGTGTATTTACAACTTCGACGTTATTACTTTCTCGAATTCTTAATAAAAAAAAAAGACAGAGCAACACATTTTTGGCCACAAAATGTCCTACATTTTTGGCAAATTTGACCGTTCTACTAAAAAACGTGGAATAAATTCAATGGAATAATTGGAATAAAGTCAATCAGAATATTTAACTATCGCGCTAATACTTAAATTTGAGCTGCCTATCAATATAAAATTGAACATGGCTGTCCATAATGCCACAATCATCCAGCTAAATATGGAAGTAGAATGGTTTTTATTTAATTTGAAACGGGGAAATAGCCGAGAGAGCTTGCTGAATATTGAATTTCTAATAAAAAATGCATTTTCTCCTAAAAAAATAGGTTTGACGCACGTTTTCAGTTCACTTTATGTTGGCCATTCAAACAGAATTTGTTGAGTGAGTTGATGAGTTTTTGTGATTGTGGTTAATAAAAATTAATATTCCTTTGAAGTTGAGGCCATAAAAAACGTGCACATCAAAATTTCCATTTAAAAATTCCATACGCTGATTAATTTAAAGCCATATCCCTGTTATCGCTTCCACAACAATGTAGTTAAATCGTTCTTTTTCTCGTAAGTAAAATATGATGTTATTCCCCGATCGTTCCGGCAATATATCTAAATCAATAAAGCCTATATTTGAGTTCCAAATGACTTTTTAAAGTTCCGTATTAGAACATTTATCGTACGAGGAAGTTAGGGCTGCAAAAATATTTCGTTACTTGTCGCCGAGGTTTTCACCACTTTCCAAATTTTCCGATTCACTCTTTGAAAAATTCTGGACCGAAAATACGTTAAGTTACTCGTTTTAGCTTTGGCATCGTTACTGGCCAGAGTACACACGACCAAACCAAAAAAACTATGATGCACCAAATCCTATTTATCACAACTTAGTATTCAGTTATTGTGCTCAATATTTCCAGTGTGTGCGACTGGATCAAAACCGATTTTCGTCAATATTTAGTGAGTTTATTCGACAATACTGTGTGGAATTATAAAATAAAAACCTCCATCAACGCCGGATTGGGCCATATATTCCAATTCGAAATTGTCATATTCAAATGGTCCTATTATAAATGCCTCATATTAATTTGTGGGTGTTTCGAAAACTGGTTTCAACTTTAATGCTCATACTTGATTCACGATCAAGCAACAATTTTTACCCTTAAAATACGGCATCCGCAAGTAAATGCTTTCAAATGAAACTTTGAAAATTCATTTAGCTGCGAGACGTTGTTCTTATTTATTTACGTTTATTACTCAGGGGCGAGTGGAGAAAATCATCATCATATTTCACTTAACACGCAATTAAGAGGGAGCCAAACAATCCGACTTTTCGGGAACCGTAATAAAATTAGTTGGAATGTAAAATAATCAGAATGGACATTTGCAATGCAAATCGAGTTCGAATGACGTTTTATTGTTGAGGTCTAAGGTGGATGTTTGTTAGTTATTTTTGCCTCATAGAAACAGCTCAGGAACTCGGAAACTATGGGCAGTGCGGCGTCCCGCATGATCAATCAAAAAGATCCCAGTGACGGTCACAATGTCCATAGAATGTGGCTCAACAGAACTGAAAAGCGACACCAGCCCTGTAACCTACAACAAAATTTCGAAATTATTTTAAATCGAAAAAACCTCGGTTTTGAGCAATAAATCTGTTTTTCTAAGTATGACGATCAACGACGCCCGAACGATTGTAAACTTTCTTCGCCTCGTGTTCGGGTTATTGTGAGCTTTTGGATGTACCTACAGTCACTCAAAAAAGTATCCCTACAGCCGGAAAAAAATTCTGTAAACCGTAACCTTTGACTGATTTTGTTCAAATTTTGTATAATGAGAATTCAAACCGAAACTCAATTTGCGTAATTGAGCAACTTTTGAAAATTTAACTTTTAGAGTGCTTTCCAGCGGTTAAAAAAACTCCGTTTTGACAACTTCTTGTGCGGTGGAAATTTTTCAATGTGGTTTTAACATTCTTGCAGAGAGGATTTTTCTTCATATATCCTGAAAATTTGATCAAAATCTAACAACAAATAAGGGAGTTGCAGCCTTTCAAAAACGCCAAAGAATGACGATTTTCACGCAAAATGGCGAAACTTTGACATTTTTGACGACTTTAAAAAGCTGCAACTCCCTTATTTGTTGTTAGATTTTGATCAAATTTTCAGGATATATGAAGAAAAATCCTCTCTGCAAGAATGTTAAAACCACATTGAAAAATTTCCACCGCACAAGAAGTTTTCAAAACGGAGTTTTTTAAACGCTGGAAAGCACTCTAAAAGTTTAATTTTCAAAAGTTGCTCAATTACGCAAATTGAGTTTCGGCTTGAATTTTCATTATACAAAATTTGAACAAAATCAGTCAAAAGTTACGGTTTACAGAATTTTTTCCCGGTTGTACAGATACTTTTTTGTGTGACTGTAAATGTAAAAAAATTTCATAAAAAAATGGGTTGGAAATTAGGTCTTCTCGTGATACGTCCGATGAAATGGTAATAGTACTTCCCCCGTGTCGTGTATGTGGCGAACTCGATCTTTCCAGTGCGCTTGGTGAAGTATCCAGGGGACGATACAACATCTTGTGAATTGCAGTTGTTATTGCTTATAATGTTGTGGTGCATCGTTTGTGGCTATTATACTTCTATTTGTGGCCTCATCATTGATTAATGATGAGGCCACCATCGTAAAATATTTATGCGCACACTTTCACAAGGAAATTGATCTATAAAAGATGCTAAGTTCTTGAGCGTGGGGAATTTAAGCTCGAGCAAAATATAAAACTCCATTCGGTATTTCTAGTGCGAATAAAATGCACGGCCATCATTTTTTATTAGAGGTGATATATTAGCAAACCCCTGATAATAACCATTTAATGCCAGGAAACAGGCAGCTGATATTCATAAATCCTTTTCCGATAACAGAATGAAAATAAATTGATTCGTTGAATGGAGTTTACGAGAAAATCATTAGCTTTATAATTTTCCGGGGACGAAGCGATAATCGTTTATTGAAAATGGCGTTTTCGGGAGCACGAGTAATTAGTTACTGTTAAATAGGAGCCCGTTGGATTATTAATAAACGTTATTTATGGCACCAGATTCATCACTGAAGCCCCCACCCTAAACGGACTCCAAAGGCTAATTTTTAAAGTCATAATAAAATGCAAATAGGGCTTAACGCCTTCAGCGCGGCAATATTAATCTCAATCCTTTGACTTGCACGGTAGGTAGTTATTTCATGTTTTAATTAATTTTTCCGGGAACCTTGTCCTTCAGATAAGATTACCCTGTCTATCTGCAAAAATAAATCATTTTAAAGCCGGGCCCTGGATATTCATTAGCTCAAAAGAGAAATTAAAAGACTGTGACAGTGTAATAGAAAGGGTAAAAGAACTTCATTATTAGCACCCAGCTACTCGTTCGGCCCTTTGTTGCCGACATAATACGTCCCAAAAATGCCAGGCCCCGTTAACTTAACACGTAACAATGGTAAAACAAAGACCTTGAGGTATTATATTAAACCTTATTACGATCTCGTTTAAAATATTGATAGACACCTCGTTTAATAACTGCAAGGAGACGCATCTAATGAACCGAACATCTAATGGATTAGCGTAACTGGAATTATATAATTGTTTATAACCCCAAGTGCCAGTGGCAGCAATGTTGTCATTAAGTCGTACCAGACGGCCATTAGTTGCAAGAAAATTTTCAAGTGGTACTCCTAATGGGGCCGCTGCTGCCAAATCTCACCATCCTAGGCCGATGGTGTGAAGGAGACCCAATTACGAAGCCTCCTCCGTCGTTGGCAGGCGAGGCACGCTGCTTACCTGGGTTAGAAAATACTCCTCGCATGAGCGACCATCTCAGAAACTTAAAACAGACCTTGCAAGCAGCAAACTCCGAGGAAGAAGCATTATGCGAAAGATGTCTATATCGGGGAAAAACAAATCATTCAGTTCCAAGCCATATGAAATCAACATCCATTACGCTCCGGTCTTCAGACAAGAACGATTTGCTAAATCCCCAGAGGTGAGAAAAATTTTATTTGAAACTATAAGCAAATTCCACCTTGGAGTGATCGAAAATAGAAATGCGAAAAGCACCAAATACAAAAATTGTCCAAAATTTCACAAAACACTCGAAAATAGAGTTCGCTTCTAGTTGCAATTTCGCCAATATGTCCAGAGTAAAATTTTGCGTAAATTTTTTGTAAAAATTTCTTAAAATTACCACAAAGTTAAAACGTCTTATTCTCGAAATCTGGAGAGGTTTTACCGACTTATTTACTAATTTTTAAACACAGTGAACTTAAAATCACATTCCACAAGTGCGCATTTGCATCTAGTCAGTGCTTTCTCTTTAACTAAATTTGCGATCGCGTTATCCGGAAACAGAGCTTTATTTGTGCAAAATACATTACTTAGCAAATCCGGGTGACTTCTAATTAGGTAGATACCTAACTAAGAGCAAAAATCTACTGCGAGAGAAATATCTTTAAATGACAACCATCACGCGTGGTATATGAAAACAGCTAAAGTTGCTAAGTTTTTAAAATTTTCGACGCAGTCATAGGAGTAGTAGTCGGTTCCCTTGCATGCACTAAGTTGAGGCCCTTTTCCTATTTTATTCCTGAACAATTCTTAAATTTCAACTGTCCGGACTATCGTACACTTCCAGGAATATGTATTGTTCACTTGAAACTGCCAGTTTCACAAAGTCTCGGGTGAATATTAATAAAAGTTTGGACGTTTGCAGACACTTAGTGGGGGAAACCGCTCTGGATACATTCGTCTTGCAAGTTGAGCATTACCGTGAGCCATTCCGTAGACAAAATGCATATTTACCATTTCCGTGTCGGTAAATTGGAATATTTGGAATGTGGCCTAAAATTTATTACTGAAAAGCTCATAAAAAAAATTTCGAAACAGTCGTAAAGTCAATTTTTAGCAACCGCTATCAGGTTTTTTTATTTGCTATCAACAAATTGTATATGCACATATGAACTGTTTCACAAAGCTCGCTTTGCGTGCTGTGTTTTTACACGGCTGTCGAGGTAAGTTACAGAGTGTATTTTGTTTTCTTGACATAAAAATCCAAATTTCAACCTCATTTTTTTCAAAATGGCTTTGAAAATTAATGGAAAACAGGTTTTTTCTGTAAGAAAAAAACATATAGTGAGCTGAAAAAACGCTGCGAATTACTCTATTGTTCCCTACAACAGCCAATACTCCTTTGTGCTATTGATACTGAGAGACCCTGTAAAAGTGTTAATAATTTACACGACTGGACAAGAGCAGAGAAACTTTATTAATTTAAAATTTAGTTCGTTGCACCGAACTGAATCTGGAAATTATTACGCATACAATTTACATATGTAAATGCATGAGATATTTTTAACAGATACCGACCCGACGTAAAGGATATATCCAAAATATAAATAATAAATCGGAACAAAAGTAGAAAAACTCTAAAATAAGACGCGAAATTGTTGAAAATTTTAAACTTAAATTAGTAATGAGTCAAAAACCTTTTTTTAGCTATAACTTCTTGGCATCACTTTGACACTGATTCTACTAATTTCAAAATCATGTCAGTTTCGATGGATTCCCACGACTCTTCTCCTACCCGAATTAATTCGTCCTTGTAGAACATCATAGTTTGGCGAACACGTCGTTCTAGTTCCTATCATAAATTTTCAATGCGGTCGAGGTCAGGAATTTGCGCAGGAGACGCCATAACAGTAAGTTTTTCGACCGCGAACCAGTCTCGGATAATTTTAGATTTGTGTTCAAAATCATTATCCTGCTGAAATATCCACGTAACTGGTAAATGGTCCTCGGTATGCGGCAGCAACATATTTTTTTAATATATCTAGATACACAAATCGATCCATAATGCCCTCTATGATATATAACGGACCTACGTTATATCTGGAGAAACATTCCTACACCATGCGAGATCTACGACGATGTTCAATTGTAGGTTCGGTTTATCCAGGATTAAATTTTTGGTTTGAGGGAGGATGGACTCGGGATGTGCCGCCAGAATCGAAAAAAGCTAAACTTGCTTTCATCTGAAAATAGCACTTTTTCCAATCGCTGCTTCTTCAGTGTAAATATTTGTTGGTAAAAGCAAGTCGGGCCTCTTGGTTCTTCCTCGATGTAAATCGTCTTCTTGAGACTAAACAATCTTGCTTACCTCATCGTTCTTTGGATGGTTCTGTGGCTCACCCAGGCTTCTCCACGTTTGCATAGAATTCGTTTTGCAGATTTTTTTAAATAGTTCTGAGCAGTTTTCTTGGTTAACGCATCAATCGGCCTCGTTGTTTTTCTAGGATGACCACTTCTTTTTATTGGCTTGACCGTATTTAGCGACTTAAAACTAGAAATCGATTTGTGAATGTTAAACGCTTTCGAGATATCGACTCGTTTAATACCTTGTTGATGGGCCTTAATTCTTTCCCGTCGAATATCTTCAGCCAAATGCTTTCCACGAGCCGTGCAAAAATGAACTAGTACCAAAGGTCTTTAAAAATGGGTTCGGATCGTTATAAGCAAAATTCTTTAAAAGTTTCTGTACTTATCTCCCGTTAAAAAAGTCTTTACACCTCAGGGCCCTATGAAAAACGACAAACCACTGTTTACCTCCGCATAGCATTAACGTGTGTATCACGGCTACCTTTAGGTCTAATTCACTACTTTCAAATGTTAACACCTAAAGATTTTTTTTTAATGGAGAAAGTTTTTCCATCTTTGTATAGTAGTGTAAATGTTTAGATTGGACAGAGTGTTTTTGCTGGTGATAAATTTATACGCTAAAATATGAAATTAAATAATTAATGTGAAAAACCGCCATGGTGCTGTCCTGACCTGGACGCCCTCCGAGCTCCGTCCAGCCCGTAACTCACCGAATTTTAATTACACGTTTACACCTTTGTATGACACAACAAAACGATTGTTTAACCGCCATTATATATTGCAGAGGCAATTTCAATCGCAGAAACACACTGTCACTGCCGTTTCTGCACGGGGTGTATACGTTTAAAGAGCATTTGTAATTTAGAGACCAGCAAAGCACATTCATGTGTGAGGTCTTTTAATTGTTTAATTGAACAGCGTTGCGTATATTAGCGTCCCTCGTTTAATAAAATGCGCTTTTGATAAAGGAATGCGTGCTAAAGTTCCACCGAGTGGAAAAGTAGCTATTTCAGCCGCCGTTGGAAGCTAAAGTTCTGGATAATGAGAGTTAATGGACCACATAGATTATCTCTGTACTGAATTGCTGCAGCAATTGTCTCACTGAGTCCCGGCACATATGCGCGGTTTTCAGCTGTTCACCTGCATTACCGGGGGGCAAAAGTGAACAAACGTATCCAAGAGAACCAAATAGTGCGGCACAGAAAACTTTATTATCTTACGCCATTAAGGAGACTCTAGGAAAATACCTCGAGCTCGTGCTTAAGCCATACAA
The DNA here is from genome assembly GCF_040115645.1 of Euwallacea fornicatus. Lineage (NCBI taxonomy): Eukaryota > Metazoa > Arthropoda > Insecta > Coleoptera > Curculionidae > Euwallacea > Euwallacea fornicatus. Next base: position 2,968,182 of record NC_089557.1, read on the forward strand.
ATGTGCCCTTTTAAGATTTTGTAATAACATCCCGGGGGGAAAGGACAATTTTCGCTAAAATCCCATAAATCTTTTAGAGCAGCCGCGAGTGAAGCCATAAAGCATCTTATCTTTTTATTAAATTTTTAAGTGTGGGAAGAAATGCACTGCATTAGTAACTTTCTTCGCTCTCTCGGTTTTACAATCTAATAAGCAATTAGAGCAGGACGGGCTCAAATGGAGCGTTCACCGAGAAAGCTAGAATTAACGTTGTATACTCGTCACCTCATCATGCTCAATCAATGTCCGAAATCGTAAAATTTTGAAACCGCTCGCTGTAATTCGTGATGTGTGCTAATAGATAAAAGCGCCAGTTCATATTAACCACAAAATAATAATGAAAGCAATATAATTTAATTTTAATACATTAAAATCAAAGTACAATGATTTTGATCTCGTGCAACTATTATTTAGTTCTGTTCGCCCCTACCGAGCCCAAAATAGCAATCCCAATTTAACAATTTAACAATTTCCTGGTTATAACATTTCGAAATGAAACATTACAGTGTCGAGTGATATGAAATAAAGCATGCAAGCTCACAGGATCGTAGAGCTTAAAAGCCTCTATCGTATAGTGTGACAGTCGGAAAAGCTTCAGCGTTCATTCATAAAAAAGTTTATTGGCTTTTAGATGAAAGCAAAAGTAAGCGAAATAACTAATGCGCAACATTTCTTACGAGGACCCAAATTTTAATATAAAGATAAGATGCTTTATAGCTCTACTTACGTCTGCTTTTAAAGATTTATGAGGCTTTAGCAAAAATTATCTCTCGAGGGGGAATTACCGCCTAACCATTCGAGAGGGGATAAATATTGTGAAAATCCCCTATACTCGTTCAAAAAGCTATTGGGATTTAGTTTGTCATTAGGAAACGTTTGTTTAACATCATAAGTACACTATAGAATGCGGATTACGTATATCCAAAATGTTTCACATAATACGGCAGGGAACAAAATTAAATTCCACGAAACAGCGCTTGTTGCAGTGAGTAATTTAATTTTTTATACAATGTTGAGAAACATTACAACTTTGTAGGATGTCACAAAGAACGGAATTTCTACATTGAAAGGCTGCAACCAGTGCAGCACATAGAGCCAGTGCAGCGCCATAGAGAATTCTGGGGGAAAGTGGCGAAGAACGACCGAATCAATCGTCAAACGATCGGCTACCTGATCGACTCTGGTCAACAAAATAGCCGTTGTGAGTTCCTCCCGACTCGTGCACTGAGCTGAATTGAACGAAAAGTTGTTGAGCTTAAGTAATTAAAAAGGAAAAAACTATTGTTAAACAAATCCTCGAAACGCATCGTTTTGTGAGCGTTGAGCGACCGTTGATCCAAACTTGGCTATTAAAAATTTTCCAGTTCCTAAAATAATACAAAACTTGATTTTATGTTATTGTGTCCATTAAAAGTTTTCCGGACCAAAATACCGTTTGAGTGGAAAAAACTTCCAACAACCCATCGAATTTCCTCGATAATTCCATAACTCATTCACGCATCCTTGTCGAGCAAATCTAAATATGAACGATTGTTCGGGAATAATAATCGCCGATGGCGGATCCAGTTTGTGCTTTTGTCAGTTCTCCAGCATTTCCACTCTTTTATTTAGCAAGGCGATTTAAATATGAATAAAAGTGTTTTACCACCCAAGGCACTAATTTGAATCCATTCAGATACGAAGTTAAATATAAAATTTCGTTGATGGAAATATGATTTCGCTGAATTTGAATTTTTTAACAATGTTAGCTGTTAGATATACCGAACCGAATTGGAAGTAATATTTCACTAGTTTTATGTTATATTATTATGTTTCGCGGAATAGGTAGTTCAAATATTGAAAATATTATTTAAAAAACGAGCGAAAATAACTCAATACCGGCATCATAATTTATGAACGATCGCTATTGTGGTGTAGGACCATTGATTTAAATATTCATCAGAGTGGCATCCGGTTGAAAACAGCTTTTTAATACGCTTCCTTTACGGCTAATGATGATTAAATGTGTATTCGATCACCATCCGAAACACATTAAACTTTGCCAATAAAACTCACTGCAACTTTTCATGCCTTAATATATTTTAGATCACTCTTTAGAGCGGCGCAAAAACTCTCCTAATACTAAGTATAATCCCTGGCTGATCGTTTTGTATACAGGGACTCGACGTCTCGTGACATAATCTCGTACGGAAAATAAAATACGTAACATAATACGTATACTTATCTACACATCAAAAACTCGGATTTTTCTGGCAGAAACTATATTTCCCCGGTGAGCGCCATAGTTGAGTGATATAGAAAAGCCGAGGATTTATGCCTTAAGAGGATTCTTCGTGACAGTGTGAAATTTAAATGAAAAAGGTTTCTAAAAATTCCAGAAAAGACGTTTGGGTAACAAGTCCCCAGCCGAATAGCCCTACACATTTTCCATCACCAACAGGAAATTGTGTCTTTGTATGTACAGGGACTTGGATTTTAATATGTGTTCGTCGTAAATTATTAACTACATAAAAGCTTAAACGCAAAGCCGAGTTTAGTTTCAAAACATAAAAATTGTATATTTTCATGTGAAAAAGGAATACTTAATCAGCAGCCATCGTCCGAGCTCGTTTGTTTTATTTGTCGAGTTTTATCAAGCGATATTTCAGCATGACAACAAACATTTTTTAATATAAACACAATAATGGGATAACATTTTATGAGCCAAATTAAAATTAACAGAGTATATTTTCACTGACAGGATATTATGTATTTTTAGCGAGTGGTGAAATGTGGGTAAGGTCGGATTAGGAATTTTGCGTTCTGGTTCAAGGTTTTCATGGACGAGCAACTAATTTTTAAAACTATTGGAATTTCGATCGCATGCTATGGGAATAGAACAGTAGCTTTGTCCGAAATGTCTTCATCCAATGTTGGAAAAAGAACGCAATTTTCGTTGTATTTCCCGTAAACTTGAAACATACTTTGAAACTCATCCACGAGTTCATAATTTAGAGATGTCCAAGATGGCGAAACCGCCATTTTGAAAATCCTTTACATTCAAGACCATACGACTTCCGATCTATTGCTAGCGCGCGATTTGTCAGGGTATGTTCAGGTGAATTCACAAATTTTTATTTTAAAGTGTCAAATTTGACTATTTGGATTTCGATGGATGGGTGAATTTTCGAAAATCTCGTTGACTTTTGAACTGGCTTCGGACCCGTTGCAAACACCTCTATAACGGGAATTTTATGTAGCAGATCCTTTTCTTTGTTTCCAGCAGAGTGGGATCCGCCATCGTTCCTTCGAGATGATACGGAAATTCCAAACTTGCAGCTATCGAAATGATCGAAATTAACGAATTCAGAAGCGGAGGACAATAAGTAACTCCTCGAATATCGCTAACAAACTGCGAATTTTTCGCCTCGATTGGCGCAAACACAGTAGGCACGAGAGGACTCATTTAAGGAGACCAGAAAACACACCCCGAAAACAGTACATTTTCAAGGAAACTTAAAAAAAAGTTTCAAATAGATCATCCGCCCCAATGATTTTTCAATCCGTAACCCGATTTGTGCCAATGGCATTGTAAACCTGCTACATTGATAGATTTTTACAGAACTGAAAAATTTTTAAAAGTATGGCTACAGCGGCCAAATGGACCTTTCTTGGCTCTGAATATAAGTTAACGAGGAATGTTCTCTTAAAATGAAGTACAATCCGCCATTATAATCGTATCAGGAAAAACTCAGCTGATTTTTACGCAATGAATTATTAATTTATGTTGACAATCGCTGAGGTCGATTCCGTTCTAGTCGTTGAATCATACAAATCTTTCATTTTCGTTACGACTTAAATAGATTTAATATCTACGAGACGAAAGCACCCTAAGAGTTTTCGTGATGATAAAAAATTTTAAACCGCTAAAAATACCGAATGAAAAAGAATCGTTACAACCGCCCTCCAAAATCCTTAATAATTAAACCGAATCCCGTCGTCCAAATTCGACGATAAGCCCCATAAAGCCAAATGAGAATCTGTGGTTCTTATTTCGCGATATTGATATCAACGGGGAGCAAATCCCCACCTTTGTTGGCTGTCCCGAATTCCAAATTTAATTAAATTCCCAATCGTTTTTTAATGTTCTCTCTTCATCCAAAGGAAAATTAAAATATTAATACACCTACTTAAAGCTCCTTTTAGACGACGTGGATTCAAATTGTAGTAAATTTCCATGCTGCATTAAAAAAATATTGGATTTACCAAGAACTTTAATTAAAAATCTATTTCAGGTAAGGGTCGGAGGTTAATCTGTTTGAAATGGAGGTCGAAGGTTTCCAATTGCACGTTACGTCTGCCTGTCAATCCGTCTTTCCTCCTTGAGGCTACGATTTGATTGATTTCCCTTGGTTAGAACTCCTGGTAATAGGATCCCGAAAAAATTATACTCCCACCAAAAGCTCCATGATTTTACATGGTTTTTTTACTTGGCAGAGACCGCAATGGAAATGCCGCAAAGTGAATCGAGCGGGAAACTTGATATTTCTATATTTGAATATCTAAGGTTTTAATGACCATCCCAGTAAGAAACAAACACCATATTATTTCTTGCTCGTGAAACAATTTAGTTTATATTGTTCTAAGATTTTATCTTACGTGTAGCGTTGTAAAAACTTCCATGTGTATTGGCAATTGCCGTTGTTCTGCGCCATTCTCATAAAATTTAAAATCGATTATAGTAGTGCTTCCACGGTTATGGCCGGACGGAATTGCCCTTAGAACCCTAGTACGATTATATTGTTTTATTTATTAGCGCGGAAAATACGGAATTGTGTTGCAGAAATTAGAGTTATTTCGGGTGCCATTGTATGTGTGTGCAAAGGCCATAACGGCGTATCTGAGCGAATTCTTTTAATCCCCCCCTGAACGAGAGTGCTTGAGGCGAGGTGAAATCAGAAAACCACAATTCCTGCTCGGACATGGAACACGTTAAATCATTTCCACTCTCAACATGGAAAGGGATTTCTTTTATAATTGGCACGGAAGGTTACACCTTGAAATTACAGGGTATGATGTTGGAGAAAACCCCTCGAAAGAAAACCATGGGAAGAAAAGGCTTTTGGTTTTGTTCTTTCGATATTGTTATTACGAAGCAATTTACTCAACGGCATCGGAAACAGCAGCAGGGCCACATGAAGCTTTTAGGGCGGCAGCCCAAGTACAAGAGTTATGAATCACCTTCCAAACTAGTCAAAATGAATTAAGGACCGCTTTTCATTTTGCTTGTAATTTAGCAGCTTTTTAGCAGGTTTCGTACAGTTCTATTTATTGATACCTTCTCAGTACTAAAGTTAAAAAATGTCATGAATAATAATTTTTCGATTTCATGTTTTTCTAAGGAAAGAAAATGTTATCGCATGAAATATTGAAAATAACATTTAGCTTGTTTAGCACTGTTAATTGCAATGTAATGCATTGCATTGCATTTTTCATAACTCGCGATGAATTTTGACACATAAATAATAGTAATAACATAATGTAATTTTGTATATGGACTTTCGTAATGGAAGTTCGGGATGGAATTGTGAATGGTCGTGGGTACTTAGAGGGCATTGTCAAACCTTCCGTTATTCCATTTGCAGGAAAAGAAGGTCCAAACTTTATTGTTCAACACAAGATAGTGCGAGACCCCACACATCACGAACAATAACACAATACCTTCAGGAGCTCAGTATCGAAATTTTGGAGTGGCCAGTTAATTCCTCAGACCTGAACCCCATGGAATACGTTTGGAATGTTTTTCAGAGTAGGTTGCGAGATCGTCCAACTGTCGAAAATTTATATGGCCGAAATGCTGAACATTTCAATTAAAATCATTAATTTTTTTCGTTTACTGCATTTGTTAAATATATTTCAACAATGTAATTTGGCAAAACATTCAATACTTGCAGTGATTCTATAATATCTTTATTATTTCCTGCTCAATTTTAAAGAACTAAATTTTACGTCTAAGCATGTTGATTCCCTAAGCGGCCCAAAATTTTCTAAATGAAAAAACTATAGAATTAACGGTGTGAGCATTGATAGAAGTGGTTCCTAATTATTTTGACTATTTTATTTAGTTTTATGTGATACGAATTAGGCAAATAACATAACAAATTAATTTCATATTTTGACTTCGTGTTGGTGTTAGCAGGAGCATTAAAACAATAACAACACAAAAATTTCGACGGTAAAAAATATCTAAAATTTTGGTAAATATGGGTTCAATTAATTGCATATTAGTCGCACAAACGCAGGAACAATTGCAAAATTCAAGCGGAACCAATGAAATTTTGTTAAATTTAGAATGAAATATGTCACAAACCAAAATTTGATTTGGGCATCTCTTTAAAATTTTGAGTGGGCCGAATTTTCACCTTTCGGCAGGCAATAGACTGAAATACAGGATGTTGAATAAAGCCATAATAATTTTTCAAATCTACCGTGCTTCGAAATAAATAACCCCGCTTGACCACTTTACAAATTTGTGTTGAATTTTATTTCAGTTAGGCAGACAGGCGTTAGGAAAATTTTGAAATTGATGTAAAAAAGAGAAAAGTTACTTGATTGGGATTTACTTTACTCGCGGCAGCAACAAGCTAAACGAAGTTAATAATCTAAACCCATGAAGTTAGTGCATAAAGAATAATTAAGTTTGAATTTACGAGCCCTACGGATATGCGATACGGGATGACACAGCTTTTCTGGGTCACAACTGGAAAATTGTGTTTGCAATATGCAACAATTCGGTATACGTTTTGTTTCGAAGCGAATATTGTCACTGGGCTCTGATTTCGAGGGTGTAATCAAAATATTGTTTTATGCTCCCCTAAAGCTCTACTTTTTTGACAGAATGAGCACGTGTATAACGGTGGGCATTTATTACTTCTGAGGTATTGCTTTGCTTGCTCCAAACTAGCGATTATTTGTAAAAAAAAATTATCTAAGTGCCTTTTGGTGGATCTTTGAAACTTCAATTTGAGCGGTTATTTACTCGAAATTTACATTGACCCTTGGACCAACACCGTCACTAAAAGATGGTTAGTTTCGAGATTTTTAAGGGTAGCTGTTACGCGAATACCCGAGATATTGAACCTAAAAGTTTAATAAATTTAATTACGCATTTCACAAAATAATAAAAATTGGCATCAAAGCACCTTCTTATCGCCAAAACTCAACGAGACTTTTCATTCAGAAAATTGGAAGAACAAGAAACCTGAGCATTTAATTACCTGAGAAATGTTCTCGTTCAGAAATCTTGAAACATTTAAGCACGATAATCCGTACTAGGTAGAATTAGAATTAGAATGGAAACAGAACAAAACAAAAAGTAAACTTTACAAGAGAAGTTTAAATGTAATTGATTATTCTTTGATAGAGGTGTAAATAGAGCAACGTTTCTGAGGAATCTTGGCGAAAAATATAGATTGACTAAAATTTCGTAAGGAGTTTTCCAACGGGAATCACGTCATACTTCCTACCAATCATGTTCTATATGTTGAAAATGTTTCTGATTTCATGCAATTTTAAACTATCCTGGCACATTAATACCAACATACATAACCACTTTCAACATTTCCATTTCCATGCAAAGACACAAATAGAACTAAGCTCCTTAAGCTAGAAAAACGCAGCTTTTAATGCAAATACCTATCTCCTTCAAATATCGCTGTTTCGAAGTTTATATTCGGCTCAAAGCGGGAAAGAAAAACCGTGGAAAGCACTCAAGTAAATATTTGTTTCGAGCTCATGGAAAGATTGTACCAGGATATTATTATTTTGCCTTTCGAATGTTTGGCGATATTGAAACCAGAGATGAACAAACAATTTAAGTTCTTTGTTATTTATTTTTCTCTCCTCCAGTGTCTCTTCGAAATGCGTGTGAAATTGTCGAGTCTCAAGTTTCACACGAAACAAATTACGTCACGTGCCTACATCGACAGACATTCATTTTAAAACTTCTTTGCACCTCCACAGCTGTTTCCAAGGCAACTTTACCATTATCAAAATTGCAAGCAGATGTAGCATTGTCTCGCGATCTTATTTACGATACAAACTATTCGCCGAACGATTATTAGGGAGATAGCGTTGCATCGAAGTCACATTTCTATAGCAAAATTGCCCCTCTAGGAGTGGAATATCAAGAATGAACTTGAAAAGAATTATTGTTAGACATGAACACACTGGCCGAATTAATTTTTCTTTAGCGTTATAAAATCAGACCCCAGGTGGTTAGCAAAGGTTAATCACAAAATGGCGTGCCTTCGGATTTAAAAGAAACACCCCAGAAAAATTCACAGTCAAGATAACGGGGCTCCATGCTTGACCATCAAAGTAAATAAACAAATAACCACCCTCAATCTTGAATTTCAATCACCTTGTTGTCGAAAGACTAATTGCCTGGTCGTTAAGATTTCTGTGAAGGTGTTCGCGGTAGTTATGGATAAATACATTATTTCTCGGTTGGGAAGGATAGAAAATTCCTGTCCCGCGTCGCTCTATTGTAGTAAGAATTATAAAATTTCGCTCTACTTTTTCTCGGTCGTTTGGAACATAGAATCGCACTCGCAAATCTTCAATTGTACTTCCTGCTAATGTTTCTCTGGAAATAATGTACACAGTAATCGCATTAAAGGTACAAAAACTTAAGAAAATTATCTCGTGGGAGAAAGGTCGCCTTTTTAGCACCGGGGCATTGTATTTTGGTTTGATTGCCCGGTGGCGTGCGATGGAGAGAGTGTGGGGTGCTCTTTATACACGCCACAAAACAGTAACAGCAACAGATTGTATAAATATTGGTTTTATTATGAAACCGGTACTTATACATACCACTATATTTATCAATATGTAGGTAAATAGTAGGTAGATTATGTAACTCATTGTTCAGTGTTCCTAATTTAGGCCATCACGCTAATGTTCAAGTTTTTTTCATTTGTGTGTCCAAGATTCTGGTCTTAAATACCTTAAAATATCTACAAATTATTCGGAATAAAATGATAAATAAGCATTTTGTTTGTTTTTTTTTTTTTTTTTTTTTTATGTTGAACGAAGATAACATTTCGCTCTGCAAAATTATAGATGAGCATAGACTCAGTTTAAAGCTCCAAAGGAGCATTCTTTCTTTTTTAATTTGATTTCCACCGATTTCCACCTCCAAGAGTTGCACATCAATAAACTGCGACATAATAATTGTACCTTTCCCTGTCCTTAAAATCAATAAATTCCCCATTGGCTCGACTCAAAAACAGAGGTGTATCAGCCTATACTGCAAAGAGACTTGACCCACAATTGAATCGTAGTTTTTTCTGCTTTAGAGTTAGCTTCAGGAAATTCCTCGAAAACGGCATTGGCCGCATTTGGCGCGGATAACAGTTATACAACTGTTGCCCAACTATGTGAAATTTCCTGGAAACTAGGAATAGGTGCTTCGCGTGTCATTTAGCAGAAATCTCACCAGTTGCAGAGCCTACATCTGTTGAGAACCTTCAAGTTGAGGGAAGGTCAGACAGAAATCCTGCGAACTATTTTTAGTAAATTGACTAGTGAATTTTAGCCTCGCGTGGCAGTAAATTGATGGCATGTCCTAGAAACGGACAAATTGAACTTCCCAATCTTCAACTTAAAATATCACCTGATGTCTTCAAAATGTAGTTAATCCAGGGGATGTGACCAACCAAAATTCCATTTCTACATATGTGATCAGAAACGATTCGAATAACAATTTCCTTTTTCTTAATTAAGGAAAGTCTCAAAATTAATTTAGAATTAGACAATTTATTTGTTGAAGACCGCCGGGGCAGATAACCAGGAAAATATTTCTGTATTGCTGGATGTTCCGCGGCCGAATAGCCGTAATTGTAAATAAAAAACTTTATTTAAAGAAAAACAAACTATCGGCCAATATTTGTATTTACGCTGAAAACCTCTTATTACTGAAATTAAAATGTTACTTTTATTGCTGTCACCTTCAATATTATCGAATGTTTATCCAACTTTTCAAATCTGTGCACGTATTTGGCCATTCATATACGCGCTAACACCAGGACACTGCTGCTGTTGTTGCCGCAATTATTTTAGATATTAAAAAGTAAATAAATATATGAATCATTTACTGAGAAAAGTGTATTTCGAATAAAAGATCATTAAGCTGCTTAAATTATTATTATTATTTGCATATTTTTCACCACGTTTAGGGCTATTCAAAAACGAAATTGCCAATTACGCTCAACAAACAAGTATTGAGATTGTTGATGCTACTGCCGTTGCTGTTGATGGGTTTAATATGATGTTTTAAAATTTCACACACAATTTCTCGCTTACTATGAACCTAATTGAATTATAAATTTGAGAAGTAAGCAGCTGAGCGGTAGTGAAGGCTCGTATATGTTTATTTAGGTCGCAGTACGTCGAAAGTGATGTGAAAACCCGAACAGTTCCCTAAAAATTAATAAAAAAAAATATTGACGTGCGTCCACTTCTTGAAGCCAAAAGAGTAAAAACAATATTAAAGCTCGCCCAAAAACAGAAAGATAATATTTTGATAGTGAAGTGATATTGGGATGCTCAAATGTTTAGGAAAGTGCTCCCCTAATGGATCAGAAGGTGATCAATAAATTCAGTGCAAAAACTCTCAAAATTGCTCCCAAACTCCCTCGCCTTCGGTTTTAGCTATTGCTCAATATGAGCAAAATATCCGATTTTCATTCCGTGAAATTGTCAACTTCACAATTGGAATTCTCACCAAATTTGGACTTACCAGAGTTGCTTCGAAGCACAAAATTTTTCACTCTTAGAATTTGCAAGTTTTCAACAATAATATAGAAAATATGAACTAGCTGGTATAGAAGACCAGAAGACGATCCTCATATGCCTGTAAAAAGTGGACTGATCCTAATAGGAAAACAGATTGAATTGATTTATTTGTAACGTAGCGTACAATTTAACGCTGACGTGTGCAATAATTTAATGTCTAACAGATTCATTGAAAAATAAGTCCGTAAAATATGCGCTAACGATAATTACGCTGTGATATTTTAGCGGCTTGGGAACTTTCCATTATTAAATAACGCTAAGATTGTTGTTTAAAGGTTATTTTGGATGGAATGGAAATTCTCGAATTTGTACCCTTGAAAATTCTCTTCATTTGCACTTCAATTTCATTCCAAGGGATGAAATATTCAACACTGAGTGTCTTAGAACTTTATGAGTTTTCTGTGCCGTAACTTGGGGAGTAAATGCTAAACAGTGGGGAATAGGCATTATTATGTAATGATATGGAAAACGGGGCTGCATCCTGCTTTGAGGCAGCAATATATTTCTTTTCCGAAGGTTTTACTTATTCATAGTGCCCTGCTTTCTGTTTCTTAAGCAAGCCGAGCAAAGCATTAAATTTCTTTGCTCTTCAGTACGACTGCAAAATTTGAGCTCTGGGACTGCTGGGTCATAATTTCTATTATTCTAGCAGTGCTCTTTCTGAGTTGCTGCGGAAGGCTTCGGGCGCTCAGTTTTTGAGACAAGGTGTGACAGAAGTACCTGGAGATCGCCGACGTAGTCTTTTTCGCATATTTCTTATCTGTTTAAATAATCTTATATTCGAATCGAGAACAAAAAAAGATTACATTGATAGGGCTCATCGAGAAGCACAGTGTAAGTGGTAAACCACTTTACCGCAAACTCATAGGAATGGGACCTCATGTTATTCGACCTTTGGGCCAATACACTGTAAATAAATAAATTCAGTTGTTACGATATTTGTGTTTATAGTAGTTAAGCTCAAAACTTGCATTGTGTATATTTTAGCAAGACACTCTTCAGAATGGCAACTAAACACGGAAACAGTGGCCGAAACCCCCTCGACAGACCGAACGATAAATGCATTTATTCAGTACTTTAATTCCCCGAACGAAGGGCCGGTCCGTCGAGAATGCATTGTTTGCACTGAAAACTAGCCAGGAATTAAATTATTAAACCTTCTAGGCTCTTAGCCAATATTTGAACGTTATAATCAGCCCCGCTTAAAATATTAATTAATCTCAGGTAAACCACGTCCAGCAGAACGTAGTGGCAGTTTAATTACTCGAGGCCAAAAGGTCAATTGCTGCAATGGAAATCTGGATTATTAATAAGCCTTAGAGGTTCCGATTTATTCTGTTTGATTGAAGTAAATTACGATTTAATCGTCTCGTTTTGATGCCTTTTGTTTCCGAAGGTATTGCAAATTTCGAGACCGGTTCCGCCGAAACTTTGACTTTACACTTATCAAATTTTCCACAGCTTCAAATAAATGAGTTATGTAATGCATTTACTGCGTTTTTAATTAGATAAGCCTGGTCTGGAATTAGTGGAGAAAGGCGACAAGAAACATGTTCCCGTGTGGATTTTCAGCTCACGCAATAAGATATGCATCATCATTGCTTCGTCGCGTGCAGCACTCTGACTTAATTTTTGTCACAATTTGCTATGACGACCTAATTAATATGGGGAAATATTGAGGAGTTATCACTCCGAAAAATGATTGAAAGTATGCGAATCGTAAATTTTCAAATTATGTTGACAGGCAGGTAGTGTCGTATGGCGAGGGAAATATCCATAAACCCAAATATAGATAGTTCATTTTTTAGGCGAGTGTCAAATATATTTGTAGCCCCTTTGGGTGTGTTCTAATACACCCCAGGGCGAGATTTATAACTCTTCAGCAATAAGGGTTGTGCCTTTAATTAATTAAGTGCTGAAACGCAACGGACGTGAAAAAAGGCAGTGCCTATGAGGTTTCTTCCTCGAGATAATAAACCGCTAAATTATGGGCCACGGCACAGTTCTTAGTATATTAAATTAATTATTCCTATCTCCTCGACAACGATTTGATCAGATCGATCTGATTACACTTGAAATCTCAGGTCGCAGACGCATTTTAATTTTTCATCGATATTGACAACAATTGAAACAACGCCTCGGTTTAGATTCGTGCAGGTGTTCCGATAGAATATCTAGAATAAAGTAAATTTAGTTTCTCACGCGAAATAACAATATAACATTGTCGTAGCGACATCAAAATTGCGTTTTTAACAACATAAAACGGGTTGACATTGCTATTAGCTCATCGTGAGCTCGTATGAAATTAATCAACATAATCAACATAATGTTACTGGTGTATAATATAACACCGTATAACGTAATTCTAATTAGAGCAAAACAACCCATAGTAAGTTGGAACAATGTATGTGTGCAGCAGGAAACTTTTGCCAAATCATCAATAATGCATTAGCTGGGGTATTCCCAGTACAGCCGGTATACACGTCTAGTTTACAAAACCTATTAATATTGGGCGCAGTTGGATCTAGTGCATTAAAGCACATGTTTCGGCATAGGTATCCTGACATGTGATTATATCAAGTGGATTGCAGAATTGCGCATATCAGACAGAAATGAAACTGTTGCCAAAATCGAGAAGGGACTCATATTTACTGGCCATAAAACAGCTTCACAGCTAATAAATTTTCGAGCAATTGGGGAAAATTAAATTTTTGTGGTACTGGATCGTGCGTAAATTTTACAGGGCAAAAATAAAAATTTCCGGTGAAATAGTGACTACGTAAGTAATTATGTTATTTAGTACCTTCGGCGAAAATAGCTGAATTTCTGACTGAGCGAAAACTTCTCCAGCTTTTTAAAAATTGAGATTCATATGAATTCACCATTCGGTGTCTTATCAAAGTTTTTGTTCTGCAGGAGAATAAGTCTAAATCTTCGTTCGATTCACTAGTTCGCAACTATATGGAGGACCGTTAAATGCAGAACCCACCATTCCTTCACCCTTTTGCTGGAGCCGCAAATACCAACATTCGCAGTTCACTCCTCCTCGTTAGCATCTAGTGCCAGATTCAAAGTCGTCACCCATAATTCACGTCCAGAATTTTTCTGGCAAAATTTCATGGGATGCTTGAATCTTAAACAAATATTTTCTGCAATTAGAGAAAATTCTAATTTCAGGTTCACCTCTCGGGGTCCACCGATTCACACACAATTCGTTCTGAGTTGAATTTCTAACAGCTTCGGCTTTAAACGTTCAAATAATTAGGAACAAAATCAATAATATTTTGATTTTTCACGATTGGTGCTGTGCCGGTGCGGCGCCAATGTCTGAACTAAAATTGGATTTTTAAGGCCTACTAAATGCTCTGGCGGCCGTTCTGCATATAGAATTTTTATTCTGTCTATTTGGGAGAGAAGCGTATAAATTCTGAAACTTGGGGTGTTTCAGTATTTATTACTAATGGAGCGTGGCAAAATACGCATTCTATTACGCTCCATTGCATTTGCTGCACTGTAGTTATTAATAAGCCATATTTTATACACCATGAATTTACAAACAGGTGACATGAACTAAATTTTTATAGAGCCATGGCGCAACTCTTTATTAGAAGATTTTTCATTTTAACTATAGAATTTTACGTGAAGATCGTGTACACTTGTAGATAGACTTTGTGAGATCGGAGCAAAATTACTTCACAGATGACCGACGTTAAGCACAAAGCTTTAGAGGTCTAAGGGAGGAAAAGACGCTTTCTCCAGAGGAATGCATACGATTTTATGATCACTTTATGATATGCTTTTACGCAATAAAAGTATCAATTGACTACGTGCTGCATAAGAATTTCTGGTAGAGTTTGACACCATGTCGTAGGAAGGTAAGAGCTTTATCCCTCCTTTAGCGGTGGGAGATAAAGTTGGATATGCGCTCCGCAGCTAAAAAAGGAAAGTTTAAAGTACATGTTCATTTTCTATTAGCACCTTTTTTCTGCCTGTAAGTGGCATATAATGTTGTAACCTTTGGAAAACTATTAATTCTCAGCAAGTTGACCCTGAACTCTCAGGGACATTACTCAAACCGACGGTGAAAAAAAGCCTAGTATAGCAGGGTAAAAAGCTAAACACTTTTTATCTGACCGAAGTGAACGGGTCCGTCGTCCTATGGGAAATTTAAATTTGCAGCGAGGTGTTAGGAAATTCGTTCCTGCAAGCCCTACAAGCTTGACAAATGACCAGCATCGATTTTGCTACACCTACGAGGAGTCCAACACCTTTTCAAATTATTTAAACATGACTTTCAAATAGACGAATCAATATGGCAAGAATCGGATTTTCTATCTATTTTTCGAGATCAGTTTGGCTGCAAAGACTTCGATTTAAAAGTCACGCCTAAATGGCAATCTAAGTTTTAACGAAGACGTTAGTTCGAGATCTAATGTTTAATCAAACTGTTAAGAAAGTTTCCTATTATACATGATCTATTTAACAAAACGAGAGATTATTTAGCTTTGAATTGGCGCTTTCATAATGGGATTAAGAGTTGTTATATTGCAAAGACAAATTCAAGAGCTCGTGTCCTTGATCGGTGTGTCTTTAATCCTAGGTTAGTTATGCTTTTAGGAGATTTTAATAGCGCTGGTTTTAAATTGTTTTAACAAACCGCGTTGTTGCAGCCTGGTTAATTTAACTTAGGGGAGCCTGGAATGCCTAACAACGATCTTCCTCAAGACTCGAGAGGTTCAAGAGGTCCAGCTCCCTTTAATTACAAAACAAACTCGACTCGAAAACTGGCCTAATTTGCGCAGAGACCGCCATAACGGGCTAACGATGATTAAAACACCAATTCCCCTTGAGAATCCGCTTAACTTAGAAAGGCAATAAGGAATTTCGGCGTGCCGGCATTGCTTTGTCTCTTTATGGTCCATAAACGTCGTCTTTGCGGTTTATTTAAATAACACCGGCTGATTGCAATCTTTAATGCTATAACTTTGAGATTTTTCCGGAATTGTGGCTTTGTGCTATTGAATATTTACGAGAGAGATGTTTTGCATGAGAGAGGAATGGAGAGGAAGTTCTAACAATACTAGCGATGAGGATGAAACCAGAGTGATGCACGTGGATGACTTTCTTGATATTTGACTGCGCTGCAAGATCGTTTGGAGCCCAGAGCTCAATTTCCGTGAGATGCTGGAAAGTCCCGTAAATTGCATATTTTTAACGTCCATTTCAATATTAAAAATATATAAAATATAAACCAAAAAACGATGCAAGACCTTATGTCCGGAAGATTATTAGGTCGTGTAGTATGAAATGAGTAGATTCTCGAAATGCCACATTCAACTGCGAATAACTTCACTCTAAATCTATATTTGGACTTGACTTTTTTATGTGGAAAAGGCACATTCTTCCTCTTTCGACCAGAGTTTAAAGTGTTAAAAATTATTGAAAACTTTTATTTTTATAAAAATTTTTGTGCAGCCATGCAAAATAGTGAAATTCGTGTGTTAATGAAATATGAGTTCCACCGTGGAACCACAACAGCTCAGACGGCTCGCAATATTAATGATGTGTTTGGTACTGAAGTCGCTTCACAGCAAACAGTATCTCGTCGGTTCATGAAATTTCGTTCTGCCAATTTTGACCTAACAAATGAACCACGTGGACGACCTGAACCTCAAGTGGATAACGATCATCTGAAAGCCGTGGTGGAAGCGAATCCACGTCAAAGTGCGTTCGAATTTTCGTTAATATTCAGTGTAACCAAAAAAACAATATTGACTCATTTGGCTGAAATTGGTAAGGTGAAAAAGCTGAACAAGTGAGTACCGCGTGAGTTGAGCGACATACAGAAAGAACGACGTCTCGAAGCTTGTGTTTCTTTGTTGTGCCGATATAATAACGATCCATTTTTGAATCGGATTGTTACTTGTGATGAGAAATGGATCCTATATGACAATACCAGACGTTCATCGCAGTGGTTGGATCAAGTTGAACCACCAAAACATCGTGCGGAAAAAAATCTTCATCAAAAGAAGCTTGTGGTGTCCGTTTGGTGGTCCAACGCAGGTGTCATCCATCACAGCTTCATGAAACCTGCTGAATCGATTACGGTTGATGTCTACTGCCGACAACTGACCGAAATGATGAAGCAACTGACGGTTAAGCCGCCAAGATTAGTCAATCGAAGCGCACCGCTATTGTTGCGCGACAACGCTCGGCCACACACCGCACAAGTCACCTCGGCCAAGCTACAGGAGTTGGAATTGGAAACTCTTCGTCATCCACCGTATTCACCCGACTTGGCACCCACTGATTACCACTTCTTTCAAAATTTGGATAACTTCTTGGTATGGAAAACATTCAACTCCGACGAGGCTGTCAAAGCTGCCTTCCACGAGTTTATCGACTCCCGATCTGCAGGCTTTTACAGCAGGGGAATCAATGAACTTCCCGTTAAATGGCAGAAGTGTATTGATAATGGTGGTGCACATTTCGATTGACAATAAAAACATTTCATATGAAAAAAAAATGACTAAAGTTTCAATTCAATTCTACTCATTTCATACTACACGACCTAACGTTTTGGTTGCATCCGGTATATTTATTTAAGGAACTCTTTCCCTTAGATTGAGAGGAAAAGTCACTTTTTCACAAAACGCGATAGATTAAAATGTCTAACGCCTTAATGCCCAGGCCGTAAATGAACACGTTCACTGCCTAGACAGTGAACGATTTGTTGGATTTGCTGCCTTAGCTGAGTTCATAACTTCGTCTGCGATTCAGCTATGACGGTCGCTGTGGCTGTAGATTGACCGCTTTTTCACCTTGTGCAACGTTTCGGACAATGAAACCAAAAAGCCTCGTGCAGCAAAAACATTTTGCATTATGTAGCGTTTTCGACGCGTCTATGTCGGGTAATATCATAGTGGGTTATTTCGCTTGGTGTCAGCGACGTTTCCGAATTAATTTACATTGAATTTAACTGCCTCCCTCACTAATAAAGTTTGCCATCGATTAGCCTCTCTTAAGGTGTATAAAAACAAATCGTAAACATAACTTAGGATATAAAACCATTAACAATATTAATAACTTTGCCCTTAGAGACCCGGGAGTGAGACAAGAAAAGTAATTTGTGCCAGGTCGCCATAATTTATTCTCTTTTTGTGAAGATGTGCCTGCAGGAAAAGGGATTAGATGGTACACTTTTAGTCGAGGACTTTGTCATTTTAAGGGCTGCTCCGCTATTCGGTTTATAGTGCAAATCATCCCATCTTTTATTATTTAATATTCGCCTCGTTTTAATAATGTCAGCGGTAATGAACCGGTTAAAATTGGTTTTGTTAGTGCCATTATTATGTGTCGACGAAAAATAAAAGTCATTGTGCTAGATTGCCTACTTAATGGTATTCTAGCTAATGGGTTTTGAGTGTAATATATAGTCTCGTTCATTGTTAAATTAATGTGTATTAAAAGCGGGAGAAGTGAGGCCAAAACTGACTAGATTATAATAACAAAATAAGACATTTGTTGGATAAAAGCTGATATTCATCGCAGCCGAACATAATTATCGTTGTCAAATCTTAAGTAATTATCTCGACAGGACATCTTGCCGGCTGAATTTTTGATAACACATCCTTTTCAGTAAAGTTAATCTGAATAATGGGCAATAATGCATGGGGTATTACCGCAATAATCCCAATATTCGCCACAGCTCGGACGTTGAAATTGACCAAAGACCGACTAACGATTACCCGTGGGAATGAGGAATTGATTAATTGCACTACAGAGACAGGCAAGGATTCAATAGAGCTAATATGCTCCGTTATAGGGGGCGTCATAGCGTATCCGGTATCAAATTTATTTGTCTGAGCCATAAAATTGTGAAATATGTACCACATCAACCTCAAAAGCCCCTGTAGTTGCGTAAAAATGAAGCAAATGAGGCAAAACGGATACTGGTACATTCTGAACAAGAAATTCTATTCCCAATCCTTAGCACAATACTGCATTCGGCAGAGCAGATATCCTCTTCGTCTCCGGTTATTTATAATAGCAAATTTCAGAAGAAGGGGGGAGGGGGTAAGTTAAATTAGAATCTGAGGCCTTATGAATGAGCAATGATATGTTTTATGTTGGGCAAACTTCCTAGTTTTTTTCTCAATCTTCGAACCTCATTTTCGAAAATGGAAAGTTCCTTTGAAACGAATTCAACCCTCTGCACGTTCTTTTTATGTTTGCCCTTATTGTTTCAAATTTTTTACCGAGCCCCAGATTCCGGCGACATATTTGGCAATTTTAGAAGGACAATAATCTGTAAGGCAAGAGATATATTATGGTTTTAGTTCTTTCGAGTAGTGCAGTGGTACACAATATTTCTTTATAAATATCTCTGGCGAATATACTCGGTAGGTGAGCATACAGGAACTTATTTTCTATTTTCGTTTCCAATACGATCGCTTGGAAATATATAACATTGTCTGCAATATATCATGCCGTCGCGAGCTTATATATTAGAGAAATTTATTTTATGTATAAATGGATGAAAAGATACTCGAATCGTATACCTCTGAGTTGTGAATACAGGGATAATAACTTATGATATCGATTGATTCAATATAAATAAAATATAAATTTAACGAACACATATTAGTTTGTTGAAAATGTGCTTCATGCATATCAAATTAGTTAAATGAAAGCAAAAATAAATATGCATTTTTTTTGTTAAATAACATTAACGCAGGATAAAAATAGCAGTATTTTAAACAGTTCAAAAAATATGTTATTAAGTTTCAAATGGCGACAGAAATGAAACCTAAAATGAAAAAATAATTTAATAAACTTGGGAAAAACGGACATTCGTTTGTCGCTAGATTGAGTAAATTCATGTTGATTCGAATTAGTAAAGAGGAAATTAACATAGAAAGCATGAACCCATGCAGGACCCTAATTTTTTAGCGAGATAATTTATGAATTCATTTTACTCACAAAATCGTGTTGATAGTTGCATTAGTGCAATTATATGCTGAATGCACTTGTGTACGCAATCAGACGAATTGCACGTGGGGCGCATTCTTATTGCCTAACAACTGCATAAGATCATTTTCATACTGCGGTGAAGGAGCCCGACTGTGAGCACACAAAAATAACGTTCCAAATTTGATTCGAGGTGATGATATGTTGACGACAACATAACAAATTCGAAAGCAATTTCACTGGTCCTGATCCCGGCATTTAGTTGACGCCGCATTTTACAACCCGCTCGTAGAGAAATTCACTTTCACACGTATTAGATCTTCTGTAAATTCAAATTATGTATTAGCATGCGATAAAATCTTTGCAGGCGCACACGTGCTAAGCATTTTTGCCGTACGTACGTCAAAGTACGTTAAAACAAATTTTGGCGTTAACATATGCCGGTGTGATTTACGCGCAACGAAAGTTTTTACCGCACACGTGCGGCAACGCGATTAAAACAGAGGAGAGAAATTAAATTTGTTTTCAGTTTTTTCGTTGAGGGTCGTTCGGATCTTAATTGAAGATAAACACCCTCGCAAAGTAATATAAAACAAATCTCAAAATAGATGGCACAAAATCGTAACAATTTCGCTCATACGCCACCCAAAATGTTAATCTCGCCTCGAAACACTGCCGCGACGTTGTCAGTCTTCCAGGGCGAAATTTAATACAGCTTTAAGCGGAAGTCTTCCTGGTTTACCGTAATCACCCACTTACCCGAGAATGTTAAATGACGTTAAATGAAGTTAATTAGAATTTATACCTGACTTTAGGAGCGGCGTAAGTATTTAATGAACTTGTTAGTTTGACGATCATGCCATGTTTTTGTAACATAAATAGCATTTGAAGAGGTCACCGAATAATCCGAGAGTTAATTTCAGTTTGCGAGTTTGTTTAGGCAATGTTCGTGGCTTAAGGCTCTTCGTGTTATCTTAATGAAATTAGACCGCTAAAACTCTTTCCTGTTACCGTGGAAGATAAACATCAAGAGAAATTTGATGACTAAAAATTTCACGCCTCGTTCTCCTAATGCATCCCGCAAGCTGCGAAAAGAAACCCGGATAATGTCATTTGCATACTTACCAGCCATTTTCAGGCTATTTTCCCTTGTGTTCACAAATATGTATTACTCCTCAAGACGGGGATGTGTGTCCCCATTTTCCTGGACTCTGTAAATGAAAAACGTCATTTATCAAAAAAGCATCTCATTAAAATATTGGCTTTATTATTCAAAACGTTTCGCCCCTTTTGTAGGGGGGAAGCTCCCCGACAAAAACATCTCTCAACAAATGTAATCTCTACACCATCTGCGTTTGAATGCGACAACTTGGAGATACGTCCCCTCTATAAACACTTGTAGCTTACGAAGGAATCTGAAAGGAGTGTGAATGACATCATTTACATGTTTTGTTTACACAGTATTCTCGGGCTGTTATCTGGTGTACGAAAATTACACTTTGGACAGAAACATATGGGAATATTTTCTCTCACCTTTAGACTGAAGATCGGAGGAGATAAAAAATGAAAAATGTATGCTCCTCGAAGAGGTGTATTTGTCTCACTGTTCTTCTTGAGGGTGTTTGTCGTATTAAAACTTAATGCTCATATAAAAAAAAATTCTGTAGCTGACGTAAAGCCCGCTGTTAGTCAAATGAAAATCGTATACAGCACCTTTTCGCAGCTATGCACATGAAGTTCTAGTGAGTGCAAGCCAAAGACGGGTAGGCGATTGATAAGTGCGAGGGGGTGACTCGCAAGCAGGACACCTCAATCCAAGGACGCAGATGTTACAAAAAGGGCTTGTTTTTGCAATGATAAGTTCTAAAAATACCATTTCTGCCGTGGTGTTTGTTAAGGCAAGGCTACATTAAAGTTTATCATAGAACTTGTTCTCAAAGAACGTATTCAGATTTCTCTCTTCTATTTTGCGAATAGTTCCTTAGCAGATGTTTAACGGAAAATTTCCTGATCGGCCTGCTCCTTCGGTAAGCAACAACACTTTTATGAAAAAGAAAAATTAACCGTTTGTCCAACTGTTCGAGAAAAACCTCGTAGTTTTATTGAAACTATAGCAATTAAGATTGGTATACCTAAATCTAAAAGTACACAATACTCTTGAAAACAGTAAGAATCGATCAGAGAAACAGCATAAGTCAAATGAGATTTTGGATCTAAATTGCGAGTCCCAAATGGTTATGTGTGAAACCTTGATGGAAAAGGCGAGCTCCGATGAAAATTTTGTTTCCGACATCATTTTCATGGGTGAATCAAGTTTTTCATTGTATAGCAAAGATAATCCATCGATTGTTCCAGTGTCGGCCTAAGAAAACCCTCACGAAACTTACGATAAAGGCACTCGAAGGCGTCAAAAACTTAATGTTGGGGCCGGAATTTTGGGCAATCACATTAATGGAGCTGTCTTTACTAATGGAAATTCAAATTCTACTGAATATCTGGGACTTCTTGAACATTAAGTTGTTCCATCTCTTAATGAGGTTATTAATATTGAAATACGTAACGTTTGGTTGCAACAAGACAGTTGTCCTGTCCGCCACAATCAAGCAGTGTGCACCAATTCTTAAATGAAAATTTCCCTAATCGTCTAATTACTGGATTTGAAAATGTTAAGTGGGCCGCTAGTTCACGTGATTTAGCTCCAAATTACTTCTTCCTCCAGGGTTATCGTAAATCAAAAATCTTCCAATATGAGGATGATCGGACGCTTGATTTGACAGGATTTAGGCAAAAAATTCTTGATGCCTGTCAATCAACTATGCCGAACATGGTAAATAATGTTCACAGAGAATTCTATGATCGTCTCGGGTATTGGTCACGAGAAAGGAGTTGTCGGTTTGAACACTCTCCATAAATCTCTTTTTGAGAAAAGAGAAATTTTCTTGCAGCTGCAACTCTCAAACTGCGGTTTTTAATCTCAAAAATGTTATTAAAAGGAATGCATGCAAGCAATTTACGTCCTGCAAAATGACGTAGAAATGCATCCATCTTTGGATTATCGCGTACTTCCTGCGAGTCAACAGCGATAGTCTGTCTCTCTCGCACTTATCAATCACCCAAATGCGTTTTGCTTGCACTCATTAAAGCTCCATACGCGTAGCAACGAAAAATGTAACATGTCAGGTGAAGCACATTGATAAATAAGATGATATTTTGATAGCAAAAGCAGATGAAAATATCCATTCTTTTCAGAGTAAGTAAGTCGACCATTTTAAGCCATTTCAAACGGTGTTAGAATAAATTTTTCAATTTTTTATGATGCATTTCGGTTTTTTGCCCAATATCTCTGGAACGACGCTGTAAATTTCGCACTTTAGACCAGTCTTGGATAATGCCAATAAACGTGGACCTGCCGTAAAACACTTTTGCACTAGGCCTTTTGCAAAATATTTGGGTATGGAATTAGGTAATACTTTGTCCTGGCAAGGGCTAAGTAATAATTGCGGCTCGAAAAATTAATAAAGATTTCTGCCCTATCCACCCAACACTCATGTGACTAATCAAACGAAAAGGATGATTTATGATGCAAGCTTTCAACTTTTGACCCTGATAAGGGGCGAAATATCAAAAAGAAAATCGTTATTTTTTCCTTTCGTTTTAAGTAGTCAGCTGTATGCAACTGCTGGTAATTTGAAATACGTTTCCAAATTGCAGTGGTGTTTGAAGATGCTATTTAAACTCTTTTTCTAAAAAAGTAATGTCATTTAGGATTGCTCTTGCGAAATAACGATTTGGATTTAATTTGAAGGCAAAAATTTTAAAAATGCATAATTTTTAAGTAGAACTTGTACTGCCGCTTGTCCATAAAATGTATGTTTGTCGAGAACCTCGTAGATGCCCGGACAGCGATGGGATCAATTCAGAACGCAAGCATTAAAAGTGACATTTTACTGCCTGTCATATCATTAAAACTGCAGTTTCTGGAAATCGTGAAAAAGAGGTTTTCTGTAGGTCTAATATTTTAAATAAACTGAAGCGTCGATTTTTTTCCCAATTTTAGACTGAAGGCTCTCGAATAAGCCAGTGAGTACAAACGAAACTTTTCTATTCATACGAGCTTTAATAACGAATAGCCATTGCGCAGTCGGCAAACAAAATAATGAAAAGTTTTTGTCCCCTGCGGGGCCGCATTCTGAGCTTCGTGTAGTAATTATAACTGTAATACTTCATGAGGCAAAAAGACAACTTTCAAGCTACCGGCAAATTTGGGGACATCGATTATTCATGGCGATGAATTTAATTTGTAACATTCCGAATCGTCTAAAAAGCACAAATAAATAGACCAAAAAGCTTGTATTAAGGGTAGAAGCTCATTCATTCTAAACTACCTCATAAAACAAGAGAGCTGTTCCGAAAATGCTTTAAGACTGCAACATATGGGATGTTTTATCTGGACCTTAAGCAACATCTATTGAAAAATAAACGATGAGCAATTTATTTAACCGAGACAAGCATCGTTTTGGGCGTATGCGATGTTTCGAATTAAGAGCATTGGTTTCGACGGTTTAAACGGTCTTTTGCTTAGACGAATCACGTGAGTGGTTGTAAATATGACTTCCAGGTAACTCCAGCGGTCAACTTGCCCAATTTGCGAAATTAGACGACAGTTGGGCGTTAAACTTATAGGTTTCAGCTCGACAAACAAGACTAGCTTAAAGGACCAAACTTTGGCACTTAAGGGGATCCAGTAAAACGTACAATGTTTTTGGAAGGCGTCCAAGTAAAGTTATGATCTTTGCCTTGCCCACTACAAAGCCTCCAAATTAAACGTTTTAAATGGAGCCCCTTAGAAAATCACACTCGAGTCTAAAATAAAAGCCCTGGCAGGCGAAATACATCAGAAACATTTCGTCCCGAATCCACTTTATTTCCACAGCATCTTAAGAAAACATGTTTTTGTTTCTGACAGGTCCTCAGTCGGCCATTTTAGAGAGCGGACTTGTTTTAAGTGCCCTGGCCTATCAACTACATCAAAGAGATTATATTTTTCGGGCCCGGGTCTTAAAGACACGAATTTCAAAGGCAACAGTTTGACTAGAGGAAATTCAATTTATTTCTTACGGAAAACTTAATTTTCCCTTTGGGGGATGTTTTGTCAAATATTTGCATGTAAGTGATTTTTTTCTTGTCACTTTCCACGACGTCGAAGATGCTATAAATTTTCGTGTCAGTGACCATGCGGTAAGCACCACCTACCGCACTGATTCGAGTGCGGTAAGTGTTACCGCGACATGGCCTGCGGTGATAAACAGGAATGGGGCTGGATTTAAATAATTCGACAGCATGAATTATTTATGGTAAAACGAAATAGGAACGTACTGATTAACAGAGACAATATTGACAACGAAACGGACCTTCTTATTTTGCTCCTCGATTTTCCGCTTGAAGGAAGGCCCATCGAGAAGTATATTCGTAAGCATAAAACATGTTCGGGAATACAAATTTTATCAGTTCCAATTTTGCACAGAGTGTTACGTTACTATAAAGATTGAGGTAAATTTCTGTCGTAAAAACGTTACTCTTGGTGCTGTTTTCTGGCATTTAATCAGTCGATATCCGGCTTTAATGTCAGAAATGTTAGAGAGTTAAACACACACGTTTCTGTCCTAAAACCTGACCCAAAAAGGAATTTATATTTTTCCTTTGTGGCGTGCGTCGGTTTGGCAATTCCACATGATTTACAATAATCTTCGTTTAGATGGCCACGTCCTGTTTAATAAAATATTAGCCGGCCTTTTGTCAATCCATTAGAACGAAAAATCCTATCAATCTAAATGGAGCATCCTTTTGTTTGGGAGTGTTTGGGTTTGATAAATTCCTATTGCGAATTATATCATCCCCACTAATCCTTCGACCAACCCAATTAATGGCAAGTTACCCAGTGAATTTGTTTAGTTAGATTTTAGTTATAGGGCTAGTAATAGTGGTAATTCGTCAAAACGCCATAATCCGGTCTCATATATCTATCCCAAATCCCACTATCCATCTTACAGGAAAGTCTCTAAAACTTTTAAAAACGGGGAGCAATCGCCTTTTAAAGATTTATTGGAAAGTTATACAAAACATCGATTTCCCCTGCAATTTCAAACTTTGTGTTCTCCTTTTTTGTCTCAGATTTATGAGGGAAAGAGATTGCTGTGGCATTTTACTAAATTTCTTCTATTCCACGGTCGACTGCCTATTTCAGAAACATTCCGGTTATTTAAGAAACACGTTCCTAGAACAGCTTCGAATAGCAATGTAGTGGAACCTCACAATATCGCATTAATTTAGCCTGACCTGAAACAACACGGGTAAATTATCTTTAGATTACTAATCTAAACTTAGGCCTACAGATTGAATATCTGTCTCAACCCCTTGGATAATTTGTTTTCTTGGGGTAAAACTGAGAAGCAGATTTCCCGCAGGCTTAATAACCCTTAATGATAATATTAGGGGTCCTAATTTCGGAATTACCTACGAGTAATCGATTCTCCGCGTTCCCCAACTTCGTCAACCGCGTGCAGTAGAGCGGGAATTAATAAGTTTCCGTCAGGTAAACTCGAAACTTTCCATGTAAGAACATAATACAATATTTTATTCCAGACACACTTCCGCCCATATCAGGAAAATAATAAAAGCATTAAAGCCAGAATCAAACTTTTAAAAAATTTGAGTGTTTTGTGGCCGAAAATTCCATTCACTTGGATTTTATTAAAGAATACAACAGGAAAATTGGACACAATTTGTGAAATTTTATTCTCTAAGTGTTTGCCAAAATAACTTTTTTAAATACTGATTTGAGGCAAGGCGAAATGGGGTAACTGTAGGCCGGTTTTTGTTCAATTCTGATTTATACTGATTTGTATATTTTGTTATTTACCTAATAATCTGTTTTTTTTTTACATATTAATGGTATTCGAGGTTATTGCTATTTAATTAAAATAAGCGATAACGTCAAACATTCATCAGAGAATTCAATATTATTGGAAATTGTAAAAAAAGTCAATTGCTCTGCACTTGGCCTGAATATGGGGCAAGTATGCGCAAGCTTGTTTAAAATGATTTGACGCCCTACATAGTAGGTCTAGGGTCAAGAACAAAATTAGTAATAATTCGGCTACAAACTTTAAAATTTATTGTCTTTATTAACATTATCAGAATTATTCTTGATGAGTTTCTTCATTCCACTTTTTTTCTCCTCTCTGTTTTGGCTTCTTCTCCCTAATTAACCTTTCTTTGACCTCTTCGACAGTTATTACCACCACCCCGGTTGCTATCTTTTTTTTCTCTTCCGCATTTGACCAAATATTTTCTGTGGCTGCGGTATAATATGCACTTTCTCCAGTGGCTAGTCTGCCCTTGCCCCGTGTATAAATATTTCAGGGGCATTAGCAGACTAGTTTTTTTCTCAAAAAATGTGAGAAAACAATTTACGATTATTATTGTGACGTAAACGTTAATCAAAGATCTTCGTAACTACCAAAAATTACAATTCGGAACAAGATATTGCACTAAAAAACAAGGCACTTTAACTGAAACTCCGAACTTCTACACAAAAAAAAATGTTGAAGCGTATCCTAACTAATTTATTTATACAGGGAAAACACACCAATAATGCACTACATATACGTTTCTAATTTATAATTACTAGTACATTTTTATTTTTATTACAACACAGGGAACGCGGTAACGCACTTACACCATTTGCATACTTACCCCAATGCACCTTAAGTAATTGGTGTTTGAATATTTTAAAACTCTATTTTCTGTTTTGATAATTATTTTAGGCGATGTTTGTTACTGTTTGTTTTCCTTTAACGTGTCTAAATGTCATCCATGCTCACTGCCCAAGGGGTCACGAATATCAGAGTAAAATTAAAGTGGAAAAAGTCGATCTGTGGCCCCTCATTTCATAAGCACTGATAACAGTTGATTCCGAATCCCTGACCAAAGAGTTACCCTCAAGTACTCGAAAAAAACACGAGAGAAATACTGTTCACCGTCTTCAACAAGCCCTACTGCTGTGCCGCACTTGGCCCCTCGGGATTAAATCTTATAGTGTACCAAAAATTGAAGAAAATCAGTTAATACTCTTTCGACGAAATTCAAAGTTTACAATGTTTAAATTTGTTAAGGAAAAAGTCATACAAACATCCACCGAATTTCGACTTTAATAATCCTAATGGTTTCGCTATGGCTTACCCCGTGCTTACAGGAGACTTTCAGTGCGCTTAAGAAATTCGTCAATTTCGATATCAAAAAAGAAGTCTCTTGCAGTATCGCAGATCTAGAATTACAACTAAGATCACTTAGAAATTGTTGAAATGATTGTGTTTACAGAAAGGGTTATCCGAAATGGCTTTGATTGTTGAAAAAAATAACGGAAAAGCTAATAATAAGATTGGATGAATTTCGATATTAATAATTTTAATGGGGACACTGTGTCTCCTAAACAGAAATACAAATTGCAAAAGGAAAACCATTAATATATACATCCAGGGTTATATTTTCTAACAGTATAATACTTACAGGAATCAAAAGGTTGTTCAATGATACTGATGTGCCAGTAATTATGCAGCGAAGTATTCAGGTGGAGTTCGCTGTGTTGAGGCAAATGTAGAAAAGCTGATAATAGCATTCTATCCATTTTAATATTAATCATCTTCGTGGGGACGTAACAATCATTATTCTCCATTTCCCCAACTCCAGCAACTGCCTGCGTTAAGCCATGAATTAATTCCTTCAAGCATAAATACGTAAATTTCCATGCTAAAAACATTGTTTTTTACCCGTGAGATAACACTGGTAAATCGCACCCACATCAGAAAACAAATGACAGCAAGAGAAACTCAATGAATCCTCGTGTAACAAAAATTTTATTTCGCCTAAAATTCCATTCACCCGGATTCCATTGGGAAACATGGCAATGGACGTTATACATCATAATGATTGGATTTTATTCTGTGGGGGCCTGCCAATATGTTTCTGACATATCGACAAGAGAAAAGAAATTTTACTTCGACCGAAGAGTTATATTCCCGTAGTAAATACCTGGAGGAATTCTGAAGCGAATTGAATCGACTCCTAATTGAAAATCTAACGTATGTTTTGCCGAGATTATGTTGGCACCGGGGATCGTGGATATCCCTGAAAGGGAGAAGGGGGAAAGTAAATTAGTGGCTACACTTTTGAAAGTTTAATCTTAGACGCCCCAAAATGAAAATTTTATATATCAGGGACGTAGGAGCTACTGTGGGATTGATTAATGTTTGATGAGAAGGGACTCCACACGCACTCAACCTCAAAAGGAAACAAGAAAACTAGATTTGTATTCCCCTATATATCGATCATGGGTTTTCTACTTCCGCAAACCGACCGGTGTCCTATGTGACAAATTGGAGAGGAAAACACCGATATTGCAGGCGATATTTCTTCGTAAACCGCAAATTAACCATCAGCAGGTTTTTCCAGTTTGCCAAAAGCATGAAAATATTTCCTCTTTTAAAACTATCCCGCTCTCGCCCTAAAACACTTATCAGAGGATTTTCCATTTGAGATCCCTGATATAAAAGACATATATACAGTAACTTTATGCGAGGAATGGATATCCTAAGGGGAGTCACTTTTTTATTCAGTCTCCTGTAAAATTGTTCCCTCGCTTTAAGCTGTGTTCCTTTTGGCCTTAGTTATCGATAAAAGTTATCTTACAAGTAAATACGCCTCCTCGTGCGAGCGGGGTATCGTAAACACAAGGGGAATTTGATACGGAACTAAGAAAGTACAAAAATTTTTTACGTTCTGTTAAAAAATCGAAATATTGATTTAGTCACGAGACCAAACTTGTAGTACGTAAAAATCGTTTGGAATTTCGCAGGGGGTGAAGTTCTACGGCCATTTTAAGCGATTCTCTGATTTAGGTATTCCAAGGAAATTAGATATTACTGGCACAATGAATTCCTTGAATTGAATACCTACAAAATAATGCATTTCTCAGTTTGAAACTTCGTAGTTGCATAATTAATGTCTCAGGTCAATTTAGCGCTACAGAGGTCTCAGATTACCTTTTAGCTGCCTCTCTAAATTAACGAATTAATGCGTTAATAAATTATAACTTTATAATATGAATTATGAGTGTGTTAAGTCCTGATGAACAACAAACTGTTTTGATGGCTCAGGTTCTGAGCATCTCTGGTTACGAGTAATTCTATGCAGCAATTACTTCTTCCTAGGATGGAAATTTAATCTGTATGGTAAATTAATGTCAACTTTGAAAATGAGACCAAAATCACTACGAAATGGTATTTCCAATTATTACCTGGTTGCTAAAAATTATCGGTCTGCCAATGCTCCTCTTCACTTAAGGAGTAAACGCTAATGGTCCCACAAAGATTGTTAATGTCGAAATAATTGATAAACGTAAACATTCTTATACCGAATGTCCAGGCGAACCCTAGACAAAAGACATTAAGAATCGGTTTTTATTTTTTTGTGCATTTACGGATTATCCAATTGGAAAATTTTTATATAGAGGCCCTAGTACCCAAGATCGGCCATCATTTCGCTATCTTTTTAATTTTTTAATTACAGCCCTTCTAGCAAATCCCAAAATTTGAATGTCGAGCATAACCGTTCGCGGCGACGGTTGGTCAGAGTCAACGACAGAACTAAACAAACAGAAATTCTTGACTTTGACCAATTGTGGCCTCGGACCGTTAAGCGGGACATTAAAATTTTAGGACTTTTGAGGCGTTTTGAGCCAAAACGGGTCTAATTACGAGACCAAAAAACTGCGAAATGATAGCCAATTTTAAGTACTATGGCCTCCGTTTAGAGATTTTTCAATTGGATGATCCGTGCACGCGCAAAAAAATAAAAACTGATTTCCCCTATTAATGTCCTGTGTCCAGAGGTCACCTGGGCGCTCGCTATTATAAGAATTAGCACGGCAATACGCCCTTTCTATTAAACATATAGCCTTTCGGCTTTTTCTGGATATAAATATTTTGTAGCAGCTTCTTGAAAACAATCTGAGGTATACTAGTACTTCTCGAAGCTAAAGGCTATTAGAGTATAAAAACTACATTGATCATTTAGATTTTCAGCAGATTTCCTGAAAGAAACATTAAATTACTTTATTGTATGTTTCAAACTATCCCTTCCCTACTCCCCCGGACTGAACTAAGATCTTGAACATATTGACACCGCGCACGAAATGCTTTACGGTGCAATGCCGCTCGGAAAAGTATCAAGCAATAGATTGTAGATGTAGATGTTCATATGGTAACAGTATATCACTCGGTGAAAAACCTATTTGCGACAATATTTTCAATCGACATCGCACGGTAATGGATCGCTTGAACGGTGCCGAGATGTATGAGGGCTAAGCCTGCTTCGAGGGCGCATCGCTCGAGCGGTGCCAATATTGAACGAGGGTTCCTAAGCCTAAACAATCTTCGAGGGCGCCTCGCTTGAGCCAAAATTGACGAGGACCTCTCGTCAATTTTGCAACGAACGCTCGCATCAATAAGCGGATTTAACTAAATTGTTAGAGAATATTCGGACACTATAGGGATTTAACACAGCTCTGACGATACACTTGTAGATTAACGCACTTGTAAAATCAATATTGATAATTTCGTGAAGCACACAGAAGATTTTGTGATCCGTTCAAGCCTTCGTGAAATTGATCCTTTCATACGATCATATTTAACAAGATTTTTTGGGAGTTAAAAAACACTATTGAGACCTTTTATGAGCCTAAAACATCCTTGTATATTGTGGAGTTTAACGGTAAATTTTATGTTCCGCCGGAATTTTTCCGTAACACTTTGATGCAAATAAATATCTAGTTTACCTTATTTTTTAAGAAACTAAACAACCCCTTGAGGCTGCATACCACCAAAGTAATATTCCATATATCGTAAAATTACGCGGTAATTAAAGATTTCCAAATGATCACCGGAAGAATTTTTTTTACTGTGTTACAATACATGTACCGTATACTTCACGACACCAGTGATATGAAGGATTCTATGTTTTCGTACATACATATATGATTCAAATCAGGTAACTTTTTATGCATGTCACAGGCTTTGAAAAAATGGAAGTGTCGGTAATAAGCGGAAATATCTTCTAAAGTAAGGGGTAAATAAAAATTTTACAAAAATGAGGAAATCCAAATAAAGAAGCAACTAACTTGAATTACTAAATATATACACTATTGGTGAGTGCGAAAAAAGTTGGGGCGAAAACGTGTACACGACCCCCCATTTTCCCCATTGTTTCTCTAACCTTTTTTATCCAAACCGTAGGAAATATACGCCTAATTGAACTATCTATACATCACTGTAAAATTTCATTAAAATAGGTTAAGAAACACCCAAGTTACTAACAATTTTTTTTTTAAACTAACTTCAACACCCTGTGTAATGAGTATGAAGCATAAAAAAAGTGTCATGAGGAAAATCTAATTATGTTCGCAGAAGCAATCTCCGGTTAATGGATTGGCTTAATAATGCGTCGCCCTGTATAATCCCTCTTTTACCCTCATGTATTCCATTAAAACTTGTACTTTTCTAAGGCAACACCGGGCATTTACATTAGACCTCTTCTTGGATCATTCTTTATCCAGTTGAAACCACTTTGATGCAAAAATCTCTGTAAAGATAATAAGATAATACACTGCCACCAAATAATTCCTTTGACTTTAGTTTTTCTTCTAGCATATGCAGGTTTACATGATTTCCTAAAATCAGCATTTTCTGTACTTATTCATAAGAATCAATTCCCATTAAATACTTTCGATTTTTGTACGCATCATAAATTTCGTTGGCGATGGCATTAACATATAGCAATGATGTGTCAGTCACTGATTCCTTTCTTCAATTTTTCGTGGGGGAATTTAGCCTCAAATTGCCTTTCATTGCTGCTGATATTCCACTTAGAGAAGATAAACTCAAGTGCAACGTATTCAAAACACGTTAAATAAAACAAGAGTTTATATTACTCGACTTCAAAATATTAAAATTCAATTTATCTCTCTTGCTGAATTCAACGGTAACAAGGGCCCATTATTTTCCAATTCTCTTTCAAAGCAGTTGATAAGGGATGCTACAAACTCTTTACATTGACTGTCTAAGAACTTGGGCGTTATAACACCAATAATAATAACAACATAGATAATAAATAATCAGGAGCACTATATTAGTTGTTAAAACAAAGTTTTGCCAGCAAAGTTAATGAATAAAACGTCAACAAATTAAGGGGCAACCTTGTAAAAAAATAAGGTTATGTTTAGACTTACAATTGTATCTTTGTTCTTGTTTAGTATATTAAATGAATATGACTCGGAATTTTACTTAAGGCGCTTCTCAATCGTTACCTTTTGGAAAGTGAATAAAAATTTTCGTGATTTGAATTATATATCCATAACATTAAAAGGAAGAAATAAATATAAAAGGGTCAATTACCGTACTTCACGCTGGCTGCCATGGTCAGATCAAGCTATGCAACGTTGCCGGGTTACATTATTAAAAAAAAATTAATGCATATGATTGTCAATATCGTATTTGCAATGTTCTATAACTGGCCCGATTACTATTCGGCACAAGAAGAGGGCCGGATTTAAGCACGTAATTTAATTTTGAATTTTGTTCATCGATTAAATTTTTATTGATTTTTTATCTGTATTATTTCTGGAATTTCATTATATTTTGTTTCATGTCTAAGAGTTGTATTTATTTTGTTATTTACCTTTGAAAAGAAAAATTATTTGGAATAATTTTAATAGGAAACCTTAAATAGTAAACGAGCAACCTGGCTGTTTAAAAGCAAGCCGGCAACATCGCAGAGCTCGACCAGACAAGAGCGGTGTATACGCGGTCACGTGCACCCTTCAAATCACTAGGGTCGCGAGATGTACTGTAAATAAAATGGCGTCAAGTCTTCATCCTGATGCGGCTCCCGTAACCAAGACACATTTTAATGAAAATACATAATTAGCTTTGGTAAAAAAGCGACCTTTAGACCATCGCCCTGTGGAAAATAAATATCACGATGACACCTTTTTACTCTGTGCCCCACTTCTGCCATCGCCAAATCCATGTTGTGCATTAGACTTCGAGTGTCATTTGAGGATTAATTACATCGGATCGCTAATTAGCTGAGTAAATGAAGCGTTCCCAAAACAACATTTAAAATTAACGTTGAAAACTCGGCCATCTGACAGCAACATTCCAGCTTATTTGCCAAAATCCGAACGTCGACGTGTGACAAATGAGTATTATTGTATTGTATACGAGTCCCTATCCATTACGGTAAAACAATATTTATTATTTGTCAAATTTGCAGGGGCGAGGCCGCAAATTAAACCTATTGTTGGGACACATTATATCTGTGACTGAGCAGGCCGACCTCAATGTATACCTCTTCGGCCAATGACGTAGCCAGAGGCAGCTAATGAATTTCGCGGTGAGACCTATTTGCAAGATTAATTATTTCCATGTTGTTTTACCTATGGGATTAATATTCGAGCCAATTCGGATTAATTTTTGTTCCTCTGTTCAGTTCACCATCTGAAATTGTTCCTGGTACATACGGAATAAAATGATAAATAGGCGAGCGCAAGCTCACACATGTGAATGCGAATTTTTCAGGAAATGATTACAACACAGATGGTACGTGGAACTACGGCAATGAAAGCCGAAATTACTTGCCATTACAACTGTTTGGAAATAAAGTTCAAGCTGCGCTACAAATCACTGTCTTAGATCGGGAAAATGTGTGAGAACAGGTGTTTTGTCACGGAATTTAATATCGAGAACAATCTTATTGGACTTGACGAGCTTCGCTCAGAACGTGGGAGGTGTATTAACACAAAAGAATGACACTTGGATTGAGAAGAAACCAAAAATGATTAATTAAATTCTCTTTCCGTCGTAGATTTGGTAGTTTGTACGAACTTTATCCGGGCGTTTTAGTTTTAATCCGCCTAACTTTAGTAGCGTATTGACCATCCAAAAAAAAAATTAGTTTGCTATACAGGGTTATTCGGATTCGATGCTCATCATTGGGATCTCAGTAACCATAAGAGATACGAGGTCCGTTAAATTGAGACAAAGTTGAGCAATTTGGAGCTCAATAAAATGCCTTTTCAAAATTTAAAAAATTCCGATTACTTCTGAAGATATACATAAAAATACGAAATTTTCAAAAAAGTTTCTTTTCTTTACTGGAGTTATTTGAAGAGATAATGAAAAACGAATGACACATCATAATTGCCACTTTTTGTCTTCTACAAAATGGTGATATCATATGTGAAATCTGTCGAAGTAATCTTTAATTATTAAAATTTAATTTAGAGTGAATTTTGTTTGTGGATTTACGTACGTGAGTGGTTTAATTAGTATTCTGTTTAGCATTATTTTATGTTTCGTGACTATAGTTTAATAAAAATATTTGATTAAAATAACTGATTAGTGCATATAAACATTTTTTATCTGGAAACGGTGAGTTTGACGAAAAATCTTAAGAGAAACTTATATTTCTCCAAAATTGAACTAGAAATTCAAGAATAATTTTTATTTTCAAAAAGGCAGTAGCGTAGCACTTTTCCTGAAAAAATATCCCTTTACATGGAGATAGGCACGTCATTGGAAAAACTAAACAACCAACACCCTTCAAAGTTTCATTAAATAATCTCTAGCCGTTTTTGAAATTTAATATTTCCTATTTTTTAAATTAAATTTAAACCTCCGATCTCTGCTAAAGGCAGCCTTATTGGATGATGGTTCATACAGCAAACTGACATTATTGTTGCACGTTCAATACATTGTTAATGTTATGCGAGTTCAAATTGAAACACCCTGTATAATTCACTTTTACACGCAGCTCTGGCATAACAGATATTTTATAATATAATACGCAATAATCCACCATCAACACTGTTTTGTACATCCTAATGCCTAATTAAGCTTTAACCAAAACATATTTATTCCAGTCGAAATACGAACGTCCTGTTTTTAATGTTTCCTATTTTAATAAATTGAATTCAATCTCCTGTTGTGTTTCCCACCACTCAGCAACTAAAATCGATATGATTTATATTACGATGTTTGTTCAAGGGAATAAGTATTGTTCTAGGATTATACATTGCTAGCCAAGTGAAGCGTAAATCTCAATAGGGTCCATCCCTGGAGTAATCTATAGCGTTATTCAAAGCTTCGAAGATTTTCCAGGTGCACTAATAATTGACGCTTTTACGATTCATTGATTTAGTCGTAACTTAACCAGTGTAATCATACAGACCCATTCATGCCACGGAAACAAATATTACATAGGTCAGATGTGCCTGGCCCAGATAATAAAAATTGTGTTTTCCAATTATTGAAATAATTGGAAAACTAATCTGGAAATGTTGCAGAGCCGATCATGGGAATTACAACTTGGCTCAATAACTTTCTACGTTATTGCCTACTCAAATTTCTTTGTATTTGCTTAAAATTTTCCCAGTTACATTCGTCAATTAATTACATTACAGTTGACTCTCTTCACAGATAATTTAAATATAAATTGAGACATAAGAGATAAAGTTTGTTCAAGGCAATACAAGATTATACGATGATTTTTGGTGGTCTCCTTTTCTGGCTAATTAGCAGAGAAGTCCCAAGTAGTTTATTTATTCAACAGTTGATTAAAACTAATTGGGGTTTATTTGCAGCGAAAAAGACAACATGGAGTTGCTAAAATCTTGGCGACTCCTCTGTCGATGTCAGGCTGACACCGCAGTACGAAATTTCACAGATTTTTGCTCAGTTCTCTAGTTATTTGTTAATGCCTAATTTATGCAACGATCAAGTGTTGATTCTTGACAAAGTGAATTATGGAATACTCACCTCCGCATTAAAACGGTTTGTTTGACAGCTCTAATTGAAACTCGGACAGAAGACTGGGCAGTCTTCTAAGTGACTCATACATTAATTACCATTTTACCATTCGAGCTCTCTGCGTTAATCGAATTGGTTTCAAGCCAAATCCCTGCTGCTAATTACATCCCTGTCTAACCCCGAGCAGGATTATTTATAGCCGAAAATGGTTTTCATTTACCTGTAGATCCGTACAAACACAGCACTTGGCAGGGATGCAAAATCTGCGCCAGCTCTATTAAAGTTTGAACCGGCGAAATTGGCTCTATTCCTGAAAAATTATTTGTCGGATCGCTTTCGTATAGGTTCAAACCAGCTGTCATAAGACTAATGAGATTGTCATTAAGCAAATCGCATGTGACCGTCCTTAATTTGCGAAATTTGCGTCAAAGATGGGCCAGATTAAACTTGTGTCGAACTGGAAACTAGCAGCAATTTGAAAGTTTCAGAAATTCTCTCTCTCACCTGTGTGTGCATGTGTGCGCGTGTGTGAGTGTGCGTGTGTGTGTGTGTGCGTGTGCGTACGTGTGTGCATGTGCGTACGTGTGTGCGTGTGTATCTGCGTGTGTGCAAGCGTATGTGTATATGGTTATGTAGGTGTGTGTGTATGTGTGTGTGCGTGTGTGTGTGTGTATGTATGCTTGTGTGGGGACGTTTCAAAACATCGAGAAATAAAGTGAATCTCCTCTTTTCGAAATCGCGTGTTCCCCTGTGTACCGAAACTTACGTACGTAGGAACGTTTCACCGTATCCATTACGAACTTTCTCTCGAGCAATGAATCAAACAGGTATGCCGCTATTCATTTGAGAAGTTTTAGAGGCGCCATTATGCGACGCAATTCATCATGAAAACTGCTTCGTCACCGTATTTCAGATTGCTCAGGGAAGTTTCAAATAAAGGAATTTTTCAAACTTTGTTCGAGTTAAAAGAGCGCGAGAGATACGTGTGGGTGTTTAAAAAATACGTTCCTTCTCTGCCAGGAAATTTATAATCTGGGCGACAGCTTTTGAGCCTAATGGAAGAACCACCAAGCGGCTTAAGTTATCACGTGAAAGCTTCTAATATAGTATAACAAAATGTGGGTACTTTTTAATTCACTGATGCTGCAGCTTAATTCAAACTCACTCTCGATCTAAAGAGGAGCTAAAGTATACTAACGGATCGTGCTGGTTCGGCACCTGCTAGACTGATATAACAAGATGCTAACAAAACGTCATTTGAACGAATAAGTTGGGAGATATCTCCACTTTTTTGCCAACTGAAGAATTTATGTATTGCTCTTCTACATAGCAGGAAGGCACAAACTGCATAACCAGTAACTATTCTGCGGTAGAGTACCCACAACGGAATTTGATCGAACTTCCAAAATCGCAAATCTGCGTTACTAAAACCGCAGGGTAATGCAAGCTGGTCTATATTATACAAGACGATCCAATTGCCATGGTTCGTTATTACGAAAATCCATCGTTTCCTTAAATTTTTATTTTAAAAAATGTCATGTCAAGATGTAAACGGAAAACCACACAAATAGATTATATAGTGCGCTTTTCAACACGCAACATAATATTTTACGTGTTAAAATTTTAACCACCTGTTAGACTCTGTTCTGCTGGCACTGCTGAACTTTACGCTAATTATTCATTTTGAGCCAAAAGGGTTCCAGAACTACCTATAAATGTTATTTATTTATCGAAAATTCGCATTGCTTTACATTTTTGCATATCGGGGAAAAGGTAAAATAACGCAGTGTCAGTAACATAAAATGTTTTAATAAATGGTTTGAAATGACCCATCAAACATATCATACTCTAGTCAGTTTATCTAAAGTTTAATAAATGCGATGCTATGATGCTCTCCAAATCCTCAATAATTCGATATTTCAGGTCTTGTACATTCGCGAGTCATCCTGTTAAATCAGCATATACGTTGCTACTATACATGCTTTCTAGAAGTAATCTAGAAATGAAATATCTGCACTCTATTCACCTGTCCGCAAATGTTTATTTGTAAATTTTGTCACAACTACGGCGTTGTGGGCTGAGCCTCATGTTGGAAAGTTACCTACTTGTTAGTTTAATCAATTGTAATTTAATATGCGTCGAATACAGGACTAACTTCAATTCACTGAAGTTCCAAATATTTTACTGTCGAAAATATCGGTCTATTAGAATTAATCCAACAATGCTATCGTTGAGAGTTCCCAGCCAACATTAACTTTTTCGTACTTCTGGGTAAACGTCTGTTGATTTGCGCAGGGGTTGTCCACAGAACCTTACTATAATAATATTTATTTTTTTGAACTGCTCTACTTGCACCAAAGAAAGTCGCGTAGGTAAAGAGGATTCGACTCGTAACATTTGCGTGAATAATAATTATATTATTCATCCGGTATGCACGAAACTCCATTCTTGTCAAGTAGTAGTGCGGCAACAACTCTTATTTTATGCAATGCATACTTTTCTCACTGAATTGCCTTGCAGCAACCGCTTGGAGGTCTTCCGTGGCTTTCCGCAATGTCAGTGAGCAGTAGCTAAAGGCTTTTCTTCGATTTCTCGACAAAAGTCCTTTGCAAAACCTTCATTCAATACAAATCTACTTCTATTTCGCTTTAAGTGGGAACTGGAGATACAACCTGTAGCCGTCGATTCATCCGAAACACTGTTGGTCTATGCGGAGTTGTCGACAACTCATTGAGACAGTTCTATAAGGAAAAATGTCTCATCGCCGTTCGTCTTAACATCCGAACTGCCCTTGATTTAAGATGTTATATTTTTTATTCGAAAACATAATTTTTTTTCACCAGTTGGAAGTCACATACAAATCTGAATGGAATTGGTGCCAATATTGTCGGAAAATTACATATTTTTCCCTCAAACATTAAGTCCGCCCGTTTACATATCGATGATTCTTTTCATAAGATACCGCCCGGGGTTGTTTATTGTTAACGATTCAATGGACATGAGAAAAGCTACGATCAGTCAGTCCACGACCTTTGGAAATGCAATCTGAGGGACTTACATGAACAGACATTCCCAAAATAGGTATCAAGTGATCTCGTATCTCAGGAGCTAAAAGAGGTATCAACACCTTATGTAAGTAGGATAAGAGAGCTAACCGAGTGTATCAGTTAAAATGTTTTTTTATGCAACTTAAAAGTTATTAAAATATCGAGAATTAAAATTTGCAGATAACCAAAAGTGACTCAATTTTAGAAAAGTTAAATTAAATATTTCTTTGAAATCGGCAAATCAACAGTAAAAATTTTATAGAGCCGAAAAGTAGGACGATTTAGCTAAAATCTATTGTTGTTTTAAAATCGCCATTGAAAGTTCCCCTTTATCTATATTAACAAAAATTAAATAATAATTTAAAAATCGAATTATCCTTAACGGCCAAACAATTCCACATGTGAATTCGTGAACTTAAATCTATGCAATCATTAATGTTAATATAACCAGGCAATTTGCAAAGCCCATTGCAAAAACAGGGCTTTCCGCGAGTCATATATGTCTGGTTGCATGAAAGTGGTAAAATGCCGCAAATGTTTGTTTTCAATTAAATAAAATTGTCTGAATTAAACTTCAATAATGTAAAATTTCCGTGTTACCAGGGCATGGCGCATAAAAGGTTTTATTAATATTTTATCCTGCAATAATTCAACAAAAGTTTCATTAGTTTTCTACTGTTTAAATTTAATACTAAAATTCCAAAGTTTTATGAAAATTTATGAGAACGGTATAATAGTTTTTGTAAAGGTAGCCGGGCATGTTTAAATATCCGAAAACTACAGAGAACAACAGAATGGGAAGCTGCATCTCTTCAAATTAAGTTATATGCGCCCCATGGAAGAGCATCTATCGGAAATCTCCGAGTAATCCGTATCCATTAAAGGCATTTAAAACCGGCTATGCACCGGGTCTTCGAAATCGAATTACACGGTTTCCCTTTGGAAAATCTCCAGGTCAGAAGATTTTTCCAGCGTCTTAGGAAAACACCCACATTCCGGCACAACTCCGAGCGCTCCAGCCAGGATTCTAATTATATTACCACAGATTGATGTCTGGATAAGTGCTCGTAATTTATTTAATGGTCCCTGAAATCTGAAGGCCCAGTAATCGACCACTCTCAAAATTGGAACGGAAAGGATTGATGCGGGATGTGTAGTGGAGGCTTTATTTTTGTATTAAGACTGGATGAGATTCTTTTCCAGGAATTAAAGGACACCTCAATTCTTTTAAACACTGAGTTGACTTACTGGAAAAAGTCCCCCAAGGAGAATTGCCAGTATTGCCATATGCAGACTTGACTTCAATTTTTATTCAACCCTCCTTTGCAGAATGTCTTTTTGATCACGTGTAATGTTAGGAAAATGTTTACAGAGACAGCAATGTTTACAAAGACCTTTGCCGGGGATTCTTTCTCTATCTGCAACTTTGAGCTTTGGAAAACCATTATTAAGCCTGAAACATAAATAAGCGATCCATTTCTTTCAGTATTTTAATCAAAGACAGACAAATCTTATCCAGGCACGCAGTTTTCCTCGCACTTCCTCTTTTTTCCCGGCTGGGGAGACACCTTTATCAGGTAATCTGAGGAATAGGCGATTAGGTAATTTGTCACGTGGGACGTAATCTGATGACGATTAATGGAATAAGACGAAAGGGAAAAATTGCAGAGCAGCTTTCGGGACAAGTCCGAGCTGTTTGTTTTCATTTTGGGAAGTCTTAGCAGAAAATTGATTTTCAGGTACGACTGCCTTGGAATCTAAAATCGAACTAGAAAAATGGATGAGGAAATATTAATCGTGTGCTTCATCATATTTCCTTTTTTGGAAGCGAACCTCTGGAATGCGTTCTAAATTATCTAGTTTATGGAAAGTGTCTGGGTGAGTTTGATGTCCACAAACTGCAGGGGACTGCGACTCTGTTGGGAGTTTCCCTTTGCGGCCAAAAGACTTTCAATGAGCCAACGGAATGAATTATCAAGTTATAATCGAAACGAACAATTAAGTGGAAAAAATTGCGCAGATGGTGTTTCTCTGAATGATGAAGTTTTGCAAAAGTTTTCAGACTTTCTGGATAATCTCCGAAGTTATCTTTAGGAATAGTACTTAAGCCTGGAAAAGGGGATGGATACAGAACAACCACAGAAAGCAGAAAATGAAGAAGAATTAAGAGAACTTTAATCAGTCAAATTAATAGAGATATCGCATGGTGTTCTTTTATAATAATCGGCAGTCTGAGGGCAGTCCAGCCCTCTGCAAGGCTTCAAACCGTCTAATTGCGTGGCTGCTGAGGCTAATTCACAATTAAATGTTAATCAGGGAATAAATTGACGCGATAACTGCCGGGTTGATACAGGTAAACTACCGACCAGGGCTATGAGCTTTTACATTTACATTTTAATTGCTGGGCAGAATTTAATTGCTTGCGAATGTCGAATTGGATAGATATTTCATGCTAAGGTTAGCAACGAAATTGGGTTGCTAAGACTCAATTTTGAAACTTCAAAGTTGTACATAGTATGAGATTATTTTGAGCAGGATTACGTCATTTGATTTTACTTATTGCCGATCAGGTACTTTTTACCGTATACCGGGAATTTACTAAATAGACATATGCACTGCTCAGATATTTTATGTGA
Organism: Euwallacea fornicatus; assembly: GCF_040115645.1. Classification (NCBI taxonomy): domain Eukaryota; kingdom Metazoa; phylum Arthropoda; class Insecta; order Coleoptera; family Curculionidae; genus Euwallacea; species Euwallacea fornicatus. The sequence goes on from NC_089557.1 coordinate 3,010,632, forward strand.
AACGCGAATTTATAGTACTTCTATCGAACAGTTCTGATATTTAGATACAACTACCGGAATACGTATCGAGCATAAAGGAAATACAAGCTCCTGAGCAACAGTCCCACTTTATCGACTATAAAACGATAACTTTATCGAAAAATACTCGTCTGAATTTTCGAACATTTCGTATGCTAGAGACCTTCGCACTTCAATATGTATGCAGATAGCTACGTGCTACTAGCTGCGAAGCTATTTCGCCCAAGAAATATAAACCAGACAGGTAAAGGAAAGGTCCATCCAGGAGTTTATCATTGGCGTACATTCCCTAAAATGTCTCCCAAAACGAGACAGAAACCAGGGAAAATCCAAATATTAGGGCGCAGCTTGCCACTTAAAACTAACAATGACAACAACCTCGAAGTTTCCAGTTTCGAATGCAGCTGATCAGACGGGAATTCTCACGAGGCCCTGTTAGCGCCTGTTTGTACAAACGACGTGCAGGCAATTTTATTATTAATGTTTTTAGTGTTTATTTTAGGTTCGTTTAAGTAAAGCGAGAAACAGAGGTGATATTTATTTTTATGTCTGAAATCTAATTACACCTTAATTGCTCGTCTCATTGCTTTGAGCCATTAAACGCTAAGTGGTTCGAGTCCTTTGTCTGCTTTGTTTCTCGCATTTTTTCCCTGTTTTATCATGCCATAGAAGGGAAGAGTGGAGAGAGAAAAAATGGAAAAGGCGTTTTTGAGATGCGTATCGCTTTAGCGCTCTTCAACTTTAAAGCTATGGCTTTGATACCTCCCTTATTTCCAGTACTAAGAGGCTTTAGGAATTTCTTTTACTCTAGTTTTTTGACGAGTTTTGTGTCATTTAATGTTTTATTTTTATTAAGTTGAAACTAAATACGTGGATAAATTTAAAATCGAACTCGAAAGGTCGTAAATTTTGGTATCTCGAAGCTGGCAGCAAACCAAATTGTGGTGGGGGAACACATGAAGAAAAACACCTTCCGTAGAAGCCCGGAAGTTAAAATTGACTCGACTCGAAGAATGTCCTCGTTTTATGGAAGTATGAATTTACAAATAACTAAATGAAAGAAGAAAAGACTTGAATCGAGTTCTTTAATCGTCTTAGGCCGAAGCAGTGGAAAAGCCCCAGTAGATCCTTTAAAATGTTGCTCTTTTCGACGGTACGATCGTTCTCAACTCCAATCAATCATACTTCCATAGTAAATTTGAACGAACCATATATTTCCACGCCTACAACCTATAGCTGCTATAAGTTTTCCACTGCCTAACTTGAATTAGGTTAATGGCACTGATATCAACAATGAAGGACATTTTTATAATGTACATTTAACACGAGTATTGGTAAATTTTCAGCATCATAATAAATTATTTCAACAATTATGTGACTTACATACCAATTTCTCTCTATGTTCTGAAGGGGTACAGATGTATAGTACATACTGTATAATATATTATTTATTTCACCATCTTAGAGCAAGCTAAAATTCTTTGAGTTAAAGGTGTGAAATATTATCGCACTCTTCACATTTTGTTGTGCATTTTGCACCCTGAAAGAAACTGTATTACGTGCTTCAATCTTTTGTCACATGTTTTGATGTCAACAATCTGTTTGGAGGTGTTGTGAGAATTCTTTAGTCTCAATGAAAATTTGAGTGGATTCCTAATGGAAATGATGACAAGAATAAGGATCATGTTTTTACATCGCAGACAGGATAGAGAATGGTCCTTTCTCGGCCTTTCAAGCAAACTCTTTGAATTACGTATTGTTTCGCCTCTATGTCTTGCACATAGTTGCCCTTAATCCAAATTTCTTGACGAAAAAATGTTAACTACTTTACATGTTAAAAAGATATGGACCTATTCGTTAATTAAAGCACGGAACGGCTAGATTGGGGCGTTGGAAACAAAATGGCGAATTATCCTCAATCTTTAAAGTTAATCGACGTCATTTCCATCGTTTTAAAGAACATTTAGACTTGAACATTGAGATACGAAAACAGAACAAATGTTCTTTACCAGGGAATGGCCCTCGGATAACGCAGTAATTGGTAAAACTATTGAATTGATAGAATCAAAAGGAAAAAAATTGATCGGGCCTTCTGCCCTCGACATCGATCTCATTAACTCTCATTTTATTCATCGAGGGTGTGCAATAAACGATCAGTCAAAATTAAATAAAAAAGTGTGCAAATGATTCGAGGCGAGACTTCTTCTCCCTATATTTCCATCGGAAGTTTGATATCTAACGGTTTCCTCTTCTTTGAATATTTATATAATCTTCACATTTCTCGCAGCGAATGGAAATGGCTTATATAAGATCTCTCTTAAATTTCTCCTTGTCTTTCAGTTTAATGAACTCGCAAAGTCAGCACTTTGTTTCTTTGTCTCGTATGCTGAGATCGCTTTGTATTGCTGTGATGTACACTATGTATATTGCCACGCTTCGATTATTCGCAGTAGGAGAGAGTTTAAGAGCTTTGTTGCGGGGGTTTATGATTTCTTCACAAAATCGTTGATTGTTGCAAAGAAAACGAAATTAAAGGTGTATTCATGAAGAATTTTATTGTGCATTATTTTCTAGAAAATTTCAGTTGTTTTCTTACTGATTGGATTGCTTTGTTTCAAGCCATCAGCATCAAAGCCGGTTTCTATTCCAATATTTTCATCACTGTTCAGATATGTTAAGAGTGCTAAATATTGGCAAATTGGGCTTGATTCAGCTACCCAAATCGCCGGATACTAAAATCGGAAAGGAAAATTTTGCTGCCTTCGTTTTTTAACCACAAACTTCAAGGAACAAATTACCATAAATTTAAATACTTTCACCATACAAAACCTCTCAGATTGCACGTTCACATGTAACTTCGAAATTTTAATTTTAATCGACTTTTAATTCTTCTGTGTTATTCGAGTAAAACTTGATAAATTGGGCGACTAGTTTGGCAAGTTTCTGGCTAACTGTGCCATCCGTCCTCTTTTCCATCTGGCAACGAATAACGACGTAGTTTTGCGTTTGGAATCTGGATGGATCCCGTAATGTCTTCCGTTCCAGCGCCTGGATAATGCAGAAGCCGAGCCCAGGCTGTTGCTAATTTCGACTAATTGTGTATGCGAGCTGAGTAACTGCAACTGCAACAGTAAATTTTGGGTCATCTTCTGAGAATATACAGAGGGCTAATTTTTTTAAGGATCTGGTACAGTATCTTAAAATCTCTATTATACTCAATAATCACATATATATATATACCTATCTAGGAGACTAAGGAATAGAACCCATTTTACGAAAGTGCCGAGGCCGCAAAGTCTAGAGCAATGTGCAGCCTCAAGTGTACATCCTGAAATACGCCTCTTATTGAAAGACAAAATTCCTTTAAAGTGGACAATTATCGTTCGGTATCCAGTTTTCATTTAATTTTGTTTGTTCTAAAAGTAGTGAAATTGGAAGATATTGGTACTGTGCACGAGTCTATAAAATTTACAGCCGCACAGGTATTTAATTATAAATCCTCAAATATACCTTTCATGCTTGGAAATTCTTGGTTTAAGTTCATCTTTTGCAGCTTCAGAAGCTTTTGGACGGAGAAAAATAGCTTGAAAATCTTCTAAAAAATCGATATTTCACCTAAACACAGTATACTAAAACCTACACCGAAGATCTTCTTCGTTATCTTCTCAATGTTTTTGAAAGATATAGAGTGAAGTAAGATTTAAAAACGTCTTCGTAAACACTTTCTACAGCTCCAATAGACATAATTCGAGCTTAGCGTCGTATATATTTGGTCGTGTTCATGAAAAAGCTTATGCAAATCATGGAATGCCGAAGCAGGATCCATTTAGCAGTAAAATTACGAATATGTAAATCGAGCCCTAGGGAGAAAGAAAGAAAGAAACTCGTTCTTAATTTATGCCTGGTTCAGCGAATGCCTGTTTCAGCAAAAATTTTTCCAAACGGGAAAAATTCCCATTTAAATAAACTTTCGTGTTGTCCCAGTTAAAGCATTTAGAACCGAAATAAAGCAATTTTCCGGATGATGTTAATGAGATTTTTATTTTTCGAGAGTCGGTGACTTAGAAACAGTGTTCCTAATTTTAATTAAGTAGTCTCAGCAAAACCCACTTAAATTCTAATTAAAACTCACTTTGGAAAGTTTCTACTTGCTTTGTAAAATAACAGAGATTCACGCGGATTGCCCGAATATTTCTTTCCAATTCCTCAGGCAAAAGCGGCTTATTTTTCACGACGAAGTCGGTTTTCGAAACGTACGTTTAAGGTCTTAAGGCCCTTTACAAAGTGCCCTCAAAGGAATAATAAGGACGCATTATTACTGCGTGGAACTGCCCATGTAAGACCAACCAACCGTTTCCATCCATCCAATTTGCACTACAAAAAAAAGGGAAATTTAAGGGCATAAAAAGGGGGCCCAACGACATGGAATTGCTATACTTTTTCAGTAGCTTAAGGGAAATTTCAGGGCTTTCTGTTCGGGGCATATGGTTGATTGGGGGTGAATTTAGTTTCTCGCTACATTACAGCACAAAAAGACCGATTTCGATTTAATATTCGAACATACCTTCTGAGTGTCTAAGTAATTTAAATTATAATCCCCTTTTCCTAATTCCCTGAGAAGTCAGGAAATTATTCTCATCTTTCTTTGAAAGTGCCTGATTTATCGGCGCACGTTCATAAGTAGATAGCATTAGCGTTATTAATGGCTTCAGATATCTCTAAAGGGAAATTCGTAGTAAATTTATAAGGAATTTCTTCGCCTTTGGATAATTATTAGCAAGAGTCAGCAAATACCTGGTAAAACCTTATAATACTTTTATCAAAAAGAGTATCTTGTTTTAATAGAATGTTCCTCTCAAAGAAGGAGAATAAAATTCACAATTACTGAATATAAAATGGCCAATAGCGATCAAGAAACAGATTAAATCAGAGAAGTGGTAAGAACAAATTAGCTTTTAATTAGTATGAAGGGCCGGTAACTACGTCGTTCTAATTTCAAACGATACGAAAGGGTTCCTTTTTAATTTAAATTGAATTTTTCTCATAAAATCAATTATCTACATAAGACACAACAATAGAGACTCCGAAGCAGAGAAAGGTATTGCGAATCCTCATGGATCTAGTTTCGTTGGCATTGACAAATATAAAACTGTGGCATCCTCCAATATATTCTCTCGTCCAGAAGTACCTCTCCTTGTAACTTGTTTCACGCACACATTTTTCTAAAATTCTTGTATTTTCAAGAATTTGAAAAATCGTTTCTCCCTCTCTCTTGCCGATGGTGTCGCTCCTTCTCCCGTTAAAAATGTAGGGAGCGAGCTATTTAGATATAATTTTACATCTTTGTACATCTCTCCTAAAGAATTGCCCCTCTAAGTATATGCGAAAGAATATCTTTCCATAAAATTTTCAGATCTAAGTAATTTATTAAAGCCAACAGGGAGGCAGGAAAAATCATCGAAAACAGCAGCACAGGTGCTACATTAGTCTTGTGTCCAACGCGGAAACTTTTATCTATAAATCTCCCTCGAAATAAAGAACGTATAGCCCTATAGGGATACTTCCATGCTATACTCCACGGAATCATGTTTATATTTTAGGTTTTTACCTGTGGAGCCTGAAAGATTTATTCGCCCATCTGCTATCTACATCTTACGACTTTTCTTTCAGGAGGAATAATCGTCAGAAAACTAAGGCGTTTCCGTGCTAGTTAACAAGAAGTACAGACCGTCTCGACCTGTCACTAATTTCCTGGGCTCGTGTTTTGGATCAAGAACTTTCACCAAGAAAGCTAAACGAGACAGAAAACAGTGCCCTAGCCTTGTCTCTAACTTTCCCAATTAGCGTTAGCCTGTCAGTTTCAGGGCAATAAAGGAAATTGGGTTAACGTTAAGCAGCCCAATTATTTCTGTTTATATATTATTAATAGGGTTACGCAGGTAGAGGGTCATATTTGTCCCTGAGAGAAGTATTACCCTGCAATTTCACACGATGGTTTATCAAATTACAACCATAATAAAAAAATAATAAGAGGCAGTGTGGCTTTCGCTGGTGTGGATTTCAGAGTTAAATTGGGTTTCATTGTTCGCATCGGGGTGTGCAAAATTTACGAGATTTGTTAGGTCTTTATTAGGCGCGAGATTAGGTTTTATATGCTCAGCAGTAAGGCAAATTAGGTGTTTAAAATTAAACGTTATTACAACGAATGGGCCTGATTTGTGATTAGCCTGGAATAGAGCAGAGCCAGGTTTATTAAATTACGAGTAGAGGTGTAATTTCTTTCCTTACGCGATTTTGCCGACCGTTAAAATTGCCTTCGTGCATACCTTATGAGCAATTTCAATTTTAAGGTCAGTTAATGGCTCGAATTGCAACCTCTGGTTATCGTACTTTATCATATTACAAGACCTTGCGGGTGGCAATAAAATGAAATGCGTGATGTTTTTTTTTTTTTTTTTTAATTGGAAACTTTTGCTCTCATCTACGTACAGGGCAAGCAATGCGCAATTCGCATTACCTTATTGTGCAGAATTTCGGAAATCAACTGGTTCATCGAAGTTTCAAACGTTATTCTCAAACAAGGGACAGGGGTGCGAGTCTTCATTTCAGTTTTGGATTTTTTAATTTGATGAACTGGTCAAAGGGCTCTCAGAGCAGCAGGTTATTAACATTCATCGATGCGATAATCATCCCAATCGACGCTCTGTTTTGCAGCCTCACACGGCCGCACTACGTGGCAGATAATGATAAACGTGTCAAATATGTGGATCTTCCGTAAATTGCCGCTGTGACTGAGTTTTATTCTTCCCAAAAATATCAATTATTCCATGTTGTACCAGCTGTTCCTTTAGGACTTCTCTCATTCTTTTTAAGAAACAAATTTTAGTAAATTTAATCGCAATCGAAACGTCACTCGCGTCTTACGTTTCCCTGGAATAAAGAGAACGCCTTTTAAGTTATTTATACGGGACAATCTAACTTGCTCGCCTATATCAACCCGAAAGGTAGAAAAGATTTCCCGATAGTGCACCGGGCCCTGAAAAGTTCTAACTGTCTGTCTTTTAGCACCGCCACTAATTTCCTGCAGATGTTGTAAACTTTAAACGCGAATAAAATTAGCTTTGGGAAATTGTTTTCTCTTTGTTTCCATAATGTAGAATCCACACGTTTTAATTGGGTTTTTGAAGGCGCGGATATTTAAAGCGAAGAAAATGGCCAGGAGGTAATTTCAGAAATCCTGGAAGCGTTTTTTAATGTGATTGTACACCGTAATTCTCGATAACTTGGGGCCGTAATGTTCGCTTTTAAGGAAGCAGATAGTGGACGTCCGATCATCAACCACCCAGCAACTTAGTCTCCAAAGATTTCACCCTACTTGAAAATTTATAAGTCTCAAGTTGAAAATGCTAGAAGAGATGTTTTACGGTATAATAAGTGCGTGTTCAAATACGGTATAATGTATCCTATAAATATCTGAAACATTTTCACTCAAAATGTTGGCTTTTAAGGAAATATTAATACACCGAAAAAAAATGAAAAGTTTAAGTAAAACGATTAAAATTCACCAAAATATTAACGCGAGATTTTCGTCTGCGGCCTAAATAGAAACTAAGAAATTGCACATTACCGATTCCATAGCTGGAACCTGCCCTGCATGTGTATGTATATCACCGAGCACGAGACGGTAATCCCAAATACAATAAAGCAAAAATTAAGGAAATACTGTGCAAAAGTTCACGGTTTTCCTCCACAGGTCACAGATTTTTTTCCTTCAGCAAATTTTCAAATTTCTAATGAACGAGTTCTTTTAATTTTGATTAGTAATCTCCAAGGCGTGGTTTTCGAATTTGAATATTTAAATATTGCATCCCTTAACATCCATCCTTACAAAATCAGTGAATATACCCAAGTTTCGTGTAGTGAGGATCGAAGTTTTTCAAAAGAAACTACATTGGTTTCTCCTTCCATTTTCGGATTTTATATTTTAAGGTATCATCAGGACCACTGAAAATATAATATCGGGTGTTCACATGAACCCTGAACATAGGACATTAACTTGGGATATCGGTTTTTATTTTTTTGCGCCTGCGCGGATGATCCGATTGAAAAACTTTTACATGGATGCCGTAGTACTCAAGACCGGCTGTCACAGTTCTTTCAATCGCCTTATAAGAGCCGTTCTAACAAATTTCATTAATTTGAATGTCCCGCGTAACCGTTCGAGGCCACAATTGGTCAGAATCAAGGTCAGAATTAATTCAACACAAAGTCACGCGCGGGACATTCAAAATTTTGAAATTTGGAGGCGTTTTGGGCCCAAAACGACTTTCATTCCAAGATTGAAAAAACTGTTAAATGATAGCCGGTCTTGAGCACCATGGCTTCCGTGTACCAGTTGTTCATTTGGATAAGTAGTGCACGCGCAAAAATATCAAAACCGTATTCCCATGTTAATCTCATATGTCCAGGGTTCCCTTGGAGATCTGGATATAATATCGACCATGGTTACAAAGACATACTGATGAATATAAGAAAGGATTAAGTAAAAGCAGATTAAAATGTAGTTTTACAGACATCACGACAGACCATAGAATACATAACTTCGTATATCGAACCAATTACACATTAAAACTAAAGAAAGGGGGAGGGGTGCGGATGGCAAAATATGAGAGAGGGGTCCAAATCACGACAAACGGGAGAAATGGCGCGATCGGATTGTGTCCTGACTCAATTCACCATAGGACCTCACACACACATACGACAGGTGGTTTCCTATATTATCTGCAATGGAAATCATCAAGTTTTCCAAATAAAAAAAAAAACAACGAACGCAGTAGGAACTCTACGAAACGACATCAGAGAAACCTGTGCATGAAATAGAAAGCATAAGGGCCTAAGTAGCTTAATGTTCACAATGGAAATATACGAACTCACCTGATTTATTCCCAGGTCTGAAAGCTTATCCATAGCTGAGGAAAATCCTGACCTAATAGGGGAAAACTTGGCCGAAAAGAGTCAATTCAATTCTAAACTGGGTCTAAGGGCCTTTAGAGCGATATTTACAGGGATTTTTCAGAAGTTTTGAGGATGGTTACGAACTTTAAAGAATTGAATAATATCCTTCTGCAAAAATAAGCTTAAACACACATCCTTTATATTTTCAGTGTTGTTATTTAGTGTACAAATGTGAAGTTCCGCTAATATGCAGTTCAAGAAACCTACAGACATTTTCGAGAGGCACCAAATTCTAAGGACAGAGACTTGAGGGTCAGAAGGTGACCATTGGACCTCCACAAATTTCCTCCGTGAAACTAAGTTTAAGATTATCAAGACCCTTAAATGATAACATCCATTCAACATCGTTCAAGGGTTAAAATTAAACGCAGCCTTTGCTGACTCATTAGTGAACTTCCAACCATTTATGCATTTCATTGCATGTGGAAAATAATCCTTTTACGGCTATGATCGCATGTCATCACGGTTTATAATAGCTCAGATAATTATAATAACAAAAGGCTGCCGGCGATTATTTGATAGGTAAAGTCCCTCTGACCTAATTTATGAGGACGATAGAATTTTTAATTAAAAGTAAACCCAGAGTAGCGCCGTCCTGCCTCGAATGTGCTCCCAAGGGTAAACTAAAATATATTGTAATTAGATGTCAAATTAGGACAGAAAACCTTCCCCAACGTGGGAAGACAGACAAACCCCAAGAAACTGATTCCCTAATAAAATTCCCGGAGAGGATGTTTTTTTTTGGCTTTGGGGAAAAAAGTGTTATAATTTCTTTTAAAGGTAGATTCTTCTTTGAAAATCTACGTAATATTCCGGACAAAATTGGGTTATATTACCTCTGATATCAAGATCAATATGAGGCACTTGTGAGAGTTCTGACCCAAAAAAACTTATACTCACAAAATAATCCTTAAGCTCCTTTACGACTTTAGAACATACGCTAACTGTGGATCAGCTCAGGGTCGTGCTACTGGGTCATACAACCACAATTTAAGTATCTTCCTGTCCCTCCCCCCCCTCTTTCATCTTTCACCACAAACGGGCATCTTAATTCACCAAAGCACCTCTATTTGCGCTATGCACCCTTCAAGCTTCCCAGGCAACCCAACAAAAACCCATCCGAACACCCATTTATTACTCTGGAAGATTACAAAAGCAACACTTTTCACCTTGTTAGTGTCGTTTTATTTGTCACTACACTGTTTTACGAGCAATAAACCGGTTCCGCCACTGGCTGGAATAACCCTGCTTTACGATCCAGAGGCTAAAGCTATGTTTCCAATATTGGGAAGCGATAATAGAGATGAGAACGACGGGATGGCTTAAAAACTTTGCCCTTTTATCCCTGGGTAATTCGAATATTGGACGGGGTGCAGTTGCGAGTTTGTTATTAATTTTTTTATTTCGCTCCCACAGGAAGCGAGGTAAGTGTCTTGTGGATTTTCTTTCAGGAAAAGGAAAGATCGTAAGAAGGTTTATGACCGTCGGAAGCTGAATGTCTTAAGTTCCTCTCCTTTATTAGGAGCATTAACCTCGATTTGGTTTTTGATTTGATTGATTGGTTTTGTATAGGTCAGCACGAATTTCATTCTTGTTGGTGTATAGGTGGATTTATATGTCATTTAATAAGTCGTTTTGAGATCACGTGGATGACCTTGACGGCCTCATGAGGCTCTTCAGCTCTCTAAAGTGTTTCTGAATCCAGCCGTCAGATACGTACTCAGATCGTTCTAGAGCTCTTGATGACATGGTAATGTATGCCTTGTCAGACGCTTGAGAAGCCCCCAACACTAATATTGTGCCCTTCTGTACGTTCCCTTGAAGATGAGCACAACGAAAAGTTCCCTATTAAGAGGTTTTTGTGGCACCAATAAGTTTCTCAAGGGCCTTGTGATGGTCCTGAGTTGCAACTTTAGAAAATAAAACCTCAAAGGAAAATTATGCCATTAGTGATACCTTTATTACATAAAAGGACATGAACATATGGCCCTTTAAGGTAGCGTTGCGGTTTGTTCTTGCACGTAATATTGGCTCTCAAATATTCTGTGGTTAGTATTATTGAGCAAGATAAGAGCTTTTGCCCGATTTGATCCCATTTTCCGGCCTTTGCGATCCATTAAAGCCTTAATTTGCCAACTAGCCTCAATTTAAGAGCTTCGAATATAGTGTGCCTGACTTAAGAGTTTCTTAAAAAGATGCTTTGAAGGTCATAACTATCCCTCTAAGTGCCAGTTTTATGGGTTAGGCTTAACCTGACGATACCTATCATCTAAGGTTAAGGCAACGCCTTCGGAATTCCCATTGGACGAATTCTGAGTTTAAAAATTTGATTTATTTTAGCGAGACCTATAAAACTGGCCATAAGTGTGAGAGGAATTATAACTCGTGAGCCTGTAAGCGTGTTACGTCACTTTTGGTTACGCCCAGAAATTATTGGTGGAATTCAAAATAGCGGAAAACTTGCGTGCGTACTAATTTAATAAAGGGTTTATAGAGTACACCTGATAGCTACCCTTAAGCCAGAGAGTGGTCCTGGGATCGTTTCGCAGTTCTTATTTTATATATGTAGATGCCATTCATCCTCAAACCCCTTAGGACGTCGGTTTGGTCCTTAATAGTGACCACACCGGAAAATTATAAAAAAGCACCACCAAGGGTGCAACTTACAGAACTTTTCAGTTCACCTTCCTCTATTGGCTTTGGTATTCCCATCCAGTTGATAATTAGCAACTTACTAACTAATCAGAAAATGATCGCGCTTCATATTCAAAGTAGAAGAATTTCTATTTCCAAGGGAATATAGACCATTTGATATTTTTCCGCTTACGCTAAAGAAAAAAAGTTTGCATTTGGCAAAGGTCCAATAGAGTGGTTGAAGTGAAAAGACTGAGAAATTGTCTTGTAAGCAAAGAGGGTTCAAAATGGCCAGTTGTGACGATTGTCTTTCCATTTTCCCTGAGTTTCCAGGAATATTTCAGTTATTCTTGTCATGTGCGTGCGTTCCTATAGTAATCGTTTGGATGGATTGTGTAGCGGATTGTCGGAGTGCCTTATCTTAGAACAGTCAGTTCTATTTTTTGTAAATATTAGTTAGTTTCCCCGGTACATTTCCCTTAGTACCGTAGTCTAGTCATTTTCTAACGGACATCGTGCTAGGTTCTCAGTTGTGTTTAGTCATTTATTAACTCAATGTTTGATTGATACGGTTAATGTTCAACCTTAATGCAATACCAAATATTACATTCACAATAATTAATATTAATAATAATTATTGGAAAGTGCAATACCGAATGAATAGTAATGGTTTGTGTTCGATCACAGCAAATTCAACCGTTTCCATTCAGTCAAGCTCCAAGGTAATCATTGAGGCTATCGTGCTTTAAGGTGGCCATTAGACATGAACTTGCGTTTATTTATATCTAATATATACGAATCCTCAAAACAAATCCCGAAAAATTGGAATTTTACAAGTAAAAGGGGGCTGGACATGTCGTAGATAAAATATGGTAAAAGCTCTCAGCGCCATATGAGCTTTATTGATTTATCGTTTGCCCTAAAATTGCATAATATCCTCCAGTTTGCTGTTGCAAATTTAATTAATCGCGTGGTTTTGGCTGACATTGAGAAATCACCAAAAGACTTAGAAATTGAATGATTTTCAATGCGAAACGGTCTAGCTTGTGGTGTATACGATTTCGTGGAGGTTAAAAGACATGAGCTGACTTGTCAAGACGTCAGTTCAGGTAAGCCCACGGGTAAGCCGCTATCAGTAACGAATGTCTTCAATTTAATGGCCTGGGGTTGGGATCCTGGCTAGACGCTTAGGAAACGTATTACACGTAGGAAATTATTCAGGAAGCTTCAGAGACAGGTAAGAATGAATGTTTTAGTTTAAATATGCACTTTTCAGTCCGTAAACTGTGAGTCGTTAGCAAGAAAAATTGCTCTTTCGTTTTCGAGGGGACTTTTAAAAAACACGTTTAGCTGGAGCGCATTGTAAGAGGTTTATAACATTAAATAAAATTCCCCCGGGGAGGTTGGAATATTGATTCGTTGTTTGCGAGATACATCAAGACGTTAAAAGCAAATATTAGAGTGTCAGATATCGCCTTTTGGCAAGCATTACTGCTCCGGATAAAAGTTCGTGAAGTGTTAGTTTACATTGAGGATGAGGGAGAAATTTCCTTGCCCCATCACGTTTGCAACCGAGGAAATGCAATTTCCACCTCTTATGAAACTTAAGACGGTAATAATGGAATATTTTTATTTAACTTTCTTGTAAATAAAACGCCTGTAGAGACAGTCGCAATAATGACACGCTAAAACATACAAACAGGGAAAATGCTCTTTGTTCCATCCAAGAGCTTCTTATTGCCTCCTCTGAAAGTGGGGTTTTACACGTAAATATACCTCGATGTAGTTTTACCAAACCTCTTAAGGATAAAGTAAAACAAAAATAAGTTCACCCGGTAAGAAAAGCATTTTCAGGTTAAAGACAAAATTTATTTTATATTTAATTTAATCCTGGTAAAACGCATAGAGCTAAACATATCTCCAGATTACGCTTTTATTGTGACTTTGAGTTTCTGACCAATCACGAGAAGTATCATCCAAAATTTCTCCTTCTCTTATGAACATTACCAATAGATTTCCTTTACCACCCCCCTAATCCTGTCTAGCTCGCCGAGAGCCCCAAATCCCTTAATTTAAATTAGCGGCTGTCAGTTGGCAACCCCTAAAAACTTCCCTTAGGTAGTCGAACGAAATATTTTTATTCAATTACCTGCGGATTTCTCCTGTAATCTTTCACATTCCCTCAACCACTTTCCTAATAGGCATTCGTATTTTCACGTCACGCACTGGTTAAATCCTTCTCGTAACATAAGGATTTCATAAATGGGATGTTAAAATAATCAGTTTCAGTTTAGGCATTAACCTCTTTTAGGACGGAAATGTGCCGTTTACTAGTCAGTGTTAGTGGTGTCAAGTTGAGCTAATATGGCCTTTTGGATGAGTGGTGGGTATAATATATCGAGTGCTATTTAATTGTTATTAATTAATTATGCTAAATTAATTTTCCAGGGGATAGTTTTAATGGCCGGCTGTTTAATATCACATTGAAGTTGGGAGCATTCGATACACATGAGGTCACAAAATGAGATAGAATGGAATTTGGTAATAGGGAATACTAACCCTTTTCACTTGTAGTTATATTTGAAACGGCTTCAGGCAATTCGGAATTATTTTTTGTCCTCACTCGAAATGAAAATATTTTTGTTCGGAAACATAATAACTTAACTTGCTGGCTTAGTCGGTAAGATGGACAAAAAACTCATTTATTTTCTTCCACTTTGCCCCCTTAAACAGTGGAAATTTGTTGTCCAGGTTATTTCAAAACATGTACCTGCATATGAAGGGAGTGTTTCCTGGACGCATCGCAAGAAAAAAGTTTCAATTGACATGGCTGCGCAGACGCATCATTTTCGAGATATATATGGTGTTAAAAACGGAAGTTTTTTCAGTTTTTTATGATATCTCAGGAACCATTTAAGGTACAGGACTGAGCTTATATACACATATTATCATTAGTATTGGCTGCTTTCGAGCGCCAATTCATTTTTTTGTAGGCTAGCAACGGAGATTTTAAGGTTTATGTGAGGTTTTCCCCTTAACTGCTACGGCATTGGAAGCACATTGATGATAGCATTTTGAAACCACAGTTTAAACCACCAACGTGCTCTACACTAAAAAAGTACAACGAACTGTGGTCGATGGATTTGTCAAATACACAAAATGGTAATAATAACAAAAGTCTAAAAAATATAACATTAATGTAAATAAATATGTAATAATAGAAAACAATGAGTTTTGTTATTACTATTATTATTTTCGACGGCGACATACGAGTGCAAAGGGCTAATAGGCAGCAACTCCGGATACCTGTACTTTTGAGTAAGCTTTAGATTAAAGCCATGTGCAACTACGGATTGAATCTAATGCGAAACTCTTTTGGTATTTTATAGGGAATATTTAGAACGATCTTTTAGCTATTAAAAGTTCCAGCCAATTTAGATTCCTCCGGTACTGGCAAGTTTTTAATATCAGCGAAATTCAGTAGAATTATCATATTTCTGAGTAAATATTTCAGAGATTTGAACAACACAATCGCATTCAATTCCAGTAATTCTGCTTCAGTGACCCAGAAAAACGAGGTTCTCTCGTAAACAACAAAGTCTCGCTAAGTCATGGCAGTACTGCGGTCGCATGGTAATGGGCCAGTATCACCTTGAGTGATCAATAAATGGGTGACGAGTAACTTTTACGATCCTCTTGTTTACCCAACGAATTTTAATTAATCAGGCCACCGATTTTTGAGGAAAATATCATGTGAAAACGGCTAGGGACCCGACTTGGTTTCTGATGAAACCAATAATGGCAAGTGCAAATAGAGTTAGACCTTATTATATTGTCTGAATCGTTGATACTGCGATTAAAAAGTGGTTATAGGTTCTTTTCAAATCTCAATTTTTTTGGAGCACCTCCTTCGCTAGTTGAGCAGAAAAAACTATGTATCACTCAAATAATCCCTTCATACTTTTTAATGAAATTGGCAGATTTATGACTTTTGAAGTCCACAGTGCTCTTTCTCAAAGCCCGATAAGGAAAACGCGGCAAAGATAAACTGACATACTCTAACTTAACTTTGCCCGGTTTGAACTTAACAGCTCTATTTACATTTCTGAAACCTCAGAATTTCATACTTCACAAACTCCTCATAAGTTTAATGCAAAAACCATCAAAGCCAATATTGAAATTAGTAACCGAAGGCTGTTTCCGTTTACCTACGTCGAACTTGAAAAGTTATTTGACCTGATTTACTCTTCAAGAGATTTACCTGTAAAGTATCAGTTCCACGTGTGTACGTTGAGTGTTTTGCGGTTTGAGAATTTACCGCATTTCCTCCCGAACGTGGATTTTTAACGCGGAAATTTAATGGAAAATAAACGTCAAAAGCAATAGGATGGAGTGGATTCATGGCCACGTAAATGGAGGGAAGATTGGAGGCAGTGGTTTGTTTTTATTATGTCTATAAAGCCACGAATGTCGAATAGTGTAAATTTCCTGCCAATAAAATGATGGAGTACATAACGAGATGCCCTGGTAAAGACAAACAATTTTATCGGACAATTAGAATTGCGAACAATTTTTAGTTGATAAGCATGTTCCGAGCAGACAACACCGGCATCTTAACGATTTCAGTAAACAGATTCTAAGACGAGAAACACGTGTTTGCAATCAAGGCCAAAAGAAAAATGCCCATCGTCAATGGACACAAAAGCAACCACGAAGAATGGAAAGATGGAGTTTCTGCCAAAACCATGATGGATTCAGGCAATGGCCTCACCTACAAGTAAGATTTCCACTGCAATGTGCAACCAAATTATTCATAGAAACATGAATTATCTAGCGACTTTATAATTCTTCCTGGATACATTGATTTTCCGCCTCAAGAAGTTGTAAGTTTAAGTCACTATTTATTTCTAAATTATACTAGCAACTTTCCTCAGGATTTAACATGTCAGCTAACCAGGAAAATATGGCTTAAAACCCCTTTAGTGTCCTCGCCTATGGACACAGTGACAGAAGCTGATATGGCCATAGCTTTATCTGTAAGTTTTTTTTTTAATTTATACACGAATATTTCGTGAAATTAATATTATAAGCGTCAGAAGAATTTAGTGTATAAGGTCAAAGGTCCCGTATAACAAGATGTTCTTATCAAATTGTAGCAGATATATCTCAGCATCAGGTCACGTTGAAATATATAAGAATTTTGTGCTTAATGATCTGCGAAAACTTTCCAATTTTTAACGTTTATATTTGTTCATTATCTTTATTCAATTTTGGCTAAAAGTGGCCTTAATAGCTCTTGGCCGTTTTAATTTCTTTGTTACGTCCCAAACAGTTCTAGAAGTGATTTACTGCATTAAAGTTACTTCTTACTTCTGAATTTCTTAAAATCCTATGTTAAGAGAGAAGAGGATAATGCTGATCGAATGTTCGTTTCGAGAAATGCTCGATTAATGTTTGGAAAAGGGTTTTAATTAACTCTCCCAGCGTGTCCGTATTGGGGTTTCTTCTTCCTATATTCAGACATTACCATTATTACCTAACTTTAATTTATGAAAATTTGCTTTAATGGACCCAAAAGGTTTGAAATTGCTGGCAAAGAACTTGGTCAACATCACGTGCGCAATTGTAAAAGCACGTGTGCTTTTAGAGACAATTTGTCTAGACCCGAAAAGAGATTTTTGATGTTAAACATGTTCTAAAATCCCGCTGTGGCTGTTTCAATCCTCGAGCGCTGTGCTGCCTTCCATTAAAAAAAAATCCCTTTTATTCATAGCTTTGTGGAGGCATAGGCATCATTCACCACAACTGCCTCCCTGAGTATCAAGCGAACGAAGTTCAAAAAGCCAAAAAATACAAACATGGCTTCATCAGAGACCCCATTGTCTTAGGCCCCAAAAACACCGTCATGGATGTTATAGAAATCAAGAAAAAACACGGATTCTGCGGTATTCCCATAACTGATACGGGGCTTCTTGGAGGGAAACTCATTGGAATGGTCACTTCCCGAGATATCGACTTTTTGGAGAATACGAACATGCTCGGAAGTAAACTTGAGGATGTCATGACCTTATTGGACGACCTTGTGATTGCTCCTTCAGATGTGACTCTTAACGCTGCAAATGAAATATTGCAGAAGAGTAAGAAAGGGAAATTGCCTATTGTGGACCCTGAGGGAGCTCTGGTAGCGCTGATAGCTAGAACTGATTTGAATAAAGCTAGAAATTTTCCTATTGCTTCAAAGGACGATAATAAGTTCGAAAATCTCTATAGAGTCACTAAATTATAACCGATAGATTATTTTTAGGCAGTTGATAGTGGGAGCAGCTATAGGGACCAGAGAAGAAGACAAATATCGTCTATCCCTGCTGGTTCAAGCAGGAGTCGATGTGATTGTCCTAGATTCCTCACAAGGCAACTCAATCTACCAAATAAATATGATCAAGCACATTAAGAGAGCCTACTCTCATGTTGAGGTTGTTGCAGGAAATGGTAGGTGTCTCTTAATCTCCTACCATCAGCTAATTAACATATATTTTAGTTGTCACTATGAAACAAGCTCAAAACCTGATAGAAGCAGGAGCAGATGCTTTGAGAGTTGGGATGGGCAGTGGTAGCATTTGCATCACTCAAGAGGTAATGGCTGTCGGCAGGCCGCAGGCCACAGCAGTATATAGGGTGGCCGAATACGCCCGAACATTTGGAGTTCCTGTTATTGCAGATGGGGGAGTATCCTCTAGTGGTGGCATTATTAAGGCTCTAGCTCTAGGAGCCTCCACGGGTAATGAGCAACAATTTCTTAGAAACCTTTGTCAACCAGCAATCTTTGCAGTTATGATGGGATCAATGCTAGCAGGAACCACAGAAGCACCTGGAGAGTACTTCTATAATGATGGCGTTCGTCTTAAGAAGTATCGAGGGATGGGTAGTATTGAAGCAATGACGAGCAAAGACACCATGGGATCTGCCATGAGCAGATATTTTCATTGGTGAGAATTTCCTTTTTATCGAAGAAGCGAAAACTAATTGTGATTTAAGTGAGGGTGACCAATTGAAAGTGGCCCAAGGCGTAAGCGGAAGCATCGTCGATAAAGGGTCAGTCCTGACCTACGTCCCTTATCTGATAACCGGAATAAAACATGGATGTCAGGATATAGGCGCTAAATCTCTGAAACAACTTAGGTAAGATAAGGACGGGGACAAATTAATGTAGTTTCTAGAGATAAGGCGACCATTAGTTAGAGGGAAGGAACAGCTTTATGCGCTCGTGAGTGTGCTTAAATTGGGGATAATCGATTTGGAATCACGTTGTATCAAGAGGTGTATCGGGGGGCTTAATTGTCGAACACGTATATTACCGACTGTGGCTGCTTGCTGTAAGAGGCTTCAAGAGAAAGTCCCTATAGCAAAGCACGTTGACTCTAGTTATATCGCACCCTTATTTGTATTATTAATTCCCAAGTCTCTGTAAAACTTGATGATTCATAGAAAATCGTTTTGGGTTTTCCGATAATTTACTGACGTTAAAATTTCATAGAATATCATTCCAATTTCCAGTGCATTTCCAATTTAGAGATCTGCATAGAATCTATTATCTCTAATTGGATTATTAGTTTACAAATGCTCATCAATGGTGGCGACAATGCACCTCCACAAATAACGATCCACATATATATAGGTTTGTGATCAGAATCTCAAGTTTTCGTTAGCATTATTCTTAAGTTAGGCAATTCGTAAATAATTTTTTAGATTTTCAAGTGGCATATTATATAGTTTCAGTGGCAGAGTGGCAGGTGTATACAGAATCCTAACTGCTCTATTAGTTTTACAATTTTCCTCAAAACTCGGAAATAAAGATCATTCTCTAGGCCTAAGGGATGCATTTCGCAGATAATGTAGCTTTTGTTTGAAGAAAAGTTGGAGTGTATACAACCTGTAGGTAATTTCCAGACACCTGCATCCAAAACTTGAAGATTATGTCTTCCGTGAAGGTTATCTGAGCGATGTTTTAGCTAAATTGATGGTAAATGGTGCAACTGAGCTTCAGTATTTATACGTACGCGTAATATTTATTTTATCATTTGTTAGAAAACTCTTGGCCTCAATCGCTCTGGTACAATGTGATTTTTATCGAAATTTCAAGGTCGGATTTGGCCTCAGTCTCCTTTCCTTCCTCTCAAAACAGAACAACATGTTAGCTTTTCTGAGAATAAGTCACAGCTAATCTCGTGCCATTTCAGAAAAATGACATACTCAGATGAGCTCCGCTTTGAGCTGCGCTCTTTCTCTGCCCAACAGGAAGGAAGCGTTCACGGCCTGTTCTCGTACGAAAAAACTTTATTTTGACTCATCACTGCAGTATTATTGCAACTATTTGTAAGACAATTTATAACCTTCATTTTCTAATATAAAAGAGTTACCGAACTTTAGATTTATTGCAGTCTCAACTTGCAAACTTTACACTAAACGCACACTTATAAAATCATAACAAATTTATAGGGAAGGAACAGGAGCAAAGCAGCCCTTTGCACTAGCAGAGCAGCCCAGGTGTTGCATTAGTCTTCTGTCCAACGCAGAGACTCCTATCTATAAATCTCCAAAGGAATAAAGAATGTATGGGCCTTTGGAGATGCCTCGCTTTATACTCCCTGGAAAACATGTTTATATTTCACAGTTTTACCTGTGGAGCCCAATGATTTATAATGGCTTCTCGTCATTTTTGTAACACCAGGGGCACTCAGTGATATTGCGAAAGCCCTTCACTTGTCGATTCGCATTTTATGACATTTGAAAGGTTAATCGGACAAGGAATAAAGCGAACCACGTAACTTATTTACACGGGGCAATTTAGTTCGCTCCCTATTAAACCTGAGAATGTAACAAAGATTTCGTGATAGTACACAACCCCGTCAGGGCAATGGAAAGTTCGAACTGGCTGTCTTTTAACACCGCCGCTAATTTCCTGCAGATGTTGTTAAGTTTAAACGCAAATAAAATTCACTTTAGGGGTAATGGGTTTTCCTTTGTTTGTGTAGGAAAGCTGTGTAAAAACAACGATATATACGGTGGATATTGTTAGTTAGTAGGTGAAACATGCAGGCAATTTCAATCAAAATGGGTCTTCTAATCGCCATAAAGTGAACGCTAAGATCAATTCTTCTACATCGCTCTTATATTCAGACACTCCGTCTCTCATCATCAACCTTAATTTTTAGAGATTTTTTGTTCTAAATTGCGTCAACGGAACGACAACGTCAGTTGTTGTGAATAGTTTCTTTAATTGCACCAAAATACATTAATTTTGGAACATCTCAAAAATCAGACCTGGCCCTTCTTTCTTCGCTAAACCAAGGTGATTTTAAAAGTGACATCGTAAATTTTTCAGTACCAGAAAGATCTCAATTTTAAATCATTCAGTGTACTTTTCAAGGTATTTGGAGATACTGAAACGTTCCTAGAGTGAGCTTTTAGAACACTTAATTGAAACGAGAAAGCTTTAAAGCGTAACTGGATGAACCTTCATAAAAAGCCTCAGTATAAAAATACTGTTTCAAATTGCTTTTTAAAAACACTATTTCCCCATTAATCCATCATATACGCTTTGGTAGAAATCTCGCCTTTGACAAGTGCTGAGCAAACACGTAAATCCTCTCTCGGCAAGAAATGAAACGTGATGAAGTAAAACAAATTCAGCTAAAAGAGGACCGATTAATTAATAGTAATGGAAGCACAAACAAGGAGGGAATGTGTTTCCCCAGAATGTTTGCGGAACTCTTAAACGATTCTGGCCGTCCTCTTTGCATGGACATGTACGTCCTTATTCCAGTGTTTGCCTTCTCAATTACCCAGATTTGATGCTTCTATTTAAATAGGAAGTTTGAGTCCAGTCGAGGGGAAAATAGAGGTTTTTGTTTCTATCCTATTCTCATTTAAAAAAAACGATCGATTTAAGACAATACAGTGCGGTAATAAAGTGACTCGATACAAGTTGTTAAATAGGGTTCCAGCTTTTGTTTCCTGCGAGCGTAAGTTAGATTACATTGAATAAAAACCGAAAGGTAGAAACATAACTATCATAACTTGTGAAAGTCATCTGTGAAGGCGGTAAAACTCTAAGAATAATAAAACTTTTAAACAACCACCACACTTTATCTCCCGAAGTTAAACTACCTAGAAATAACTTTCAGGGTATATTGATATTTCCGTGAAAAGTTTCTAGTTGAAGTGCATTTGAGGAGCTTCACATTTTTAAATTTGTCTCTGAAGCTCTTAGATGTTGTCAAGCACGATATGACTTCTTCGGGGAGTGAGAAAAACGATGTAGCAAAAATGTCCAAACTTGAGAAACAGTTTAGGACAAAATTAGGTCTTTAATATTGGTCACTCACACCGTTACCACAAGCTCCTTCCCAGTAGTAAACCTGCCATCTCCGAGTCATAAAGTAAAATTTATACTAGAGACGGATTACTTAAAATATACAACGCAGTGTTTGCATGTATTATTAATTGTGCCCGGGAATTTCCAGTCTTAAGACGCTAATTAAAACTGAGCCTCAACATGTCTCTATCTTCCAAAAAGCCTCATTACTCCCTCTTAAGTAATTTAAATGAAATATTTGCTTTGATGTTTCTACATGTGAAAGCCGCCTATTGAGCCTCTATTCGGTCATACAGAGGTAGAAATTAATTTCAATACGTCTGTGCATATCTCAGAGCTCAAAGTTTCCAGTTGCGGTGGGCGCAAGAAGCCTTTTAGCCCTTGTCAAACATACTCAAATATGAATTATGGCTTAAATATATGCATATTAGCGCATTTGGGCAATTTGTCTTGGTCGTCGTTACGGAACGTTATTTCCCGGAACTCTGACATGTTGATAAAGACGTATAACTGGTCATATAAATGGCCTGACCGCATCAAACTATCATGCTACTAATTTCCTCTATGATAGTCATTAATGCCTGGATTTTCCACGAACTTGTTGTGGAACGAGGTATTATAATTTCACGTGACATGTGAAACGTTGTCCAGGGTCATTTTTGAATTTTTCATATATGCCAGAGAGAGAGAGATCTAGAGATCGGAAAAATCTCGGGTTAAACAAAACCCATTGAATCTCATGAAATGTCATTACATTGAATAATAAAGGTAATCTAATGTAAAGATATATATACTTGTGTGTGTGTGTATGTAATATATATAACATATATAAATTGGAAAAATAGTTGAAAAAGCATTGTAAAGAGGGGTTTGCGGTCAGATGGCTTCAAGGCTCCTAAAGAATCTGCCACTGATTAAAAAATCAAACTACAATCCCGGTTGTAACGAAAATGTAATATCGGTAAGATCTATGATATTCTATTGGTTTACTGCCTTAAACCTAGAAATCCTTTCTTTACTCTAATACTAACGTCAAAAATACATGCGTAATTTTAACATTCAATATAAATTTTCTTACGTTAAAGCCTCCTCTCTATTAGATAGTGAAAGACCTCTCCAGTGATTTCATTTGAAACCTCGTTCCCAGCTTGGAGAATTTGTTTTGCATTGCAATTAACAATTTCACGCCTATTTGACGACCTCACTATAAGAGTTGGTGTTGTTCCCATGAAGCGCCCGGGCATTTAACTTTTAGCCCCCATCGGTCCAACCGTAATGATCAAGACCCAATCTTCTTGTTTCTTTTTGAGCAATGCCCGGGAGTGGACACTTAAATTGGTACGTACAAGGTCGTGTTCCCACGAACGCCTCCCGACGGATGACTTTTCATCTCGTCGTACTCGCCGTCTGATTCTAGGCAATAATTTTTTCCTAACTAGCAGATTATTAGTTCGTCGCCTTCATTAGTGCACCTTACCTTTCTAGGAACTAAAGCTTTTATTAAAATACTGGATGGTTAACTACCTTTTATTATATCAATCTCTATATGTAAATGTTGCTACATGGAGAAATTCAATTCCTTCATTCTTCGTAGCAATGAAAAGTAAACAGCTTTCGTAGTTTTACATCACAAAATTTGACGAGGAAAGTTTTGTTTATAAGAGTTTTCATCACAGTTCAATAACAACATAAATTCTAACAATTTATTGAGGTTTTCCACAAGGGATCTGCGAACTTACCTTGATTCAGTATAAAGGCGAAATAAATTTCATGATAATTGCGAGAAATTTTCCCGATTGAGACTAGTTCTCCAGACTCATTTGAACTGGAGAACATGGGAGTTACCGAGCAGATATGCATCTCTCATTACATAAAACTCTGATCAAATTTCAGGAAGATCCTCATTCAAATAAAACGGAGTAACCTCAGTTCTTTTGAACAGTTTTGGACACAATGCAGTTCGTGAGAAACTTTCATATAAAGGTAATGTATTTTCTGTAAAATACCTTATTGGATGGGCTTTTCCGGGATGCTCTTGACGCACTGGTAAATAAGTCTGGACGTCACTGGAAACGAAAAACATTCTTTGTCCTTAGAGCTACAGCTATTAAGATTTGAATGAAATACATGTTTGGGGAGGGTTTCATAGAACTAATTCTCCATTGACACTTAAATGAAACTAGACTTAAAATGACAACATCCAGAGCTTAAAAGTGACTAATATTGCGTGCCTTCATTTCAAAGGAGTGTATATTTAAAACTTATTAAAACCCATACCATAAAAGAATTTAATTTGCCTTTAGCTTTCGCTATTCGCCTCTCTCCCCCGGAAAGACGAGATTATAATAAAATTTAAATGAAATGGCGTCGAAAACTTGCAACAGAAGCATTTTTCTAATAAAATTCCGCCCAGAAAAGTTCTAAAGTTAAGAGGCCGTTTTCTGTGGATTATGAGAGGGGTCTAAAAGATTACTAACAATATTTATCCCGAGAAGAATATGAGCATAAGTCCAATTTCGCCGTATCTAGGCAAAGTTTAGATTGAACTCGCCGTGTTCTCGAAGTTAGGTTTTTACTTGAGGGAAAAGAATTCCTTTGTGCTTCAAATTTATTGGCGCCTGCCTCCTTTGTCGCAAACCTGTTTATAGATATGGAAAACTTCACTGATGAGGCCCCAACCGAAACTATCATTCTCAATCCCTCGAAGACAACTTTTTGTCACAGAATGCGTAAACTTCCACCTGAACTTTCCTTGTATTTGTCTCGTTCAGCTTAATTAGACGAACTTCCACACTTCGTCCAACTTTTACACACCAGAGGATCACATGACTCGGTACTAACAAAAGATCCTTTATAATTTACGTAAATGCTTGATATTCATTGCCTCATAAACCCTGCAGATGCCCAATTCGAGGACAGTATCGATATCTGCCTAAATTCCGTAAAATATCCAGGTTACTTCTCTTCCTTTGTGTATACATCCTTCTAAAGAGAATTTACTTTCGAAGTTTGATATGCAAGTTATTTTGGCATGACAGCATTTCCGATAGTCCCTTGAGATATTTGCGAGTGTACAGTTTCCCCCGAACATTGTTTCCAGGGTTTCCGTTACATTTAAGGCCTTAAATATTGAAACGAACGACTCGATGGGGACAAGAGTCTGGCTAGTTTTATTTTGTCGCAGAACGTTAAAGACTAACGTTAATTAAAATTGTTGCTAATTATGGAATCCCACATATGTAGCTGAGCACTCAAAATTGACACGACCCTTCTCAGTCCAGGATATTGTTATTGGAAATGGGATTTGTGAGTGATTGGGGGTTTTATAATTAAGTAGGGGGGGGGGGGGTGATTAAAACGGAATTTGGTTGGTTCGTTAGAGAATGGCACATATCTATTATTTGTTCTCGTAAACAATCCAGAGTAAAATCAGACCAAAACCACATCAATTGGGGTGATATTTAAACTCGCGTTATTTGTAATGAGCAGATTTCACCCTCCAGCTCCCTCGATTTAAACAAAGATGGGTCTCTTTCGATCTGGCTCATTTCTACCGTCTATACAAGGTTATCTTAGAAAACAGTATTTTCTACAAATAGTTATTAACGTAACTATTTAGAAAATGCAAAATTTTATGTAACCTATGGGAGTTTGCGGGACGAACGAAACGAGGTTCTGCAACGTGACACGAGTTATATAAAATAGCATTTCCTATTGCGTTTCATGCATGACTTTGTTCTAATTTTGCTATACGTTACAGAAATCAGTAAAAAAATGCAGGAATTTCAACACATTTCCTCATGCGCTCTGTGTTTGTAAAAGTATGAGAGTCATATTTCTCACTGGCTCCATTTTTTAGTGGAATTGTGTCATGGAGATACTTCCAATTTCAACTAATTTAATGACAGTTTTTACAATGGAAAACGAGTACGGCAAGGTGAACGACAGTGAAAATCGTTGTGGCTTATGCGAAAATAATCGCGATTTCAATGTTCTTCATAACGAAACAGCGAAGTTAACGTAAGTTACGCCGCTAGTTATATCAGTTGCTTAAAAGAAGCCATCGCCTTTATTAAAACCAGAAATTTCAGAACTTCGTATGAAACATGGGAGCTACACTTAGGTCAATTAACTTAATTGAACTAATTTCAGCAAGGTGTAACTCGGTCATTAATTATGCTTACAAAAATTTTAAACCTAAAAAATTTACGCCGTCTTTAAGAGTGAGTTACACCACTGGTTCTTTTACAATTTAGATTTTATAGAAACCTTCAGAGGCTTACTTAAATCGATTGCAGGAGGATACAACTTTGAACTTTGCCAATAATTTACCTTGCCGAGTTTTCTTCTTTAAAACTAAGTTACGACACTGATTCACTTTTTGTAGATTAAATCGTTATTTTCCTTTATTTGAAAATCAGATATTTCAGAGGCGTACGTATATTCACCATCGCCAGAATACGAGGTATTCTAATTAAGCATGATTTCCCAGAATTGTCAAACCTAATGCGTGTAAACCGTGGGTCTGATATTTTACACGAATTAAATTTGATTTGACAAACTTTCAAAAGACTGATGTCCTGGAGCTTTGTGCGCCAACAGGCGTGCTTAAAAAATGTGAATTATCGTCCTGGAATAACAAAAACTAATTAACGTGTTTTAAGTTCTTTCGGATATTTCTAGCTCAAGATAAAACGCAACTTTGCCACAGTTTAACCTAAACTCTATCTCTTGCAGTTTCTGAGATCTCCATGGTGAGCTTCGAATTTGCTTTATCTTAAAGTGGGTGTCCCATATTTCACGTGATAGCAATTATCTCAAAAGCTCCTAGAGATAGAAGAAATATAGCACTTTTTACACTTTCGACAGTCGTAACTTCCGAACGATTTAATCTATGGCAAACTCGCTTTACATTCTTGTGTGTGTGTGTGTTTTTTTTAAGACGAATCAGTATACTCTTTGACAGGCTTCATTCTGTCATATTTGGAATCCCCATAAGTATTTAAAACCTATGATGAATGTGTAAAAATTCCGTTGCCATAGCCCAAATCGTTCGGAATTTATGACTATCGCAAATTCAAAAGTGTCTAATTTAAAATATCAATTTTTCGCAAAGCGTAGATATTCGCACATAAATAATAATTAACGTATTGATATGTATTATTGTTGAAGTGGCAAAGTATCTATTTTAGAATAAATACCTGTTGTACAAACACCCATCTTCTACACTATCACAAATGTTCAGGTCACAACAGGGTGCGGAGGCAGGGGCAATCCTCCAGTCTGCCTGTTGGTAGAGTAGATGCGGTGATTTTCAGGGTAAAGACGAAAATCGTTGGTAGAATTCCGTTTGTATGGAGAACTGTCCCTGGCCAAGTCCTTCTTCAACTTCCTGGGGTGTTTCGGCGAATTTGTGCATCTCATCCACATGGGCGTGTAGGCATTGTCCTGCGATCCGTCTGATTTCATTTAATGGGGCTGCAGATGGATGCAACGATGAGCTCCTTTGGATTTCGATTTGAATCTATCCATGACGTCCATGCTCTTAGATGGGTATGGTTTGACCCTCTAAAATTAGTACCGTTCGAAAGGTTCGTCTTCTTTCTCCCACTCATCTTCCACAGGGATGTTTTCGCGCCATTGAAATTCGTATTGCTACCGTTTGCTGTTAACTGAAAAATTTAGGAGGAATTATTCATTCGGCGGTATAACAAATAAACATTTTCGGAGTCTTTTACCAAAATATTCTTTACTGAAACTGAGCGACCTTGCCTCGGGCCTCCCGGTTGTATCCGCCGAACTGCCTTTTTCTACCTTCGAACATGACACGGACCTTTCGCTAACCGCAGAAGCATCGGACCGCAGCCTTTGAACTGGATACAAGGGGCGGAAAGCTCTTTTACGATATAACGACGGAAAGGCATATTTCTATAAAGGGAAAATCGGAAAATTGTATTTTCAGCTTGACAAGGTTTAAAAAGTGATTTGTTTCCTCTAAATTCAGAGTCTCAGTGTCATAGGAGATAGGAGAAAGGCGTATGATTCAATGCACTGCTCGTAGATTTAATGATACATACGCTGATGCTGGGCAATTTGATTATCGAAGCACGATTCATTTTACGAAAATTTTAGGCGGTTTTTTAGTGAATTTGTGGTGACGTCACCATTTGTGACCCTACCACCGCCTGCCCATTTTGAACTATCACCTGCACAACTTTGGATCGGTTCCCATTTTCACAGTTTGATGGGTGCTCAGGTGCCTTCACATCGGAAATTAAATTTACTAATAGAATTTTCAGATTTTGGTCGAAATCAACTAAATGAAAAAAACGACGCCGGCAAACCAATAAAAACTGTTCAAACAGCCCAAAAATAAACCCGTAGAAAAACAGGGCCGAATTTACCATTTGCCGAAATGAAAATTAAATTTTTAGGTCCATGTGGCCGCACATTTGCATAGGAATAAATAGAGTGTAACAGTTAGTCACACTCCATGTCATTCCCATTATTGCTCTTGCAAATATGGGATAAAGTTTTAACACTGATTAAATATTTGAATTTAGAGGAGGGCAGCAGGTAATACGTTTGGAAATTGTCACCTTGTCTAAAATATTTAAATAATGGCTTCATAAATAATTAAACAGTCCTACGTGATTAAATTTCAATATGTCCATAGAATCAGAATGTGAGAAAAGTGTTTCTTTTTCAAAATCTCAGCAAGGAGGGGTTGCAGTGCAATCTATGGGAACTCACGTAGCAGACCGATCTCCGTATAAGAGAGGTTTTTAAAGAGGCTGCAACTCCAACTTCAACATCCACGGCGTCTTCTGACTTATTGAAGAATCAGGTGCCTTTATAGGTGACCTGAGAACTGGAGAACGGCCCTCAACCTTCCCAGTGCGTTTGTCCTAACATCCACCGGTCGAATGTATAAGAGTCTGTTGCAGGGTTACCAAGATTTGCCACTTGGAGATTAGTTCGGAGAGCCTGTTTGAGGCGCATTCTAACCCTTAAATGCCGAATGTGACTACCAACGTGTGCTATCTAGAAGTAGCCTGCGATATTATCTTTAGTGTCTTTTATTCATTGACCTCCCTCATATTTTTTCTCCATCGAGCTTTTTCCCGATCCATATGGCTTCAGTGTCTTGAATATTCAATTTCCATGTGGCAAATAATTGATGAATGCCCTCCATAGGGCTGTAAAATTGTCAAGTTAAAGAACATGTTTATTTGCAATTTTGGCAAGTTCTCGAAATTTCCTGCTACAGCATCTATGTCTCTTTCAACTCCTACGTCAATACCCTTGATTAACCAGCTTTAGGTTGCAAAATTGATGATTAAAAAGAATTTTTTTTGGTAATTTACTCAAGCTGTAATGCCTTCAAAACTTCCTTAAAACAATATTCTTGTTCCCTAACCCAGTGTTAAGTGTCAAACGTTATGGTGCAGCTCTTCACCTCGGCTCCGTCCCGATAAGCGGATTACTCGTTTTCTGAAAGGAGACAAGACAAATCCTTTTCCACTATCAGGATCTTGAGATCTAAGACATTTTTAGAGAGGTTTTATTTTTTGTTGTCCGACAGTTTTTATAGAGGCGTTGAGGCGATGAAAAGTGGACGTTTATTAGATAAGACTGGGGACGAATAGCTGGAAATACTAAGAGCTGCTGGTACCAATGCCGTCTCTGTGCCAAAAACAAGCATACGTCACAAAAAAAAATTAAAATTATATCTATTGCATAATCGATGTGATATGTTCGGTAAGAAACTTTTGCTGAAAAATAATTTATTTGAACTCGAAGGCAAGAATCCTCGATTCAGAAAGATCTTTCAAGCATTCAGTTAACCTTTGACCATCCGAAACTAAACAGAAATAGATTCATAATTAAATCAAAGAAATTCCCTTGAAATTTCCATTCCGTCTCGTAATAGATACAACTTTGCAGAGCCAAAATTGGAGTGCACTTCGCAACTCGGTAAACTCAAGCGGTTCATAAATTACGTCTACCTCGTTAAACTGTAATATTTCGTTTCTTTTAACATTCATTCTTCCTGCTGCTTTAGAACATGATCCGCTTTCATCCTGCTTTCGTTTATTTCCGAGTGAAATGATGTTTTTTGAGCGAACAGAACGGTGATTTAATAGTAAATCATTGTGGCATAAAACTGAAGAAAATCTCTTGGCGCAGTCGGTAGGATTTCAATGTGTGGAATAGAATTAATTAAACTCATCAAATAAACGAAAAGTCCGTGTGTTAAAGCTGCAATCGTGTTGTGGCAGAATACAGGACTTTTACGGGCAAATAAAAAGCCATTATTCTAAACAATAACTTCATCGACAGACCATTTTTTACGCCCTTGTATCGGACTTTGGGGTACAATGGCCTGTCAACGAGTTGTTTATTGCCTCGATCTATCCAGGACTTGTCCCCAAGTCCAGAGTAACGCATTTACCAAATTTCAGTAAACGCTTTTCCGATGGGTTTACCTTGTATCAGGTCAACACCTGTTAAAGCTTATGATTTTCACAAAAAAAGGGGGGCAAATTAAAGTGCTTTTTGCTACCATTTGATTTCCAAACCATTTCCTAACGTATATCTGTCATTGGAGACCTCTGAAACGGGAACGTGTTCTTCTTCAGTTCCTGTGGGAATCTCGGGAAATGCCAATATGTTTAAAAGGCAAATTGAATAGACGTGTTTTTTAGACGATCATTGGCATGGAAATTGTATCTTCGTGCCGAGCAAATTGTCTTTTCTACTTTCGGAGCATACAGGATGCTAGGATTATTGGCAGAATTTTTGTGGACTGCTTCCTCATTGCATTTTTTAGTTTAGGATATTGATCCGCAATGAAGACCCAATCGATTCCCGTCTGAATGTCGATGATTATTGCTGAGTCTCTTATTCATGTATGGTCACGTTGCGTCCAAAATGTTTTTTTTTCTCGTTTTTAGTGTGCCTGATAAGGCCGAATATCCGTTGGCCGTTACACGATTCCTCTGTTATCTGGCATCCAATTAACACTTTCTCCGAGATTGTTTTTAGAAGCTTCATTTGAGCTTTTGTCTTCTGGTTTCTGTCTGGTATGCCGGATTACTTTGCAGAGTCTCTTAAAGTTAAGTCTGGTTGTATGGCGTCATAGGCTTTCTGCCAGTTGTTTGATATTGCTCTTTTCTCTTGTGAATGTGTTTTGCGTTTTTTTATCTTTACCACTCTCTGCGATACTCAACTCGACGTTTTCTTTTCCGACTTGGTAATCCGTATCATTTCGACGAGACAATGGTTCTCAATAGAACAAAGGTATATATATATATAATTATATGAACGTTCATATGAAGCAAATAAGCAGAACTTTTGTTAGTACCACACATACATAATTAGCCAATTTAATTATGTCCTAAAACATATGCATTCAGTATATGTATAATGAATAACCACCTGAACTCCTGCACTCGCACACTTCAATATACAGGACCTCCGGGTTTTTGCAACAGAATTTTAACTACGTATTTTGTGCATAAAAATGATGTTAGTTTACTGTATAAACTATGTTCGAGAAATATTTTGTTAAGGAAATACAGAGTGTGGCAGTTTTATACTTTATTCAATTTATCTTTTATAGCTGTCAAAGTTGTTCAGATATTTAACGCAAATTTGAAGTGTAACTTACTCTTAGGGGTCTACATGATTAGATGATACTAGACGATCGTGAAAATCTACAGGATGATATTTTTTAGGATTATGACCCATTTTAGCGCTCAAAACTTGTTTATGATACATCGCATATTATTTAATTTTAGAAACTTAAATGTTCTGTTCATTTTAAATTCCCTTGTGTGTTTTGATCATTCTAGCAGTTTTCTAGTCATTCGGAAAATACTGAAATAAGGCACGCTACTTTCCTCGTCGAGTAGGTTTGGTTAGTTTCTGACATGCCTGCCATTCTACTGAGATTACATTTTTTGATACACTACTACAGTGTAAATCGGAGTAAGAATTTACTTGTTGACGATTAAAGAGTTG
Organism: Euwallacea fornicatus; assembly: GCF_040115645.1. Taxonomy (NCBI): domain Eukaryota; kingdom Metazoa; phylum Arthropoda; class Insecta; order Coleoptera; family Curculionidae; genus Euwallacea; species Euwallacea fornicatus. The sequence goes on from NC_089557.1 coordinate 3,042,700, forward strand.
AGCGAAAGTTCAACAGATGAGTAGTGAAAAATAGGAGCAAGTATGAGGACAACAGTAACTTCAAGTAAAGAAATAATTGAACTGCGATAATTTAATCTGGATATAATAACAAAATAACTGTAATCAAAATAAAATAATTATTACTACAGAAACCGTTCGAAATGATCGCAATTACGTTCTACATATAAATTAGAACGTCGCTATATAGAGCACCAAAAATATCTCAAATTCTGAGCGGTTATTCTAAGAGCAGAATTGTTTATTCGCCTAATAAGTTCTTCTTGAGAGTTTACTGCAGGAGTAGAGTAGACATTTTCCCTCATAAATCCCCAAACATAAAAATGTAGAGTCGTTAGATCGGGCGATCGAGGAGGACAAGCGATTGGTCCTCCACGATCTACCCATCTTTCTGGAAAGTTTGCATTTAACCATTTTCTCGCCACCAAAGAATAATGTGAGAAACATCCGTCTAATTATGCTACTTACGTCTACTTATACAACCCATGTTCAAAATTTGAGCTAAATATCTCAAAAATTTTGAGGGCGACAAAACGTACATTGAAAAAATTACAAAATTAAAATTTATAATTTTTTAAAATTAAAATTCTTTTAAAAAATATATATCAAACTAATATTATTTTTATACGTAGAATAGGTGAATGAAATTCTGCTACAAAAAATCCGTACACCTTGTATGTATATTTCGCTTTTTCTCCAGTTAGATCCTGGTATTAATAGCTCGTTAAATATTTTATATTTAATCCGTCAAATGGGTTAATGTGAGATGGATCTCTATTTAGACTTTTTAGCAAGACAATACTAATTACTACTTAATATATTTAAAAAAATAAAGCACACAACATGTGTTCAGCCTTGAATATCATGCTTCATAACACTAATTCACACTCGTAAACGTAATTTATTTGCATGCAGTGTTTTGTACAAAAATTACGTTTATGTCTATGAATTATTGAAATGAGTCGGACAATTCCGGATTTTTTATATTTTAAATACAGTGGAACACAATGCTGACAACCCTTAAGTAGATTCCAAAGGAATTTTTTCTGCTCTCACTGCCATCTGCACCCTTCGACTGAACCTCAAAAAACTTGTCGCCGACTGAAATATAGAAATAGTGTTTCTGAAGGAAACGCAGCAAATTCCTGCATTATTTGTGTACAACATCTATATCTGCATTAAAATCGATGGGCAACTTCCGCGTGGATCAACAGATGGAGCGGCAGAATTCAAGTAATGTCTCGTCCTTTCGATAAAGAGGGCCCTAAAGGTTCGATTTAGATTTATTTCAACTCGGCTAGGAAATTGTTCAAAAACTACTAAAAGGTTTTAAGAAAAACAGAAATTTATTCGAGGCGAAATAATTCATCTCCCCGCTTCAGAAGCTGTCGCAAAAACTAAAGTCCTGAAATGTGTAGTTACAAATGGTTACGGTTTTAAACGGTTTCCCCGGCATTACCGAAAATTAGATCAATTTTATACAGAATATTGCTAATTACGTGTTTTTGCCTGCGGTCACAATTTATTTTAATTAACGTCTTTCTATTTCAGGGATACGATAATGACACCTAAATGCCTTGGCAAACAAGTTGCGCGTCTGCAATAAATAATATGAGTTCGTATAATAATAAGTTTGATAGCCTCAATTTTATGGAGAATTAAGTGTTATATTATTGTTAGTGCGGCAATAGTGACTGGGAGAAAGTGTAATTTTTTTTTCATCGCTTTTTTGCCATTAAATCCCTTCTAGAAGTCATCAGCCAAGCGATGAATAGGTTCAACAAGTGGGGTTATAATAGTTTTAGATACACTAGGCGCACCCAATATCTTTCCAGCTGTCCATTCAGTTTAAGATTTCAACATGTTTATTACTTTAGCTGACATGCCCTGTAAATTTCCAGCTGTTCGTCGAATTTTAAATCTCCCAAAATGGACTAAAAGAACATATAAAAAAGCGATTTCCCGCACATGTTAAACTGAACATGATATTCTCGACGGTTTTCAATTCAAATCCATGGCCCCGAATAACAAAGGGTGATAATTTAAAAAAAAAACTTTGCAGTAAGCGGAGACCGTAGATACAGGGTGTTAATAAAGCCATGCGTTATTTACCATCAAACATCGGCTTAACAAACGGGTAACAGACGAATTTATCGAAGACGCGCCTCTGATCTTTCAACCCCTAATTGAGCCTTTTTTTAATTATCTCCCTTTATAATTTCGTTTGATGGAAATCGCGGTTCTGCGTCTGCTTATGAACGCATAAGGTCACGAACCAATATGCGATATTTTCAGCCTTCCTTTGTGTCCTTATTTGTCCAGAGACTTCAATAACAGAAAGGCGAAGATAACTTCTATTTTCCCCTGCACAATTATAATACAATACAACAATAGAAATCCCTAGAGCAAACACAAACAGAGTTATCATTTACAGGCAATTAGAGAAATATGTTGTGAAGTTTAATTGGTTTATTACGACAAAAGTCATTAAGCTCGAGCGGGAGAAAAAGGGCTTTGTTGATCAGAAATACCGGATTTTATAAATTAAATTTTGGTCACGTGACTCCGGTCAGGCGAGGAGAACGTATTTATAATGGTTATCTTTCGAAAAGCCACGCGATATTTATTGACTCTCAGAAATAGACCATTAGTAAACTAAAAACCGCATTAAGAGACCCGGCTTCTGGCCACGGGCGACATCCAAGAACTCTTGCAGGTGCGGTGCTGCGAAGAGGGCCACAACACCTACCCTCAACGACCCCTTTCTCAAATCGAAACACTACCCCAAAACGAAATCTCCAAGCTGCTGACGTAATAAAAAAGCAGTGATTTTTCCCTGGTACTCTTAATTCTCGATCTCAGCATTTCCGAGCGACATATCTTTTTAAAACACATTCAAAACAATAAATGTTGAGCGATAAGAATCCACATTAAAGAGCAATAAGAGGGGCAATAAATTTTATATTAGCGAGAGAAGTTGCGTTAAACTGTAGCTCTCTAATAATAGAGTTTAAGTACCTAATACTCCAGGACAGTTTTCTTGAAAACAACGCGGCAGTAAAATCTCAGGATGACTGTGAGATAATTATTATTGTGAAAGTTCAGTATTGGACACTCATGGGAACTGAAGGGGGAGTACCTGCTAAGGGTAAGACTTCTTAACACTGTTCAAACGTAAAGGTGAAATATTTTGACATGGAATGTTTATCAGTGAAAATTAGCATGCACACACTTATACAGATTTTATCTGATTATTAGTATTATGCAACAAGTAACACCACTTAATGAAAATAGTAAGATATCGCGAATTTCGGCAGCATATGAGGTAGGTACGTGTTGCTCGTTCCAGATTAAGTAATTTTCCTCATAACATGTGCTTTATGTAGCATTTCATTAGTGTGTTATTTATTATAAAACTACTCACATAGTATGACATCTGCAAGCGCGGGAGATGAGCCAAAAGGTATTTATAGGTTTGTGTAATAATTGAAAATTTATTATAAGTTATTTTCATTCTAATTCGGCCGGTTTTTAGAGTAAACAAAAAACTGTTTGGCCACGTGTATATCGGGGTAAATAATCGTATAGAAAATAAAGAACCATGCAGCCAACTCCAATTTAAATATTTCTATGGCAAACGTGCGACATTTTTGTTTTTTTTTATCAATAGCTGCAATTATTTTCGAAATATTAAAATGGAAAATCAAGCTCTCTATTTATACCGCGCGGCTCTGAATTGTCCCCATTTCTAAAACTTTTTAATTAATTTTAATTTTTTAAATGTTGCTTCCGCCGCCGGTAGCGCTAAATGGCCGAATTTTTTAAATTGGAACATTGGTCAAGTGACACCTCAAATTAAGTCCTTTCATATGTCTATTCAATGGTATATTAAGACCCAAAATCTATCGATCACTAACCTGAACAAACAGTCTGTGGCTTAAAATAAAGAACAAAAAAATAGATAAAAATAATCAGAAACAACCAATTCCCCACCAACATACAAGTTTTTCATTGTTTATTGCTATTTAACTGAGTCTATATTGCAATTTTTACTAAATTTATATCTATTTTCTCAAAGGCTAATCGATATTTTGAGGTGTCACTCGGCCCATATTACAATTTAAGGAACCAGCCATTGTGTGCTGCCGATGGTGCAAGCAAAGTTTAAAAAATAAGCGAACAATATATATAATGAATAAACTAAAAAAATATATAGTTTTTTGTCCCATTTAACGTCGCTTTTGAATGAAAAATAAATTAAAATTCGTCAAAAAATGTCCTGGCAGACGTAGCATAAAATTTAGAGCCGCAGGGTGTTTTAGTTGGAAAATGTTTAAGGAATCAACTCACTTCGGGAAAATCTCGACGATTCATTCTAGTCGTAAATTTTATGGACTTCTGACAAATTTTAAAATAAATGGTTCTTGGTGAAAACTCCTAAATGGGATGACTTTCCGATATTGCTTTGATGAAATATAGATCTTTAAAAGAGTTACAATTTCATAACAGCAGTAAATATTTCTCCTTTGACCTTTGTCCGCCTGAATGTACGAAATTAAAAAAATATCGCATCTTTACATATAGGAAATTTGTATATGTCGAATATTATTCATATTCCAAATAGTTGAGGCACCGTTGATAAGCCAATACACACAACAAAGAAGACTACATTCTGGTAGAACAAGAGTTGTTTTGGTTTCTATCTTATTTTGCCAACATTGACCCTGCAAGCTTTGTTTCAATATCGTTATATAGTACTCCATTTAATCTGACAAAAATTGTATCTATAAATAATGCTAACCCACCGATAACACTATTAGCCGCCAATGCATGATAATAAAGAACATAAAGTATTAATTATTAATTTAATCGGTAGAAAGCAAATCTATCCAGAAAGATTGCCTAAAAATTAGGGTCCAGCTAACGCGACGTAAACTGAACGTAGGATCGCCATTATAGATGTGGATTATCATATTATTTTGCACGTAATTTTACTTGGAAATAAAATTTCATGGAAAAAAGCCATTGTGTGTCCGTTCAATGTTTTAATGGAAATTAACTGTCTGACAAAAATTTCCCATACATTTCTAACGTATGGACATTAAAAAAGGAATGGTGAAAAAACATTCCTCTAATATTTCAACTCCCACTTCAAAATTTTTTAATGACTGCCCTCTATGGCGACCCTAAATTCTAGAACTTCATATTAATCTCCATTAAAAGGCAAAATATTAGAGAGATATCTTTCCCTAAATTCATTATTCCATGCATGCTTCTAAATATTGTAACTTAATGCTAACTCCAACCAAACCTTCGGGCCAATATTTACGAAACTCCCTGAACTTCGCATACATTTTATTGGCAAATTTATCGCCAAAACATTAACTTTCTTTTACTGAGTGTTATTAGTGCTTGTTCTCAATAAAAAAAAAAAAAAAACAAAGATATGAATGGTATCAAAATGGTGTAGGATTCGCAAACTTTATCACACGAATGGGGTAAATGACTGATAAGGCAGAAACTGAAAAATAAATGCAAATTTATTACTAAATTTTATATCGGTGAAGAGATCCTACTGAAGGTTCAAAGCAACTTTCATTTCCCTCTTGTTTTCAGAGGGTAGAGAATGTTGCACTGCAAGGAGCGTGCTCTGGTACCTGGTCTTCGTAGGCTTCGCTGTCAACTACATGATCCGGATCAATCTTAACATAGCTATTGTAGCTATGATCCAGGCGAAACCTAAGAACAATTTCTCATTGACCAGCGAGTGCCTCCAAAGAGAAGCTTCCTCATCCGTTATGAGCAGAAACATCAGCAACTCTGTAAAAAGAGTCTTCTCGTAAATTCGGCTAGTTTAACTTATTGTTGACTTTAATAGAATTTCAACACCGCAACTTCTTTACTATCCCTCAATGACAGCTCTCCACCAACTCTAGTGACAACAACTGAAAGACTGATTAGGAATTCCTCTATTGTTGAGCGTCACTCATTGCCTCCAATAGAGCGTACTGCTAACACTTTAAGGCCTTTGATCCCTCCTCCAAGTCACGACACAGAAAAATTTGCCTGGAACGAAAAAGTTCAAGGTACCATAATTGGAATTTCAGGAATAATTTTATTTTTAATTTTCCTGCAGGTAATGTCTTGGGTAGCTTCTTTTGGCTGCACTGGACCACTCAGGTACCAGGAGGACTGTTGGCCAGCAGATATGGTACCAAGCTGATTTTTGGCTTGTCCAATTTTTCTGGAGTGGTACTCTGCTTCTTCATTCCGTATTTCGCCAAATTGGGTTCCACTTATTTGATGACATTGAGGTTAATACAAGGTGTATTGTGTGTAAGTATCCTAATTTTTTACAGTTAAACTAACGAAGAGCTACTTGAGTACTACTTAAATTAAAAACAAATAATGCCACGCCAGTAAGTTTGTACGGTGAAATCAGCATTACATGCAGAGTTCGCATAAACTTAAAAGGAATAAAGTTATTATAAACACGAGTACGCTACTGTGTTTTGTCAACTTTGTAGCTGAATGTTTTAAAAATATATAAAAGTCATGTTTTCTGTCTAAAATCATTTAAAATACACAAAGCACGCCCCTGTGTTGCAGTTTCCTGCGAACACAGAGGCGTGCAGGGCACATAATTAGTGTTTTGCACTAACTACTTGATGCGTTAATCTGGATTCGGACCTGACATATTTATTATGAAATATACCTATTTAATTGGCAATAAAAGGGGCTTAGAATGTATTAAAACACATATTTAAAGTTTTAGCAAAAACTTGAGTACGCCACTGAATAGTAGTAGGTGCTTTCTAATTTAAGTTCTTTTCATTCTACCGCTTTCTAACCGCGGACTTTTAATTAGTATTCTACGAAAATCAGGAGCGTATAAGAAATTATTTAGAATACCTGTGTTATCATCCGTGTAACCAGAACCGTGATAAAGGTTTTATCTGAAGTTTGTAAATATTTAAGAACTTTGGAAGCTGCACTGAATCATGATAAATTATAGCTTTAGGTGCCCGTTCCTTGCTTTGTTTTCATAGAAGACAGAGGCGTACGTAGTTTTAATTTATTTTACCGTACCTATCAATTATTTTCATTTCTTGATTGTAACTGAAAGCACACTCAGATGCAATAAATTAACAATAAAACCCTTTCAATTAGGGTTTCGCCTGGCCTTCCATGCACGACTTGACTGCTCGTTGGATCCCTCCAAACGAGCGAAGCAAATTCGTGACAGCTTATTTAGGTGAGTCCTTTACCTCAATCAGATCTCACATTCCAGTGAATAAACGACCTTTAAAAGGGGTAAAACTGTTACTTCCTGATTTTGCAACCCTCACAGAGCTTCTCCAAATCCTCGTGTTCACCCTAAACAAAGCTCCCTGGTAATGGGAACTCGTTTATCTTTCCCGGTTAAAGCGGCTACATGACAACAGTATATTCACGTCACGAATTTTCCATGAAATTAGAAGAAATTTCACTTTTTAGGCAGCTCTGTGGGCACTGCAATTACTTACCCCATTTGCGGGTTCATCATACACAACTGGGGATGGGAGTACGTGTTCTATGCCAGCACTGCTTTTGGTACGGTCTGGTTTATTGCCTGGTGGAGTCTGGTACATGACAGTCCCAGCAAGCATCCCAGGATATCCGAACATGAAAAGGAGTATATTTTAAAGAGTTTGGGGCAAAGCGTGGCTAAGAAAAAGGTAAAATTGGTCATTGTAGAGGGGAATGATTTTGTTCTTTTAAAATTTCAAGCACTTCCCATAAATATTACAAATTGTTCCAGGTGAGATTACGAGCACCAACATCAATCGACTCCTGAAGTAACTTACACTTTTGTAAAAATTCTTTTTGAGACTTACTACTGTGAGGGGGGGGGGGTTCTCATTAAAGAAATTAGTAGGAAAACGAAAAAATATTACCTGAATTTTTTTAATAAGAAATTAGAAGCTTTTAATAAGATTTCATATGGTAAATCTAGGATGGAATTGTATAGAAAAGACATTCTATGAAAGCTTAATTTGCAATAGATGTAATCTAAAAATGGTTCTTTCACAAGGATACAATTTCCTGTCGTAGTGTAAGGAAGGATCGATTTGGCGGTCGAAAGATAGAAAATCTTAATTATAACTACTTAAGGAGTTTAACTGGAAATTTAATTAGGAAAATGCTTCACTCCCTTAAGTTAAATTCTATCAAGATCCGGTCTAGTCCCAATATAACCTTACAATGTTTCTTTTAAATGCTATAACTTTCACGTGGTTCTATAATAAAAAATCCACATACATTACATAATTACACTGATCTACGGCAATTAGGTATGTTTACCGGCACCCTAATTTAAAGAATTCTTAACTTTTAACAGTTTATGTCAAATATGTCCTAAAAATGTCCCTTTTAGGGTTAAAACTTCCATGAATTTCTGTAAATGGGAATATTCTTAGCAGTCCGAAGATATATGATCGCATCTGCAGTTAAAGATGTTTGTCTGACTTTCTCAATTGCAGCAACCTTATTTAGAGAATTTTTCACTTCTATTCAAAACATTATACCGGCACTCAGTTTATGTGAAATACGTTGCTTTTAAGGGATGAAAGTTTCCGTGAAATTCTACAATAATTAATCTACCTCCCACTTCACAATTGCATGTTCCCAACTGTAACCAGAAATATTTAGCATAATCCTGAATGCTCATGATTTATTTTCTATTGAAGACCTTGTGTTGAGATTTAATTTATGATAAATCCTCTGAGATAGAGTTCGTAGCTTTTGTTATCTATTTCTAGAAAAATTCAACTTCAACTAATTTAAAGTCTACTTTAATCTCAAGTCACTCTCGCGGACCTTACACCGCCCCAAAACAAGGCAGCATCATGTAACATCAATTAAAGCATAATTGCCCTCGCCGTCAAAGACATAGTCCAATCCTAAGGGATCTGATTGAATTTAGGGCCTAATGCGAAATTTTCCAGGCACCTGTTCCCTGGGCAGCCATCCTCAGTAACCGCACCGTGTGGATGAATATTCTAGCCCAGTGGGGTGGTTTATGGGGCCTTTTTACACTCATGACACAGGCCCCTACTTATTTCAAGTTCATACATGGTTGGAATATTAGGGCTGTATGTTAATATCACCCTCAGCTTACTGTACAAATGATGCAATTATATTTTAGACCGGGATTTTATCGGGGATGCCTCATATTTTCAGGATGCTGTTCGCTTATATCTTCTCGCAGATCGGAGATTATCTGCTGAGGAGTGAGAAGATGTCCAGAAGCAATGTGAGAAAACTTGCCACGTTTTTCTGTAAGTCTTTCATACTCATGTTCTAAATTCTGTGAGCCAGAAACTCACTTTTGATAAATGCTATGGATAAGAAATCTAATCTCTTAACACCGATTTTCCCTTTCGTTTATTATGCGCGTTGCACAAAGTGCCTTTCAATTCCACAGAAATATTTTATCTGAACGTTTTCATGACACGTGAAAGCCCCTCTTTAACGGATTAAACTGTTGATCCGATTATCACTGAGTTTTATTATCGATTGCCCGAATTTTGTTTTGTAGCCTGTAAAATGAGTTTTTGATCGCCTAGTTTTTTGAAGCAGCAAAGTGAAACTGGGTCAAAGAACTTGTCTCAGTCTTAAAGAACTTAGAATGTAAACAATTGCATTAGAGGAACGTTTAATCGAGCTTCAGATCGAGACATACAAACCGATTTAACCTCAAACTGGGTGTGGGAGGACCGCAATAGAGGAAGTTGCGGTTTAAACAGGAAATAGTGCTGCCTTTAATGTCTTGACTGACTATTTGCGTCCTGACTAGAAATTATACTGATGTTTATTTGAAAATTTGGCTCATTTAATTCTCGAATTGTTAATATCTCAAGCAGTAGAAGTTGGAGAAATGCTGATGATATACATTATTAAATGTGATATGATAGTATGAGATGTATATTCGTCGAATTAAACTATTTACGTTCCCAAAACTAGTTATTTCTTAACTATTTTCAGAGATAAAATCCATAAAAACCAAGAAGAGTTCTGGGACCACAAAATTTAAAAATCGAAATTTTACAAAAATAGCATGATGAAAAAATCAATGTAGTTTCTGTTTAAAAAATCCGATCCTCCCACACATTTCTGTAAGATACTATTATAATTGAGTCTCTTTGAAATTCTACTCCTAGCTTCCGCAAAAATTCTTCCTCATTATAATATTTTCAGGCTGCATAGGTCAAGGAATTTTCATGCTTTGTCTGGCTTACTCAGGATGTAACTCAATGGCTGCCATAGTGTTCCTCACCATGGCAGTAGCCAGTAATGGATCAGTTTCCACAGGTCCCTTGGCCAGTGTCGTGGACATCAGTCCAAATTATGCAGGTAAAAATTAGATAAACCCGAAACAGGGTTATTTCAATTCATATTATTATTTCACAATAAGCTAGATCATTCACGTAATTGAGATATTAATTTTCTGAATTGAAATAGTAATGAAATTTGCATCTAGTGGGCCAAATTAAACTACTCCTACACACAGAGCTTCCAATTGAATTTATGGTACTTATTGAATGGGAGTCTATTTTAAACCTGATTTATTACTATTAAAACTAATTTGTATTTTACTAATATTTTTCTACAAAGTTTCAGCGAATTTTAATTAAGGATATTTTCATGATATTTTATAAATCTAGCACTGTATTTAAAGTTCAAGTGTTAACTGCATTAAATAATCAAAGAGATAATTAATGGGATTAGCTTGCAAGTCGAGCACTACGTTAGATGTGATTTTCGTAAGCTGATTATGCTCGAATTTAGTCTATGCCGAAGGTGCTGCCGAGATTTATAGGAAGTTTTATATGACTTTTTTGGATGGAGGAAATCATGTCAGATCATGCATCAAAACAATGGAAGTTAATTAAAATACGAACTAAAACAAATAACCAAAAATTCCTTTACATTGGTCCTTCATCAGCCAGTCTTTCTAGATCAGTTTCCTCCAGTAGTAAGGATAAGACCTTTTTGAAAACACATTCTCAAAAAAGCGCTTTCATTATGATATATTTAACAATTACATACTTTTTTTTCGTGTATATATAAAGTAATAAATACAAATAATTTTCCTGAAGCCTTAAATACGGCCCAATCTTTCCGCATGAGTTATTTTGTCAAACGAAAAATACCAAACCACATTTCATTATTTCTAAATTATTTTACGTTTCAGCTGTCCTCATGGGCTTCCTAAACACAGCGGCAGCCATCGTGGGGTTTTTCACACCTGCAGTAGTCGGATATTTAACCTTCCAAAATGTAAGCTGAAACGTTTGAAAAATACACAATTTTTGCATATTAAAATTGCAGCAAACCACACCTCAGTGGCAAAAGGTGTTCTGGATTGCCAGTTCTTGGCTCTTCCTCAGTGGCTGCCTCTACATCTTGTTCGCGAAATCAGAGCTACAGCCTTGGAACTCTCCAGATAAAATGAAGGAGCCTGAAGAGCAGCAACTAGTAGCTGTCAAGTCTGATAAAAATATTAAACGCGATGGCGATGATTAGATCTCAATAGTTAAATTTGTATTTATTGTTTATAGTTGACTAACACACTGTTGTTATCTGTAATTAAAGAGTTTGTCTTATCGGAGTTCCCGGGAGAATAACTAGAGGCAGCTATTTCAGTAAGTGCCTCAATGTTTAAAGTTTGTTCATTTTCTAATAATGTTGTAACATGTATATCCTTAATTTCCTACAATTGAAAACATTTTAAGTGCGTCTATAAATAGCATAGCGGATGCCTACATGTGGTTTCCATTTTCTTTCCTTTCTTGTACTCTATTCAAGCTACATTCGCACGTGCATTTATATTTGGACATACATTATATACATATAAGAAGTTCCTGGCCGACAAAACTTAAACCCTAAATAAAAACTTCTAGTTTAACTATGAATTCTACACAATTTCTTTACCTGAACGAATTAAAAGAGATTAAAAACTATTTACATTTCAGTTCATACTATATATTGAAAATGTAACTTCCACCGTCAACATCAGCAATACTAGATAATAAAATTATACACAACTTTCTCGTTATCATATGTTTTCTATTAAGTTTTTAATAGTTTTAACAATGATTTTTAAAGAATCTCAAATTAAACTTCAAACTTCACCTGTTCACGAAGCCCCTTAAAATGTAATGAGCTCGTTATTTTCACGAGGGTAATTGAATAGACTTTGAGGTGGGAATATGAATTTAATTTAGCCATTTGCTCTGAGGCTGGTTTAAATTAATTCGAAAGTTCTGTAACGTTTAATTTGCAGAGCTTTCATAAGAATTTCATGGGGCGCACTTCGTGTACTGAATTTTTTTGATTGCCTTGTTGTTTCAGCTGGATGTGATTGATAGCGGCGAATTAGTTGCAATGTTCCATCTATAGAATTAAAAACATCGGGGAGTAAGATAAAGCATTGAATTCACAAAAATCATATTTATTTTTAGTGCTTTAATTACTATTATAGACCATCACCAAGAAAGCTCGCTAATGAAATTGCTCTAACAACTGCGAATGAATAAATTTTATTTTCCATTTCCATTTTCATTCCCAAAAGTTCCATTAAGACAACTTTAAAAGCTTGGAATCCTGTTTGTAGCATCAGCTTTATTTAGAGCTGTTGGATGGTAAGAAGAAACAATTATAATTATTGTCCACGTACTTAAGACGGAATTAAATGGAACACGCTTTAAATCACATTTCTAAGTGAAATATTTCTTTTTCCCCAAAAAAAGGCAATGTTGGTGATTAAGGATCAAGTTTCAAGGGGACTTAAATCAGAAAGATGTTGGAAATTATAATTTATTGTTTGTTCCCTCGGAGCCTTAAATGTAATGAAATTGAATTTAATTTTGCCTGTTTCGAGCCAATTCATTGCGAAAATCTTGAACTTATGACAATTACGTTGCGAGGTGGTTTAAGTACTAAAAAATACCATAAATAATAAAACAAAAAATGGTATAATTTTATTTCATTTAGATCCTTGCATTTCGCTAATTCGACTTTAAGCAAAACTAATTTAAAATTCTGGGTCAAATTTGCAACACAAATTAAAAACCTCCGGCGGAGCTATACATTATTAATTTTGCAATTCAGGAGGAAATTTATAGCACAGCCTATATTTAAAGGGAGTTAGTTTCTCAATACTTCAAAGAAGGTTACATTTAAGTCTTATATACGAGTTTTCTTAATTAAGCGTTTAGATATTAAATTTAATTATCAAAGATAAAATCTCCTTTTTAATAGTAAGCAAATGTTCTTTTTCTTTATATATATTTCTATATTATTTGATTCAATAGAGGTTTAGAACACGCCAGTAGTATATTTTCCCAAACTCCCCATTCCACTGGTGGAAAGATGCTCAAATTTTATTAAACCCGGGCGGATTTGACTAGACTGAATACAAAACTTTTATTTTCTGCCGCATTAACCTTCAACTTTTTATGACATTCTTAAAAATCACAATTCCAGATTTCAATCTAATCCATTACATTGTAGCATATAATGTAAAAAACATGTATATGTATTACCCTAGCCCGGGTGAATTTTATTAAGGTTTCAAAGGAGTCGAGTTCTGAATTCCACAACAAACATTCTAACTTATTCGTATATAATATGATAATTAAAAACTTATTCAATTTACATCTAAATATTGATTCTTATTTTGAATCTAAATGGTTGAGCTTTCTGCTTACATCTTCCCTTTGGCGTAAACCCCTTGGAAAATAGTGCTTGTTCTAAAAGAAAAAATAACACCCGTTCTAGAACATAAATTCCAAGAAGTGTCAACGGCTTAAGTTCTGCAAACTGTTCTGTAACATTCTTCATACAATCCTCTTGTGACAAATACAGAGCATATTAATATACATATTTCCATGTAGAATTATACAGTAACTCCTTTAAAGCTTGCATGATATGTAATCTTTCAATTCTCTAAATTTATGTGTTTTCATAAAATCCTTATGGAATAACAAAAATACATTTACCTACTGGTAACATGATCAATATATGCCTTTGATAATAAAGAATAAAGAAATAGTATGTAAGTGGCCAATGTAACCCAGAGCAAACTGTTTTTTATCAATTATGATTCTGGCAGATACTCAATATCTCTTCTTCTGAACAATGCAGTTGTCGTCTTAACAAATTTTGGCAAAAGCAACCGCAGTAGTTCATTATTTTATTTTCTTATACAAATACAAGGAATTTCGTAGCATCACGACAAAAGTGTTCACCTAAATTTCCCAAGCTCCTCGTAACCTTACGAACAAGTTCCTCACATTTTGCTCAATCCCGAGAAAAGTACAGGTTTAAGTATTCAAAATGGAAAACTCTTTCATTTCCTGCTACATTAACTGCAAGACGTTTCTGGCATTGGACTAAATTCATTAGAATTTAAGGCACAAAATTGGGCTAAGAGTTATCAAACTTCGATTCGGTCTAAGTTATCTTTTTATGAATTGTCGTATTCATCGTCATCAAAACAGTTCGTAAATGTGCAAAAAATAGTTTAAAAGAATTTCACCGCTAGGGTTTTACTTGCTTCCTCTTTACCCTAAATCTGTATTTTTCCTCTACGGAAAATCCCGGAAGACTTTTAATTATACCACCCTCGCAAATCTCTATCCGAAAAACATTGTTTTCTGAATAATTTTCTTAATTAACAAACTTGTTCCGTAATTCGATGTTCGTTGACAGGTGATGAAATTACGACCCTCAGGAATACCATTTGCCTTGCGAATTTCTAAATTCAATAAACCGCCCTATGCTCTTTCCAAAACGAAGGGTAAATATCTCTGAAAACTGAGCGTTGATTGAGAATTGAGTTTGTTTTTGTTATTATTAAACATAATATGATTATGATTCATCCGCTGTTCTCATTTTAGACGTAAACGTTTTTGTTATCTTGCATTTTTACACTGAATCACTAATCCTAAAAAAGGCACTCTCTTTAACAAGGATTTTTCTACTAAAGAAGTTTCCAGGTTATGTGATCGATACCTTTAAATCAGCACCAAGTAGAAAAAGTTATTCATAATCTGGATGGGTAAAAGAATATACACCAGAAAAGTGGTTTTCTAAGACAACCAAGATTAACGTCCTTAAGTTTATCTCATTTACTTCGGTCTTAAATGTATAACAAGAAAAATTGCCTCGGTAAACATAGCTTTCATCCTTTAGCTTGTGGGAGTTAAGGATAAAGAGGGTTAAATCATTGCATAAAAGTTAATAATTAATTTAAACGATAAATACTTCGTCAGTAAAATATTGCACCATTTAACTTCTTATTTCACTCTGTTTAGAAAGACTAAAGGGGCTCTTACTTTTGTTCGATTTGATCCTTAATTCAACTTCAAAGTAAATGCTTGAGTATGTTTCTGTTCACAACCGTACATTCCCGTGTTCTTTTAAATAAATTCATACAAAAGGTATGTTTACTTATCCTATTTTTCAAAAATGAATTCTATGAGATAAACAGTACCACAGATATAGCGTAATTTATTTCAACAATCCAAAGCCACAATATATTTGTCTGGTTCTGACAATATTCGATATTAATCTTCCGTTTTGTAGCATTATAAACTGAAGGGGAAATAGCTAGAACATGGCTAACGGCTTAAAACCGTAAATCAACACTTAACAGAATATTAAACTAAAGTGTTTTCCATTTCGGCCTGCTAAGTTGTTTTTAGCATTTTGTTGCAATGTTAAAAGTATAAAATTATCATCAACAGCATGAGTGAATCTAACTTTAGAAGAAATATTAAATCACAAATTATTCTGAGCTTTCGCAAAGCTTTACCTAGTAAGAGATAATTGCTCATACATTTTAGATGATTCTGGAAGGAAGCTCAATCGATTGAGGTGCTAAAAACTGAATTGGTTGCAATTGGATATCGTGCTACAATTTATTATTTATCTGTTGGAAGTTATTATGTTGGAGCCACAACAAATATGTGCTCAAAATGTAAATTAGGTCCGGGACCACAAAATCGGTACGACGGCGCGATCGTAAAACAAAATATCACAAAATAAATTTGTATATATTTTTGAAACTGCTTAAATTTTATTCGGTTTGGATAAAAAAAAAAACAAAAATGATTCTCTCCGTCGTTAAGTGTTTGTTATAAAAACCCCGACCTCTAAGCCGCAACTACTACACTTACAATTTTAAGGTTTAAGAGCAGACCAAACGACTAAAAAAGGAACAAACAGTCGTTTGAAATTTAAATTTGCTTTATTTTTCCAGCCCTAAGTATTTGCCTTTGTCGGCACTTTCAAATACGATTGTTTTGAAATCGAAGTAGTTTGAGTCAAATGCGAGAATTGTTAAGTATCCGTTACACGTAAAGAATTTATTTATTTGTTGTGAGTTTCGTTTGTTGTTAAATTACTCAATGATAAATAACGATTTTTCTCATATATAACTTTCCTAAGGGAAAAAATTGTATCGGCGATTTCAGTATATTTCGTTTAAAATATATTTCGTTGTCGATTTTATGGCATATGGTAGAGTGTCCACTAATTCGAAATAACTGCGAATATTGGACTGAAATAATGAGATGGAAATTACAATAATTATTTATCTTGCCATATTTATCGGAAATAATTTCACATCATTTTGAGTCAATACTCCATACTAATATTCTATACTATATTCGAGTGGGTTACTCGAATCTGTTCCATTGCAATGAAAACCCATTTATTTATGACGGATGCGATATTTATATTTAATTTTGTATTTAATTTCTCAATCAGTACAGTACCGCCTTTTTTTAAACTTTGAAAAATTAATTCGACAAAAATAAATAGAAAAATATTTAAAAAAATTTGATATTAAAAATTCATTCGTACAGACTCTCCACAAAATTAATATTTTAAGATTTCTATGCAGGTAGATAATATTTTTTTACTTCCTTTTCGTGACATCTTTTTAACTACAGCTATCTTTTGTCATCAAATAATCTCCATCTACGCCACTGTTTTTTTTAACCAATCGGGTTGAAAGTTTCATAATTTATATACAATAATTTGGCGGATGTTCATTTCACAACCCATAGACTATTAGTAATTAGCAAATTCATTAGTGTAATTGATCTAAATATTAAAACAGAACGTTGCAAAACTGTCCTTATTTATGTATTTTAGGAGTGTTTCACGTAGTCACGTTTAACAGGGCCTGCTCCACCACTGCTTTAAACAATTAAGTCACAATTTGTACAATAATACACAATATTGCGATACCAAACAACCAGATACTTCAATAATTTCATATTTCATTATTAATAGTGGCACCAATAAAACTCAAAAAACGAAATATTTTTAAGGAAATATTTGCACAATTTATAATAATAACTAAATTCATTGTTATTACTTGTTAAATGACAAATATTAATGATATTACAGATTTAATTGCTGTGAAAATATAATCACAATGTCGTACATATATTCTAATATATGCACACATTGTAGTAATCTCACATTATTGTATGAAGTATGTGAAAAGATTGGAAAAATATTGAAATTAAAATTTAGTTGACAATGGCTTCTGGGAAAAAAATGTTTTTTGTAGTTTGAAAATCACAATTTACGTATTCTATTAAACGTGTAACTGGAGATTAGCACAGTTTAAAAATGCAGTTATAAATTAGTACTAAAACTATTCAAAAACATAAAAACAAAATTGCTTCCACATGACTCCCAAAGAACTTGCCAAATTGTTTTATTGACTGTTTATTGTCGAGATCCCATCGTTATTTTCTTCAGGAGGACCTTGTTGTATTATCAATTCCTTTACGCCAGATTTTCGCAGACTTTGCTGAAATTTGGTAAGGCCAAAAACATCTAAAATATGACCCCTTAACTCAGCCATGACATATATCAGACTCAACTATTGATACTCCACATATTTTAAACAACTAAATATACTTTTTTACTGGGCATTAATTTTGAAAGTCCAAAAACTCCTTTTCCACATAAAACTTAAATTGGGATGAACTTACTCCTCAGATGATTATTCTATTATAGGTCTCGATTTTAGCTTTTTGGGATAATTAGCACTCAGAGTAAATAACAATAAAGGGAAAACGCAATGTTTACATATGGAGAGCCTGCGTAATCGCATCCTACAAGGAAACTTTGTTATCCGGCCATCCCCCGTTCGCTTATCACAGTGCGACAAGCTCTATTCTCCGGTGAACTTCAAAGTTGTCCCAAGACCGCTAAAAGTTCGCGAAAGTTGACACAGTTTCCGGGTTTGCCGGAAAAATCTTACGAAAGTTTCGAAGTTGGTTTTGGGAAGACTAAAGGGTAAGTTTTTCTACTTAAATTGATCAATTAATGATTTATACGGGTTTTAAGGAAGTTCGTCATTTTTTTTTAAGAATTAATGGTACTGACTTTTTAAATTAGAATTCCGTATTTGATCAATTTATAGGAAGTTTGCATTAAAAATAATTTTACCAAATGTTGTCTGCTGTTCTAATTTATTATATAAACAGCCACAAAAGGCATTCTTCGAGGGAAATAGAAAATGAAATACTCCGAAATTGGCAAGTGGAAAATTTAAATTAAAAAAATTATTCTGGAAGCCTTTTACTTAATCCTTCCATTATTTGATGGAAACCTCTTTAAAGGCAGTTTTTTCTAAATAAAAAAGTAATAATAATTATTGAAAGAGATTTTATTTTTTCTAATGAACCACCATGTTGAAAGAAGAATCTCTTGAAAGAGCATCGAGCAGCTTGAAAAAAAATGTCAATATTTCGTAATAACATTTCAATAAAAACGGTATAATTTCTCTAAAAAAAATTATTTAATGAAATACAGAATTTGATAGACTCGTTCCATAAACCGCAAATTTACTACAAAACTTTTTGTAAATGAGTTTTTTGTTCATGACACTGCACACGGGTTATTAAAACCAATACAGCAGGGTTCCAATAATGTAACTTCTTTTTTTATGTAACTATTTTTTCTACATTTAGCCTAATTTGAATACAACTTTAAAAATAATAGTAAACATTTTTCAAAAATCTCCTACTTTTTGTGAATCTCAACAATACACCAGAAACTCTTGATTTAATGACTCTAGAAGCCCATTAAGACCCAAGACACCACATTTTAGATAAATACTAATTTTATGTTTAATGTATTCTTTTAAGTTTACTTATATGCAGCTGTTTTCTGCTTTTTGAGACAGGATTTCAAAAACATAGTATAAAGGCCGATACCCTAGCTTCTACAAAATCAATGTCTAATCAAAATTCAAATCCATCTGACAAATCTAATAACGTCAATATCAAATATCCAATTTTCTCTATTCAAGAGGTGCCTGCTTGAGTAAATTGGTTTTGGCATCTATATACATATATATCTCTTGTCTGTTTCTTGGGTATGAATTTAAATTTTAAAGTGTCCTTAACCCCAGTAATTCGTCTTAAGTGGTTTGTGCAATATTTTGTAGTTTAAGTTTAAAATTGTCCTCTTTCACTTAAAAAATAAGAATATGATTTATTCTCAAATCGTCTACTCTTGTCAATCACCTGGAGCGAATCCTCTAATTCCATTCATATCTTACCAGCTGCTAAAAGGACACAAATGGTTACTTGTTCATAAAGAGAACTTTTAAGGAAAAAACTTCCCACTACATCTAAACTAACGACTGCAATGACTTAGATCAATTAATAGATTGATAACATGTTTTTGGATTTTGAACTATTTGAATTCATGGTTATTACCGCAAAAATTGCAGTTTATTTTTCGCTCTTTGCTAAGCTATAAATTTTGTGGTCCTGGAACAGTAATATGTTCTATCCGTATGGGAAGTATTGAAATGAAAGTAATGTCTAACTATAAAGCATTTATGTCCACATACAAAAATTTCCAGGAAGTTTAAACTTTTCCTACTATTCAATGTCCAGAATCGCCTGAAGTCGAAACCTATATCAAATCTTGTTGTAGCCCAGAAAGCCGCTGCAGATACTTTTCAAAGTTAAAGTTCTAGTTCATTGAGATCGACACTTTAACTATATATATTTGGGGGTAAAAGTTACTCGTCTGGTTTTCAAATTAGTAACGTAAGCTTCCCGAAAGCAAAGTTGATGAAACAACAAAGCAACTTATTTGCTGGCACAAACAGTCTTTGAAATGGAAAAGTTTAACACGGCTAAGACGTCCCCAATAAAGGTAATTAACCCCTCTAGGGCTTTTAGGTAAATTAGTTGCTGGAAATTCTAATAAAATTACCGTTGCGTAGGTGTCCATTAAATCAACCAAATTGACTGGTAATAGTAATTCTTGTAAATCATCATCTATCTACCGCTCCATTTCTATAGAATTATATTCCAAATAATGCTGCCCTACTAACCTAGAGCACACAAACTTAAATTTGACAATAGAAGCTTAATGGGGAAGCCCTTAAGTAACTCTTGAGGGCTTTAGTTGTACAATGCAACGATTCAGTTTCAAGAAAAGGTGCAGCGTACTGAAAAAAATTATGTTAGAAATTTAGAGAATGAGAGGGAAAGTTTCGATTAATTATTTTTGACTTTATCAATAACGTCCGGGCTTTCGCCCTCAAATCTCAGCGCATAATCGCAAAGTTTCCGTACCGAAAGTTTTGAGTTGACTTTGGCATTCTTTGGGAGCTAAGTTTGAGGAGTTTCATGGCTGCCCGCTTGCATTGGTTGAATAGTTCCAAGCAACAGCCTGTTTTCAAAGGTTTATTATTGAGAAACTTTGGAAACAAAATAAAAGTTCTCGTTCGCCTGTGGGGTAGAGTTATCTTTAATGTTTTGAGGAGATAAGGCCCGTTACATCGAAATAAGTTTCTCAAATGTCTCTGAGCTAACACATTTTCGATAACAGTGATTAGACCAAGGAGGGTTTTAAAGTGATATTAACTTGCTCCGTAAGATAGGAGCTTATTACTGAAATATCCCTATATATTTCAACATTGTACACACAGCTTACTGATTTAAGCAACAAAGTTGCTGATTTAATTTCCTCTATCAGTCCAGGGCCACAAAACTTCTGAGGCTGTGTTTTTTTTATTCAACTTCTCCACTAAAAAAAAACACTAATTGAAAATCCCTTTTCCGTGCTCAAACATCGGCAGTACAAACTAAATTAAGTTGCTCTACAGAAGTGTAACGTAAAGATATAAGAATTCGGCTCTATTATCGCAAGTTTTTGTTCTGTCGTTCAAGGATCGTTAAAGTTGAAACTAAGGATTCCCTTGTCCTCAGGTATCAACGATATTTTAAGGGCTTTTACCTAAAAGAGCTCGCTCGGAGGAGGCAGTCCCATGCAAACACTAAATGTGTCCCTATTGAGATCCCCGGAATGTGTTTATGGGCCACAATAATCGTGACCCACCGCAATCCACCCCAGATATATGACATCGTTTGCGAAATGTCTGAGATTTCTACGAATTCTTATAATTCAGTTGCCTGCAAAATACATTCTCAACTCCACTAGGAAATTAACCACAAACTTTACCTAATTATTTGAAACGTTCTAAGCTGATTACTTACGGCTTAACCTCTACTAATTTACCAAACAGCATTCATTTAGAACTTTAACACTTTACGACTTTGAAACTATTCCTAAATATTCGCAGGAATGTCAATTAAAGTCACGTGTTTGCATTCCATTAAGAATTCCAAATAAAAAAGAATTTAAGCCGTTTTCTGTGAACCTAATTTACTTTCAAGGGTCAATATATGCTCTTTATCAATCACTAGTTTGGAATGTAATGGATAGAGTTTAGAATAAATTCAGCTTCACACGTCTACTTGGATATTTTAGCAATTTGAGAATATTTTATCAGGATTTTCGGGAAAATGAATAAAATTGCAGTGTCCAGATCTAACTGCAACACGTGATTGTGCGTGCTTGAATTAGCACAAATATATACAGGGTGTCCGGGCGAACTCCGAATATAGGAGATTAGCATGTGAAGTTGATTTTTACTTTTTGCGCCTGCGCGGATTATCCAATTGAAACGCTTTTACACGAAGGTCATAGTATTCAAAATCGGTCACTGTTCCGAAACTTTTTCAATCTTCTAACTGGAGCCGTTTCGAATGAAAACTCCTCAGAGTTTTACAAATTTGAATATCCCGAGTAACCGTTCGAGGCCACATTTGGTCAAAGGTCCGAATTAAACAAACACAAAGCCGCCAACAACACAGGCGTGAAAATCCCATGTCAAATGAATTTTCTCTCTTTTCTACTTAACATGTTATTTAAATGCAACAAAGGAAAGGTGAAAACAAACAAATTAAACAACTACCTACATATTAAAATTCAACGACACAAGTAGGTGAACAAAAGCAAAACACTTTAACATTTCTTGCAAAAACATAATTTCCTGGCGAAAGAACGAGAAAGCGTATGGGATCGCGACTCCGAACCCAAATCTCTATCCAAGAGATGAAGCGACTTCAAATATTTGCCGCTTCCAGATTGAAGACGATTGAAAGTCGCTTTAAATTACAGCACGCATTTGAACGTATCCTTCGTTTGATCTAATGATTCTAATTAAGTGTCTTCAACCAAAAGCTAGTTCTTTTCACATCCAACCATGATCCCTCTAATTCACCCAAACCTGGAAGAAAGCCAGCGGGATTTCTGTGAAAATAATGCTGAAAAATTGAGTCTGATGTAGGGAAGCTGCGATTATGCGAGCACGACCTCCACATATTTCTTGCGAACCCTATAATAGAAAGGATAATACTCCCTTGGGCACGTTGGAGTAATTTTAACTGGAAGTTGGGCCCGATTAACTAAATCCCATATACGTTAATAAAACATTAAAAATCTTTTTCCGGATTTTGATAAATTTAATTTAAAATTGTAACTAAAAAGGCAAAGGTACAATTTTTGTGAATCGGGAAATAAAATTTGAATAAGCTGGATGAAATATGTAAAACCGAAAAATATTATTAACTTGGAGTTGGAGCATCTTCAGGTCAAGACATAATGCAAAGTTAAATTGTCGTGAATATGCAAACTTCGTTTAGTTCCAACGTAACGAGGTTAAAAACGACGAGTGCATGAGGGAAAAAGAACAAAGTGTGTTGCTTTGGCTTTTATAAATCGTTTCTGGTCGAGATTTATATTGACCTTCCCTAGATTAATGTACCTCCACACGTCTGTAATTTGCGCCTATATTTTAGTCTCAGATAATCACATGCTTGAATAGATAACCGTCCTCAAAACCCAATTAAGCCCTCTTGTATCCAACTGCCTTAAGTGGGCTTTTGTTTGGTTGTTTGCGGAGCTTACTGCATATTTTTATGATATCGCTAGCTTAAGTTGAGAGCATTCGTAGGACAGTATCAGAACTTAGGCTTAGCCCTAAATCAAGTTTATCTTGCAGGTCGACTGCAGGGTGAAGGGATGGCTATAAATTATTCTGGGATTGACCACTTTTAAGGGACGTGGTATGTCGAGCTTCGATAAGGCAACACAGAGAGTTTTATCTCTGTTGCAAGTTTCAACCAATAAATATATACTTAATCTGCAAAGAGCCTTTTTTTGTTGCGGAAAGGAGTAGTTGATATTTCAATTGGTCCAAAAGAAACTGGTGATTTCAATGATTGAAAGCAAATTCACGTCGGTGGAAAGAAAGTTTATCTCTCTAAGGGCGCTAAAAATATCCCCCTTTACAAGCAGAACTACTTTCCAATTCATAAAAAATTGCAGGTCTTTTGATTAGTGATGTAACTCTATTTGTCTATATACTCGTGCTTTAAATGGTAGTAAACAAAAAAAATGCTTTGGCGCCGAAGACATTCAAAATCGATTTAGTAGTTTAACAGGCGTTCTGTTATAGACCAACCTCAATTTTAAGCAATAAATGTTGATTTTTTAGACGAATTGAGGAAAGTAATCTAACAATAATTATACTGATAAAATCGAAAGTTTCTGGTATGAATTTTTAAAAGAACTTGACTGAAACATTCTGTAAATTGTAAAGTTTCTCTATAAAAATTAGGAATTATCCCCATGGACCCGTCCGCCTGGAAAAAAATGAGATCGTTCGAGATTTTGGATTAAACTTGCAAATGGACTTCGTATAATTCAGCAGGACGACGACATTAATTTTTTATTAGAGTGTCTGTGATGGAGGTCTTCAATAGCTTTTTGATTTCAAGACTTTTTGTATGAGTAAAAGGGTCGTAAAAGATACTGTGCTTAAATACATTTTGTATATAAATATCTTTGGAGTGCTCTTATATACATAGCAAAGGAGTTAAATTCAAAAACTTTAGATTTGCCGCTTTATACTTGAAAACACATCTCAAAAAAGAAATAAATTTAATAGAAAATAGGCACGTTTTCCCCTCAATCCCCGTAATCACTGAGGGGTCCTTGGTTCCTTTTAAAATAAATTAACTTACCATTGAATTGAATAAATGCTATTTTATTTGGGTCACTTAATGACATTGGAGACACGTGTTGTTAAATTGCATTTGTCGGATATGAACATCGTGTTGAAAGTGACCTGCCATGAGGAAAAATGCGACAAATGGTCTACTGATTGACAAAATTGCTTAAAATATTTCTGGGTTATTAGACAAGGTTTTTTTTACCTTTCTCGTTGAATAAATAATAAGGATTGTAGGGTATACGGTGTGCAGGCATCAGTGAACGTAGTAAGATTTTCAGTCACATACGACAGGAAGAAAGAACGAGAAATAATATTATTTCATCATAAACAGTCAGAGGACAAGAGTGCATAAAAATTATGCAAAATTAAGAATTAAGAAGATCTGCATCCGACAGACACCTTCACGATGGTAAGAAATCTTCAAGCAAAAGCCACTTAAGCTCAATCAGTGTAAATTTAATCGAATTTGTCATGCTTAAAATATGTTCCTTTGATTTGCTCCACTCTTCCTATTATCTTTATTTTCTTCTGCCTGATGCTTCTATTGCATAAGTATAGGGTTGATTCAACAAATGCAGGTTTCAGGGAATTGAAAATCACTTCGAATAGCCACAAATATTTTGCGAATATACAGGGTGTTCCGTGAAGAATGCGCCAAAAAGGAATCTGATAATCTAGACATTAAAATAATAAGATTTAACCCAACTTGCCTCATGAAAATGTTATTCATTTAGGATATACAGGGCGTTAAAATTAATTTTTGTATTTGAATTTCTTTAAGTAAATCGAGTAGTGTTGAAGATATCTTGTTCAAATTTTGAATCTATGTTTTTTTTAAGACCGGTAAAATGAATATTTCATGAAATTTGGGTTTCGAAAAAGAGGGCGCTAGTTGCAGCCTATAGGGCGCACATTTATGTCCATATTTTTTTACAAATGCAATAATTGTGATTTTAAGAGGTATTTTTGATAGATCTATTATTTCTAAAGATAAAAGGTATACCTCATTTATTTCGCTAATCCAAGCCATTTTCGAAATATGGCGAATTTAAATTTCCATAACGTATCTAAGTAAGTGCTCGATATTAAGTAAAAACAATTTATTAATAACATTTATTAATTTATTGAAACAGTATATTTTATTTTAGCAAGTGTGAAAAATGTCCACCATTTACTTGAATGCATTTTCGTACTCCTTTTATTAAATGTTGTCTTATTCTAAATAAATAACCGTCACTATTTTTAATCGCTGTGGCGGCATCCTGGATGCGTTGAAATAATTGGTCATGCGTATTTATCTCTGTATCATAAACTAAGGATTTCATGTATCCCCATAACGAGAAATCCATTGGGTTGAGGTCGGGACTACGAGCTGGCCAAGGTACATCACTTCCTCGTCCAAACCATCCATTAGGAAATTGTCTATTCAAAAAATTACGAACTACAATGGGGTAATGTGGAGGAGCGCCATCATGCATAAAGATGATATTTTGTCTTAACTTCAGCGGTACGTCTTCAAGTAAATTTCCTAATTCAGTTCTTAAAAACTCTAAATATTGTTCTGTATTAAGCCTTGCAGGTAATTGAACAGGTCCAATTATGAAATCATCCAAAATTCCACACCACATATTAATAGAAAATTCATATTGAAAGTGATGCTCTTTTACTACTTTTGGATTCTCAAAGTCCCAATAATGGCTGTTTCTCAAGTTGAAAACACCACGCCTTGTAAAAGTTGCTTCATCGGTGAATAAAACTGAATTATAGAATAAAAGTTGGATCTTGATTTTGGCGATCAATAATTGTTTGACAAAATTGAAGTCTTGGTAATAGATCGTGTTCCAGTAGATTTTGTACTGGAGTAAAGTGATACGGATGTAACTTTTCTTGTTTTAAAATTCGAAAAACTGTTGTTTGTTTTACTCCAGTAGCTCTTACCAACTGCCTAACGCTTTTTTGGGGGTTTTCTGCAACGCGAACTAACACTTCCTCTTCTAGGTCAACAGAAATTGTCTTAACGGGTCCATGTTCACATTTAGGGCGAAATGATCCAGTTTCTCCTAACCTGGTAAATAGTCGTTGAAAAATATTACGATCCGGTTGTTTCCTATTTGGGTATTTTTCTCGATAGCGTCTTGCGGCGGCACGGCTATTACCATTTTCTTCAGCGTAAACACAAATCATGTCTCTCATTTCATAATTAGAAAAATCATTATGCCTAAGCATTTTTAAATAAATAGTACTTGAGTATTAATACAAATCAAAATAAACCACTTACTATTTGCAGTTGATTTTCAGTCGATTGACAACATGACATTTTTTCAATTGTTTTCAACAATCCTGCAAAGCCTATTTACGAGTGTATTAATAAAATGTTATGCTCTTACTTGGACACGTTATGGAAATTTAAATTCGCCATATTTCGAAAATGGCTTGAATTAGCGAAATAAATGAGGTATACCTTTTATCTTTAGAAATGATAGATCTATCAAAAATACCTCTTAAAATCACAATTATTGCATTTGTAAAAAAATATGGACATAAATGTGCGCCCTATAGGCTGCAACTAGCGCCCTCTTTTTCGAAACCCAAATTTCATGAAATATTCATTTTACCGGTCTTAAAAAAAACATAGATTCAAAATTTGAACAAGATATCTTCAAAACTACTCGATTTACTTAAAGAAATTCAAATAGAAAAATCAACTTTAACGCCCTGTATATCCTAAACGAATAACATTTTCATGAGGCAAGTTGGGTTAAATCTTATTATTTTAATGTCTAGATTATCAGATTCCTTTTTGGCGCATTCTTCACGGAACACCCTGTATAACAATATATTCAAATCGACGCTTTCATTTTACTTAAGGGTTTCTTTCATTTTCTCAAACTATCCAGACTTAAATTCTTTCTTGCTGGAGAGCAACATCAAAAGCCAACTATTTCCGGGTTTTGCCAGAATTCAACACAACGTAAGGTTATTTGATAGCGCAAGAAGTTGTGTGGGTAAAGTAAGTGAAACCAATATGTCGATTTTTATTTAGTTTGTGTTTCTCAGCATCAAAAAAAAAATCGTAAAGTTCCATTTCTACTTTAGTAATGACTTTTTGTTGCTTATAAGTAATGATAAATTTCTTGTAGGGAGATTTTTTATATTTAAAAGGCGATGCGACAGGCCAATTCAATTTGAATGATTTATTAAAATTTGCGGCATAAAGCCGTTTACAGCATAGATAGAACTGTTCCTCCATAAATTACCAGGCTTAAAGAGATAGTAATGGTATATCCACGTTTGGTCCTTCGAATTGTATAATTGCACGTCTTCCTTATCCTACAATTGTACAGTGCTGCCTTAAATATATTAACAATATTACTGGAGTTCATGGAAATAATAAAATAGTCCAATATCATATTACTTTCTATTATTAACATTCACTCCCTAAGGTCACTTCTCCATTGAAATATAAATAGAAAATTGTTGGATTCGATAAAATGCTACTAAGAAAATTTTTATGTAATATATATATTTTTTCATATACAAATTACTTAATATCACCACAGTAACGTGGAGCTTCTGTCTTAGATACGGGTGCAGGTAATTTGTAATTTGAAAGGCAGGCATGAATATGCCATAATCCCCTTTAGGCACCGTAATTAATAGAGGCTCAACTTTAGAGTCTCAAGGCCAATCTTAATACATTAATTTTCGCATAAGCACACAGAGAGGCCTGGAACGTTCTAAGAATATTACTATCAGATGAAAAAGTGTGTATTCCCAGGTCCACAGATACAATGATGAACGTAGGTTTCTTTTTGTGGTTCCGCATCTCAGTTCAAAAATTTATAGACATTCCGCCTGTTACGACCTCCTACCATCCTGGCACTTCCATCGAATATTATACGATTTAAAGCAGAAAAATAGCCTGAACAAACAGTGATTTATTTTATCCCACAACTTCCTCCATTGTTGTCACATACCCATTGAAACTCGGCCTTATTGAAACATTTACAATCACCAAATCAATTTGGTCCAAATAATATCAAAATGCGTATACTTTACTAAGGTTTAGCAGGCAAATTTGCGTGATCGAGAGGCTTTTTTCTTGCTGTTATGAAACGTGTCATGCTTCGAGGCATTATTAAACATGAACTTACTAATTAATCCTCGATCTTACCTCGGGCAATAAATTACAGCTGCAGGGAGCAATAAATTACAACCGCACTACAAAATAACAGTGATATTATAAATAAAATTTTAGTTTTAATTGTGATGTACTTGTCGAAATTAGTTTTGTATAAAATTGGAGAATCAGTTTCTGTCAAGATAAACTTCCAGTAATAGGCTTGAACGTTGAAAATGTAGACGAAAACAACTAGTTAAAACTATTGGGAAAGCTGCAAATAACTCTTAATTCCCTGCAATTTGCATTCCTCTGCAGCTGCTGTCCTTTCTAATAACAGCAGAGTTCGCTGAAATGTGGAAACCTCACAATTTCCATTAATGTTTCCAATGGAGAAATTTTCATGAAAACAGGATGGTTCTGCGTTGCTTATGACAAATGAGAACTCTCAATTCTATCCATTACCGTGGAATTTGTAGCAGAGCTTCGAGAATTAATTCAAGGACATGAATCGATGATGCTTTGAATTGATTCAGGCGCATAACAGGATACTTCAAATTTATCCCAATGAATATTTGTGGTTATAATACATCTGGAAAAGTGTTTTTATCGTACTAATAATAAGTGTGAGAAGTTGATTGATGTCAGCAGGGCCGAAGGCCACATATATCAGAAAGATCAATGGGCCCCTTAAAAACCAAAGATAATGCCATGTGTTGATATGAAATTTTCTAGGAGAACTTTTCACCCTAATCCCTCTTCGTGGTGCTGCAATCAAATTGTCTGGCTAATTAATCTTATACGCAGCACATAAATTAAGCTGTTCCAATGTGCGAAAAATAATAAATCATTTTCCTTTAAAACGGATATTTATTGCTATATCGGTTGAGGTTGCATTTGGGTTTAATCTTAAATTCGGACACAAGGAAAAACCAGTAACTCGGTAGTAATATGACGGTAAATCCCAGAATTTGTCTAATATAAATCCCCTACAATCGGCTGTTAAGTGGCAAATTTTAATGAAAATTACTGTCCATAACAGTTTGGAATTCTGTAAATGACCCATAACTTCCTGCAGTTCGCATTCTTCTGCAGCTGTTGTGCTTTCGAATAATTAAAATTTAGTGAACTGTGCAAAGCTCATAATGCCTATTACGTATATTTTCAAACGAGTGTTTTACACTCCTCTTTTCCTTTTCAGACCGCATTCAAAATGCTAAGTAACATCATTCTTACCCATCACTTGTTAGAAAATCTTTAGTATATATTAATTTATTACGCCCCAGTAAATCTACATGAATTGACACTTAGAAAGTTTAAAAATAAAGTGCAGAGAATTTTATATTGCTCAGTTCACTTACGGTTCCTTCAGATTGAACGCGCAATTTCCTGTAATATTTCACGGATTTTTATTACCAAACAGATCTCGGATATTAACAAATCCGTTTGATTTTGACCGATTAAAAAGCCGACAGAGGAATCTTCCTTCATTAATTTATTGGTTACGATTCCAAACTAGAAGACGGTTATAAATTACTCGAAAAATTCGATTCTGGTGGACGTTCACGTCAAAAACTTTAATATTAACTCCAGGAAAACACAGTAAATGTCAAATTAGAACTTAGACAATTGCAACTTTTAATAATAATTCCAGCTTGATAATTAAAATTAGGAGAATTCTTTACCTTAATAGCTTTGATAGTGGATGCAGTCAACTTGCCCTGATCGAGCGAAGAAGCTTTATAGCGAAACATTTATATTCTCTATCACTGATTTTCCTCTTACAGTCCACGTTTATCCAATAGGGAACATGGATTGCATGCTTTTCAAACTAAAACAAAATTGGCTAGATATAGCAGGAGAAATTGCACGATTGAACATTTCTCTAGCCCTTTCGATTAATCCTGTATCTTACCTGGGGCAATAAATTTTACATGCAATAATTTATCGAATTCGTTGCTCGTAAGGAATACATGATTAGATAATAAACTCCCGCAGGATATAATAAAATTGTTAATTGATTTTGAAACGTAGCACTATGCAAGCCAAACAGCTACATCAGTATCTGCCCTCAACAAATCATAATATGAAGAATGTCGTGGGTTTCGAAATATTGGTTTCATTTTTGTTCACGTTAAGATGTGAAAGCTGCTGACCCAAAGAATTCTATTGGCTGCTCAATAGGAGATTTACAGCGATGGAGAATGAGAGTTTTAAAATTTTCGCTCTTGATGCAATAATATCTTTACAGTTACTCATTCCGTCTTTGCTTGATGATGCTACTATAAATTTATAACGCTTTAAAAACATAGAGATATTTTGTTCACTCCGAGATCAAATTTTCCAACCATATCCTAAAGGTATTTTTCCCATCATCAGAAATATCTTGAAATAATAATGGTCAGATGGCTCAACTTCGAATTCTTTGCTCAATTTTAAATTGTTACTTTGCTGAATTTGATCTCTGTTTGCCAAGAACGTTTGATTCGCCAATAGTTTCTGATTTGCGAAATTTACAATTATTCTAGCTGTCAACGCATTGGATTATCGAGATTTGCATTAAATTATTTTAAACACTCTATATCAAATCAGTATGGTACTTAATTTCAATATTGATTGGATAATTTTCTTAATACAATAAAACAATTTATTCTTAAAATTTAAGTACATTTATATTGATTGCTAGAATTGATTTCGCAAAGCTTTGGTTATTATTTTATAATGAACTGGAACCATGATGTGATTAAACCATTAATCCATCAAATTTAATCAGTAAATTTGGTGTTCCCATCCGCTAAGCGTCACAACGTATTGCCACATTACCACACATAGACCCTCCTTAATCTGTTCATTACATTCAAGCAATATTAACCGTGTCTTACCACCTCTTGGCGGATTATTCCTCATTTAATTCTGCAACAGTGAAAGTCACTCTTCATTAAAAATACTCACTTACCAGGTTTTTAACATTGTGGCATTATTAAAGTTCCTCATTTAACAAGGCGTCACTGCTCGAGAATGCAAAACACAAGAAACTGGGAGTTCTTTTCTGCATTACGAGTGGCTTTGTTAGTTAATGGAATCTGGAAACTTTTTGCAACTTTCCTTAACCACTTTCATACAGGTGCTCATCTAATGTTTGTGATTAAAAAGTAACAGGGGAACGAAGTTGAGGCTACGAGAGGGAAGCGCTTCTTAAGTTATTCTAAATTTCTGAAAATCCTGATGTTTTTAAAGAAAATATCTCACCCCTTAACTTCACGTAGATATCTTATAGAAAATCAAAAGAACCCAATATCCCAGGAAAAGTTACCCTTCCTGGACTCTTATGGCTTTCTAAATATAGATATGAATAGCTCTCTACAACGTGACTGAGGGGACAAATTTCCTTACCGGCTTTCACCCCATATTGTTTTCCTGTCGTCTGTTCAAGTTATACAAAAACAGTTGAGAAGCACCATAATAGGCTCTTATTTTGAGTTAATCAATCATGACTAATTAGCAGAAGGCGCTTATCGACACGAAAACTCTTCTAAACAGGTTTCAAAATCTCTCTTTGGATCGAATTTTCTGTCATCAAATTGATACTGAAGCAATAATGTCAATGTCCCAAAACCCCGCTTAAATTCCGTTATTTGTAGCAATTTGGAGTAGATCCTTATTTATGGACCCCATTAACAGTTTAGGAGGTACTCAATATTATTGCATCCGAATAAACTCCCATCAAAATGCGTCTATTAGATGATCTATCACGACCTCGACACTTGCCAAATTTCCTCGATTGAAATCCTGATATAAAATGCATATTTCGCATCGGAGATGCTCCCAGGAATACATTATCTAGGAAAGCCTTAAAATGAGAATGCCATGGATTTTTATTCTTATTTTCCTATTGTAGAATGTCGGTTAAGGTCGTTGATGAGTTAAAGATAATGGGGAATTTGGAAAGTTACTAATTCCCTCGTTTCGAGAAAATATTGTAACTATTAAAACTGACAAAGGATGGAAGCAAAGTTTTCAAGAGAAATCTTCACAATTTAAAGTTTCTAAACTCGTGCTCTTAATCACTCTACAGAGAGTTGCAACACTGGTCGTTGAAAGCACGACTTTTTCCGACAAGTTTTCGTTTTGCCTCGCACGTATGCAAACACCTGATTTTGAAACAAAAAAGCCTGAAAACTGTTGTTAAAAGCAAACAGGCCGGGGATCTAAATGTTTGCCATGCAACAATGGAAAAAGCCCTGACCAAAACTGAACATTTTTATTTAAATTTCGCAAAGTAATAGGTCAAAATATGTACCAACAAACTTGCAATGGTAACTGGGAGCATAACAAATACGCAACAAATCCCTGGTGGTGTTTACATATAAGCAACATCTCAAAGAACATGCAAAAGTCCTGTACTCGCTAATCTTAATATTAAAGTTACTAAATACAGTCAGTTTATGAGCATCGAGGCACAAATTGTCCGGAAAATACTATTGCGGTGCGATATCTTACATGCTTCTACAAGTGAGAACAGGAAAAATTCAATATTTACCTTCTCCTTTAGCTTCGCACATTCAACTTTAAACCTCATTTAAAATTTAACTTTCTGAAAGACTGGTGAACCGAATTCTTAACAAAACTAGATAAAAATTCATGCATAAGAAGAAACTTTAAAACTGAGAAGCCTGAACTCTACTATCTGCCTAATGCTCTGTAACAAAATAGAAAAATTATTCTATGTGTCGCAGCCAAAACGGCAAGATATGAGAATGGAGACTTACAATCACATTTTAATGGAAAAAAGTCTGTGCTTCTCACCACAAAACATTTTTCCAGGTTGAAATGCGTCAGTTTACTTAGAGTAGAAAATTTTAAAACTCCTGTTCTTCTTCAGCTTGATAAGTGCATTTAGACCGATGAAGGAATGGAGTTTCCAAAGTCTTTGTAAGTTGAGTCAGAAAGACAAATGTAAATCTGGCACTTAAAGTATTTGCCTCTTATTTGAATTAGGAGTAATATTGAATTTTCATTCAGTACTCACTATTTTATTACAATGGAAAGAAATTCCTCCAGCATAGCTAACACTACGATTACTTCTAAAGTAACCTGTATGATCGGAAACAATAATTTCTGGTCTGAAAATCAAATGCCTCTCTTATTTTCTGGTCACTATTTTCTTGTTATCCTTAGGGAATTCTATTAGTGCGGATATTCGTGTCAGGAAACCGAGTCATAATATTTTATGTTTCCGTTTTACTGGGCGTAATCTGAGAGGAATTGCTAGATATCTTATGTTTTATGGCGTAAACTGGTCCGTAATGATTATGATGGAATTTCGCTCTAATGGAAGAAGCAATTATTTCCCATATAAAACATTTTTGGGATTATCTATATGAATCCAAACTTAAATTTATTACTAGAGATATTTTGTTTTTATTCTTCTGAAAATTATAGCTTTGTAAGACAAATATCGAGTTTTTTAGATCAAATAGTTCAGAGAAGAATTTTAGTTTTATACCTTGGATGGATGGATGGATGGACCTTCCAATAAAAAATCTATTAATACTTTGCAAAAATGTTCGTTTAAAAAAATTTAAAACTGAATATCGAACATCCAAATTTTCGTTCCTATTTCCTCATATATATATTTTCCGTTACAAACTTTGTTCATTGTTCCAAACAACAACGAGAACACGATGAAAAGATCCCTAATTTCGATATTTGAACATTCCCCATCAACAGGGTATATATTTTCCAATTTTAACATCAGAGAATGACGAAAAATTCCGACCATCTGAAGCTGTATTTCGTTATTTTATAGCACAGTTTCATGTCAAGTTTAATACAGAAATTCTTCGTGAGTGTTTCAGTTTCACAATTATGTGGTAGATGTATATTATTAATAAATTACTGCCTGTAAAATGTAAATAATCATTAAAATTATTACAAAATTCTTAAGTTGTATCATCAAGGCACTACGATTTAATATACTATTTTGTCCCCGAAATTTCCTGGAAATATTTTGTTAGGTTATAGACAATTTAGAAACTCACATTATATCTTCCAAGACAAGAAAAGGGCAT
Organism: Euwallacea fornicatus; assembly: GCF_040115645.1. Taxonomy (NCBI): domain Eukaryota; kingdom Metazoa; phylum Arthropoda; class Insecta; order Coleoptera; family Curculionidae; genus Euwallacea; species Euwallacea fornicatus. The sequence continues at coordinate 3,077,369 of NC_089557.1, forward strand.
AAATAAGGTCATTTTTTGTCTGCATACATTGAACAAGTGTTGGTGGTACGAACACGTTCATGAGCTGCGTGAGAGGAATAATAAAGCGTATTATAACTGAGTTATGATTTTGATAAAACCTTCAGCGTTAAAAAGAGAGGAAATCGAGGCTATAGAAATCAAAACGAGAAAATAAATTGAAAAACTGGGGCTTGAAGCCGACATTGTGTTTTTCTAGTATCCTACTCACTCTATCTATGACTCTATGCATGAATATTAGACATGCTCTTTTTGCTTCTTCAGCTTCTTTTCTTTTTTTTGTCAAAGCTCTTTTCAATTTCTTACGAAAATTGGTCTATTGAACTCTTGCTTGCTATATCCGCTGCAATCAGAAGTCCTTTCTAACTGTTTAAGTTTATTTTCCAGCTCGGATGTTTCATAAATCCTTTTGGTTCGTTCAGGCACGGATTTTATGATTCCCTTTCTTCACTGCTCTAAACTAGACTTCATGATCATTTTTTTCGGAACTTCGAAAAAGCGATTTGAATTGCGGGCAGTTGACCTTTTAAACTCAAATACGTGAATTGCCTGTTAAGTGATCTCAGAGTGGCCGAGAGCACTAAATCGAAAACGATATTATAAGCTCTTTTATCAGAAAATAATTCGCAAAATTCAAATTTTCGGGAATTTAACATAGAACTTTCGAAATTTTATCATACGGTAACTTTCGCTGCCTTAGAATAACTTCAGAGAGTTTAAAAATAACTTTGAATATCGAAATCTTCTTAAAATTTCTAAATTTAAAATCGACTGAAAATTCAGTTTTCAAATAAGGTTCTTTTCCAATAGTTAATGCTGAATGCCAAAATTTCTTCTTTCAATACGTAAAATGTCCATACGTAAACATTTCTAGTCCACATGCGAATTTATTGATTCAACAAAGTTCATCCATTTTGAGCATTTGTGAGGTTTATAAATGCTGGTTAGTTCCAGCATATTTGTTTGCTGTTTAAAATATGTTGCAATTCAAAGAGTTGGTAACTGCGAGTTTTCAACTTGGGCATTAAATATCATAAATCAAATCCGTTTACTCTAATTCGTAACAAAATGTGAATTTGGAAAGCCCAGTTGCAGAGTGTAATTAAGATGTAGTTTTATTAACAACTCCAGAAAGAATGGAAATCGAAAGTAAATCATCATATAGATGCACTTTTGACAATTATTGTCGTTTTCGTTCCGCGCATCATTGTTTCCGTACAGGTGTCTGTGTCGAACAATTGTGGCTTTTCACCTAGATGGCGGTGTGATCGGAACTCGGAAGTTTCATTTTAACATCGTGCCATCTTTGTCTGGCAATGACATTGATTAATCGTTGGCTTTAACTGACCTAACCATTGACATTTGCCCTTTTCCTATTTTTGTGTACAATGACGTGGATTTTGCGCCTTGCATACGGATCTTCCGTTAACGAGGTGGAAAAAATTTGGGACACCCGGTATAATGTACATATGTGCATAATCACATTGTTGAAATATTGGAATTTAAGAAACAAAATTTATTTGTAATCTATTCTTGAAAACAAACCAACTTACGTGGAAGAATAAAAACTCACAAAGTATCACACTTAACTATCAATAGGAATTGACAAGATCGTTGGTGAACTTCCTTCTTGCGTTCTCTCGGAACATTCCTGAACTTTTCTGATTGCGAATGCTTAATGGTTCGGCATTGCGAAAGAATCTAATATTTTAAATTGCTCTTTCAACCTTGATCTGTTTCCATCCTTCCAAAGTTATTCCCTTCCTTCTTCCTCAGTCTCAAATCGATGAATGTAGTAGAAAGTACCGCTAGGCAAGTATTTTTGAATCTTTGTACCACGAACAGCATCCTCTTCAGCCAGGGCCCGACGGCAAGGGACCACTGGAGTAATGCGAACTCCACTATAACACTTAGTTGCCCGTCTCGTGTTTCCTCTGACAACTCAGCGATTACTATATTTGGATAATACCTCGGATCGGTGTAGGAATAGTAAAAAAACTGGCTATTTATGATAGAACTTGGCAACGTGGCCAAGCAATATTATGTTGGGTTAAGGTTCAGGTTGCAAGACGACATCTAATAGCTTATTATAAGTGTATAAGAACGTCTTTCAAGTACGCGTCACATATCGTAAAACACAACGCCCAGCGGAGTAGTTTGAAAGGCGCCATGACTGTAAAGGCTCGAATACACGAATATTACACAATATTTTTTATTACAAGTGCAACAATATTGCAACTAATTCACGCTTTTAGGTGTCATGAAATGTTATGTAATATATAAGTAAGGTCAAATCGTTATAATATTATTTCCTTTATACATTTATCATAAAGGCCGTTTTATGCACGCTCTGAGATACGCTAGGTGAGCGTATGTAAAACGTATGACCTGCGTAATAAACGTAAATTAATAGTTATTCACATAAAAATCTTTTTATTAGAATCTGAACAAACTAAATTTTTTGAATTTTCTCAAATATGAAAAGTGTGAAATTAAACTATCGTCATATATAAGTAAAGCATATAGTAAATAGAAAAGTATTTTTTTTTTAAAGGGTTAAAGGGTTACGTTCTAAATACACGTGTGAGCACATCGCCAAAGGCACCGTGATTGAACAACAAGGCTGTGATAACACTTTGTGAACCTGTATAAGTAATAAACCAGTCATAATTAAAACTAAATTTGAATAATTTACTACCCACTGGCTGATTACGGTGAACTTACCCTACATACGTTCGCACATAGTCTGTTTTACATATAGCACATAGTGTTATATTGTTTGCATATGATTCATATAGTTCGCTAGCTGTATCAGTCGATACCTCGGTCAATACTACCTTCCAAGTTAATTATCTCAAAATTTACATCCTTAGAGCAGATCTCAAACCTAATTAACATCAGGAACTGAATTATAACCTCAAGTATAATTAATAGCTCTCCAGCCTAATAGTCAATCAACATCATTAGCCGTTCTACATATCGTCAATGTATCCCAACAAATATTGAAAAGCATTACAAACATAATCATCATCGAATTCTCCTTTTTCATAAATTGCCGAAACTAAAGTTAACATTATTGAAATCCAAATAGATTTAAGTTCGCTTCTTAATACAAGAACCGATCAACGTCTCAATGTGTCATCTAACGTATGTCGGTTACGTTAAATTTTTGTCTCCCTCAATTCGCGAATGATAAAAAAAGGAAGGAGGACTATGACGCAATTTTCAAGTTTGCTTACAGAACTTGCACTTTAATGCTTGTAAATTGCAATAATTTTTCTTTTCCGGTGGATAGTTTCGTGATTCTAAAGGATTATTTTTTTAGCATATTCCACAAGTGCTTTTTAACTGAAGAACAGCTAAGTCTAATTTGAGAGTTAACAAGGTTGTTCTGACATGGCAGGGTTTCAAAATCCCGACACTTTACAGGCTCCAACAAATTAGAGTCAAATCTAGGAAAATATATGAGCTAATACTGAGCACCAAAATGTCATTGAAGATTTTAAGAGATTTTAAGCATCTTTAATAAGCTATTAAGCAAGTTTTAGAATTCCTTCTAAATTCCAGACGGAAATATTTTGGTAATTACGTACCTCCATATTTGCTCTTTAGCTTTCGTAAACTAGAGCAAAATCTTCAAATTAACACGCGCATACCAGGCATGAGCAGCAGGGGATCATTAAAGAGTATATTAGAAATTTCTAGCAAGTAAATAAATTCGTGAATTCATTTTTGACATTTATTTCGCCCTATATTTACTCCATAACTGCATTAAACTTGGATCAAATCTGAAAAATAACAAACCCACATGTATAGAAGCATGTTCGATAAATGAAGCAATTTACAAGACCACAAATAGTAGATACACGAACAGTTAGAAATCTGCTTTTCACACACAACAGTTTTTCCAAACACAATTCACCTGCTAGCCTGTAAACAAATTTAAATACAAATTAATGGATTTTCAAATGGGTCAGATGCGTAGTTCCATAAATCGTGGCCTTAAACTGTTTGATATCTATTGCTATGTGTATATGAATTGACGAGGGAACAGAATGTTGTAAAATCCATTCAAATGGTATTTAAATGGAATCACACTAGAAATAAGGCATTTTTATGGGAACAGCATGCTACATATGTACCCATGAAACATCAGCAACTTGCTTTTATCTACTATTAAATTAAAAATTAAATCGAAAACAGGCCGTTGAAGCCAGGGCTTCGCAAGTGTAATGAAAAATCGCATAGCGAAGGAAAACATTAAATCTCGTATATTATCGCTGTTTCCAACGGTTATTTTGGGTAATATCCAGCCTGTGTTGCTGAACTTTCTGTGCCAGTTAAAGTTGTTTTCCTATATTTATATATGAAACAAAAAATAAAATTCTGCAAGCGAGGCAGCACTTCTAAATGGCGTTTATAGCTCAGTGATTTATAAATATGTTCCATACGGTTGAGGCGGATTGTTCATTTTTTCTTTTATTTTCCTCGGAAATATCGCCTTACCCTCAAGTAGGAATTGTTGAAGTAGTAAAATAGCGCAATATTCGCAGTTAAAACTAAGTGAGAATAACATTCACGCTTTAACAAGAGCTTGGGTGGAAACTCTTGTTGAGGTTTCTGCGGCGAACCTGTCCACACCTAAGAATAAATCGCGCGCACAATGAAAATTTACGAAGTTTTTTATTTATTTATATGTGAAAAAGGTCTGAATTTCCTCTTCTCAATCGCTGAGCAATTGAGATTTTTGGCAAGAATCAGATCACTATTCTACCAAAGGTGAATTTGAGATAAGTGTTTTGATCATTACGTCTAATTTATCCTGTCTTCTTGAGAACTGGTGATTACTCTAAGATGTATTTATTGATATATAAATATATAAATATATGTGTGTGTGTGTTTTGAGGTTGATTTCTTCTTCAAGCACGAGTGACCAATTGTTACTCGCACTTACTGAACAAGCGACGATACATCGGTTTTAATTAAGAAAAACGTGTGCTCTTTCTTCGATTTTACGCTTCTCGGATATTTTTTTGGTAATGATGCAAGCATGGTTCCGTTAAATGTTCTGCCTATTATCAAGGACTTGCTGATATAGGCATATGTTCATATATGGTCCGTGAAATAGATAGTTTAGAACTTAATTCACGAAAACCTTAATAACGAGTTTCGAACACTGAATAATGACAATTACGGAAACTGTAAAAACACCAATAAATACCTCTAACAAAAACCTGTTTGAGTCTGAAACTGTTGTTGCTAAAGACTTAAATTACTCCGTGACTAGCACATGTCCGTAAGATGGACTTTGACTTTATTTCAGCTATAAAAGAAACGGCTCAAACTTTACGATAAAAAAAACAAACAAGAATTTAGATTAGGTCAAAATTAATGTTACATAAACCTTCTAAAACCAAACAAAATTTAACCCACATCTAACAAAAGGCTCTTAATTTTTTGTGCAAAGATAATAATATTATAATCCTTTCAGAAGACAAAGGTAACATCATAATGGACTGCATTGTCCACGGGCAAAAAACTGAGGGCCTTTTAAATTATAGGAGTTACTCAGTTGGTTTTAGCTGAGAATAGTGTGCAATTCCATAGCTACAACAGCCCCTACTTCTGGATGAGGCGCTATTCCCAAACAAAATGAGAGAAAAAATTGGTGATTTATGTTTTGGAAAGAAAGAAGTGCCGACATTTTATGCTCAATGCAGAGAAAAAAGGACTCTATCTGAAGTATGCTCTTAGATAATATGCTCTCTACTGGAAATTTCATAATATAATGGCTGAATGGCCCAAGTACCCCGTCGCAGTAATTAAAATTTTAAATTAAAGAGCAAGTAAAAGCAGTATTCCATAAAAATTCAGGAGACGAGGAGCAACAATGGGATTTAGAATTAATTAGAAGTGTCCTCCAACACTCCTTGAAATTTAAAATCAAAGTAAAAGTAAGTCGACATTGCATTTGAATAACGCTTCTTTTATTCATACCTTGGCAATAAGTCTCAACTAGCACAATACCGGGAGTTTCTAAAATTCATCCCCACAAAACAGGGCGATAAATCACTTAGCTTTTGCAGGTGGTGCAACTAAGCCCTTTTAATGCCCTTGCAACCAACATTACGCGAAACGAATGATAAGGATTTTGCAGCCTTGAAACAGGATTAGTTTTGTATACGTATATTCATCCAGAAACTTAAATTTAAACAACTATTTAGAGAAGAATAGCTTTTGAGAAGTTAAATTATATTGAATTTTTCATTTGAATGAGGATTTGCAGTCCGAAAACTTAAAGTTTCCAGTTACATTTTAAGGCAACATTTCTGTTCTCTAACTCAAATTTTTGTATTTTTCTTGCGTGTTTGTAGACATTAAGTTCCCTTGTTCAGCGTCTTCTTGCGACTGGGAAAGACGCGAAGACAATTGATTTTAAGGCTGACCAAGGGAATGAATTTTTCAATAAAATACTAAGAATCTTTAGTTACATGTGATAAACAGAACTTTTAATTAATATATTTACTCCGGCTTCTCTTTCGAATTTTCAGTTAGAAATATTCCTCAGTAAATTCAATAACATGTTTGTCGTGAAAATGTAAAAATAAAATAAGAGCGTAGAGCTGAATTTCTTTGTTGCTCTGATGTTGAAGTTGTAACATATTATAAACCGTGTTGGTGGAAGATATGCAAACATCGACGTTAGAGATCTTTTTACGGCTTGCTTGACAATTTCCCAAAAGAAGGGAATTCCGCAAAGTAGAGAATTTACGTGTGAGGTTTACATTTTGGGACGGTTTGTTTCTTTTCCAAGCGAATACCTATTTAAGTGGTATAAGCTTAAGATTGCGAATATTCGTCTTTTAGTTAATGCAAACTACCAGGAAAAAAAAATTTCCTACTCCTGATGCCAATATTGGCTTATCCAGCTCAGAACCCCAAGTCAATTCTCAAAACAAAAATTTTCAAACTTTAGATGGAGATTAGTCATCTGCTGTTTCTGTCCAATATTCCGGCGATAGTCTTTTTTTGCCTAGAACATAAAAAAAACTATATAAACGTTTTTCAAGGGCTATGGGTTTTAGAAATTAACCTGAACCAACGTGAACTAACTTTCTTTTTTTCTCGAGGATAACTATCTTCATAGGTACTCAGTCTGGTGACCTGTCGGTCAGATTACGTGGGATTCGTTCCAGACGAGGATGCCTACCCAATAAAAACCTCCCCTTTTCACCCTTCATTTCCTCCGAGACCGGCGCTAGGTATAACTGCAAAGGGAGGAGCCCGAACCAACCTGAAATAACTTCACATGTGCGTCTGGATTCTTCGTATTTCCTAACAGAACTTTCCACTCTTTTCCCTTTCTCTAATTAGCCAATTTTTTACCAACATTCTATCCATCAATTTTATATCACTGTATTACCCTGACCCATATCTTGCGAATGTAACATTTCTTTTTAGTTTCACACCCACAATTGCAATTTGCCGATTACTCGCACACATAAACAAACCTTTCTATGACAAACAATTTCAATTAGTGAAATTATGTTGTGATCAAGCGAAGCTTAAGACAAAGCAAAAGACATCTTAGCAATTCCTTCTAATTATACCCTATAAAGCAAACACATAAAATATAGCGACGTAGCTGCTTGGCAGGAATAACCACTATAACACAACTCACCAGGGATCCGGTTGATAACTGGAAAACGGTATCCAAGAAATAAGAAATATCCTTGATTTAGAAAAATGAAGCTTATAGAAATTTTTACTGAAAATGGAAAAATATGCTATTGCACATTATAACGTGATGCGAATATTCCCTATCAAAATTGTAATTTTGAATTGAGAATAATGTGGGGATTTATTATTACACTTTAAGCTAAAATATCAGCATTAGGTTGCGGGGGACCTAGAAATTTCATATAAATATTCAAATTGCGTCAATGTGGTGATAGGAAAAGGAAAGGCCTTGTTCTTAGGCCTACATTAAAAAAACTAATTTTCTCCGTTATTTTACCAATATCTCTAAAACTGACTTTGTTGAAATTATATGTGATATCATGTTTTTGTTTCAAACCAATAAATTTCTGGCAAAACTTCTACTTTTCTCTTCATAGCAAAGCGATTTTTACTTCTCTTCCTTATATCGTATTGCGAAGTTACCTGCGGCGCATGTAATAATTTTCCTTTATTTTAGAGGGTATTAGGCAGGCGATATCCTCCGGGTTTTCAGAAACTAAAATATTGTTTATTCGTTTCGTACATGGGCATGATATGCAGTTACATCTATTGCTTTCATTTCCCTACTGCCATCATTCATTGCTGTTCGTATATGCTATGCGATAATTCTCCCTTAAACTAAGATCATATATGCACGTCCTAATTCAAGCAATTTCCCATTCTATTCTTACGTTGAGAGACATCCTAAGATTCCCACAGAGACCTCTTTTATTATATTCAAAGAAAATGGATAGATGCAAAACTTCCTTATGGAAACCCTTTAGGGAGCTCCTATTGCATCGTTGAACTTGTACAAAAATTCTTCGGGCATTGAGCAAAAATAGAGCTTTCACGTGCAGAAATCGAGATTGTAATCTCAAGAGAGATTACAATTTCGTCAGATCATAAACTCTATTCACCTTTTAGTAGCTGACATTTGAATATAGCTACGATGATTTTCGAGACTCCTTGCAACTCTCCTCTTCATCTACCCAATTGATTGACGTTAGCAGCCACATAATAGTCATAAGAGTATTTTCTCCTATATTAAGACCGTACAATTTATTACTCAAATTATAAGTGAAACTGCTTTCAAACGTTCACGATATAAAATGAAAGAAAAATCAATTTAATTGTTAGAAAAAAAAAGTTTAGGTTGAACACTAACAGACAACCACAGTAAATAAGACTTTCGCCTATAGGCGACTAAGCGACAAGGGAATTCTTGCATCGAGTACTTTTCATATAAGTTCTCTTTTTTTAATTTAGGGGTAGTTCTCAATAGTACTACAATCTCACCTCCTGATGATGACACATTCCTGCATGAAATTGAAACCATAATTTTTAAATGTCTAAATATGTGTCTCTTGATGTCATAAACTGACCATTTTCCTACACAAAATGCAGCTCCAAAAGCATTTCTGTCACAACCTTCATCCCATTCATGCTGCCCTATTGACCCTTGACGTGTCCTGAAATCGGGACTAAATATTTTATTTACAAGTGCCAACTCGCATCCGAATTTTGTTCCAACCTGCTACTAGTTCTGACGACTCCCTTTTATTTCGATTTATAGCCGGATGCTGTCAGGGAATTGAATTTATTATTTTCCCGATGGTCCATATGAGACTCCACACTGAATTCTACAGAAGACATCTTGTCCGTTAGGTAGATGTTATAAAATTTAATTTGTACATGTTTGGACACGACTAGAATAGCGATAATGTGTAGGTTAATATGCAGTTACTGGTTGCAAAGTAAATAGACTTGAGAAGCTTCGGGACCACAAAATGCATACAATGCCAAACTCCGTTGCTTGCAAAACTGAATTAATTTCATTTCTCCGTTATCTAGCAAACAACCAATGAAGTTTTACCATTCATTGGTTAAAATTTATTGCTAACAACAATTTTACGAAACACCATTTCCCCGAATATAAATCGCATTAACCTCAATGCGAAAACCAAAATAAAGGCTTAATGGAAATGGCCAATTAAGTTCAGATGTCCCCACAATAAGAGGCAAAACATCAATTTTCTCGTACAATCCTCATCTTGCAAAGCTACTTTTATAAGTTTTTAACCCCTGAAAAATGTCCGTTGGTCTACTCTACTTTGCGCAATGTTCGGATTAAAATACCTAAGAAAATCCTGGAAAAAACGAAGGGATTATAAACCCAGGAAATCTTGCCATTCTGTCTTAGAAGCGATTATATTGATATAATTCAAATTCTTAGCAGAAGAGAAGAATATCTAGGGGTTTCTACTAATGTTGTCTAATGGTCAATGCAACCGAGCGGGTGTGCTTCAATTGTCACAAAAGTATAGTAGAGGAGCTCTCTGATTGGCCACTACGGGTACGCCCTCACTCCAAGTTTTAGGCGAACGCAAGAAAAGCGCCCAAATAGCTGTTTTCGACAAAAATTCTTGCACAAATGTTCTCGCAAAACGCTTTTGCTATCATCAACAATTCCCCAAAACACTTTCATTATTTCCGACTTAACTTGCTCTGAGAAAGAGTCGTTTTCGGCAAGCCTGGAGCTAATTTCCTGAGAGACATTACAAAGCGTCAAAGCGGACGTTTCAATTATTCCTAATCAAAGGATCAGGCATTTACGAGGCACGTAACCTGATAAAACAGCCCCCTGCTGTTGGAAGAAAAAGCTGGGCGACTGAGTTAACCGTCTTTTAACCTTAAGTTAAATTTATTTGTCAACTTTCCCGACGTGTGCTATCTGACTCTTAAAATTAGCACCGAATCGACAATAGCATATCCAATAACAATTTTACACGTAGGTGGATGCCATGTAACCAAAGGTAATTCGCTTGATGCCAACGCATGTTCGCCGGAAAATGCTTCTTTCGCTTTCGATTCAATTATAGTTAAAGTTAATCGATATTAGTTGGAAAACACAATTCGAACTGGTTTATTTGCAATTATAAAGAAATTAGAGGGAGATTGATTATCATGTGTACGCCGATAAAAGCGAAGTGGGTAGTCTTAACTATCAGTTTTGAGGGTAAATGTAAAAATAGTTCAAATTAAAAAAAAATTAACTATATTTCGAAAACTGTCAATCTTTTGAAAAAGCCGAGTTGAGTTCACTCGCGGTGTATCGCCCTCAAGAATTTGCGATAGGGTTTTGTGCAGACCGTTGAAAGATGCCCTATAGAAAATTCTCGGTGAAAACATCCAAATGCCACGAAGACACACAAAATGTAGTTATTTTACGTGAAGGTGACATCCTAGTGATAACAGCTGAATTCAGACAGGCACTGTTATATTTAAATGAAAATTCCCTATTTTTCGGATATAACATTCCTATGCTATTTTTCGTAGTTTTCCCCCATTGAAAGTAACTTCTATAGGCATGCCTTAAACTAATTTTATACCCGTGTAAAAATTGCGCATTGACGCAGTCTATTGCATAACCCATCAATAGGCTAAGGTGATTGCTTCCACATTTCAGGCAACACAAACTTTAATTAAAAGCTAATTGAAAATAATTACCAGGAAAAGCTATTTTTAACGGATATCAAAAACCAAATAGGTTTTAATCTAAGGTATTGCATACACATAAAACTCCCACCACTGCATCTACTATAGGAAATAGGAAAGTGTGAAAGATTCCACGTCGAATAACGATTTCGATAAACTCTTATTGAGCAGACTTCCAGGAAATTATTCCATTTTTGCAAAGAGGTTTCCATTCACCTGGAAATTTGTTTAATTTAGGGGAGAGATATTGTTAACTGGAAGATTTCGATATACAGCATGCTTCAGTTTTAATAGCATTCAAACGTCCAAAAATAATGTCAGTTTTATATATAAGCCAACGTCCAATAAGGCGTCCTTTAGCAAGTACAGGGCGTCCAAATTTCGTTTAAAAAATGGAGAATTTTTTATTTTTTCAAAAAGGGCTGGTGGTTCTTTAACGGAATTTTGAAGGTGTTGACGATTGTAAACAACGTACATGTTTTACTGGAAAAGAAAATTTTCACCTGTTCCAATGGCGGTCCTATCCCCGTGCTAGGAAATATTTTTGGCAACACGATTTTTAATTTAATTTGCATTATAATGAAGCTTTTAATGATAAAAAAAAACAATAAGTTCTTGAAAAGTGCCAATTTCGCTTTAATCGGAAACCACTGACATCATAAAATCATCAAGCCGGAAAGACAGGAATTTGCATTTCAATAAAAGTTGCATAAACTGTTGTTGAATGAGGTTTTCATAGCCGCAGAATTTCCAGCCCTCCTTGCAACATAGTACAAGCTTCCTTTGTCCATTATGGAGGGCTGAAATGGCCTTAAGGGCTTTGGAAGAATTTCATATCGAACTACAGGAACACACTATCAAACACAAATTGGTGCTAGTTCGACTCAAGAATTGTGTTCATTTAAAGAAATAATTATCAAAAAACTGCAAATATTTTGACGAAATAATTTTATAATTAGGATTATTAGCTAGCTCATTAACGTGAGCACAATTTCATACAATACATCATTCAACCTCGTGTGGTATTCCACATGTTTGTGCTGATTTCAGCCACGTGGCAAACAATTAGAGATCACGTCGCTAAAATCCGGATTTGTTAATTAAATAAGGATTTTAAATTAGGCATGAAGTGGTTGCTAGACGTTGATTTATCGAAAGTTTCTTTTCAAATTATTTACCTACGTAAAAACATGTAAGCATAAAGTTTTAGAAACAAAAAGACGAAAGGGCAAACAACGATCTCTAATTACAGTCGAGTATATACTTTCTCTGCTTTCTAATTTGAGCTCAGAATCACTTCCTGCATTCATTGTTCTCAAAAAGTGGAGGTCTTTACTTTTAGAATTCACCTCTCGTGACTGTCGCTTGGGAGCTCAACTGAGTTCATTGAAACCGGTGTTTTCGTTTAAAAAAAACATAACCTTGTTAATGTACATGAAAAAGCTCATTAATCGTATTTTCGCGGTCTCAGTTTTACTCCTCTTCAAATAAACTTGTCGATCAAACAAATAGGAAAGGTTATTTGTCTGGGACTTTGGGGTACAATTAAGTCTCTAATTAAGGATAGCAGTCCCTACAGAATGCCGTTATTCACGCTTTGATTTACAAGAATTTGTCCCACGATTTCATGTTTGACTTGTGAGTCTCGAAGTAATTTCACTGCTTGATTTAATAATTTGATTTCAGGCAGGAACAGATTTAAATTAAAAACCTTTAATTTGGAGACTTTCAATGTAAAACTAAAGAGAATGAAATGAATGTCATCCATTACGAATTTCTAACATTATACGATTATATTGGCAATTTTGTTTACTTTTTTGCAATTAAACCAAATCCCCCAAAAAGAAAATCTTATTGAAGATCAAGTTCGAAGTTATTGAGATTTCGTTCCAAGAATGAAAAAGAGTGAAAATTCCAAATACCATGAAGCAATAATATGGGATCTCAGCATAGAATTTTCAATATAATTGAAAGTCAATATGTGGAACGCAAAATTATCTCTAATTTAGACAAAATTGCAATTTTGTCTAAGTAAAAGTTTACTTGTAAGACCTCTTTACTACTCAAAATGCTGCAGAATTACATCTATGTAAAAAAAGCTCTCGACGGAATTCTCTAAATTGCAGATTAACGTGTAAACAGCATCTTATTTTATTGCCTTACCTCAGTTGAAAATGAAATTTTCTTTTAGAATTAAATTAAGTTCTTTTCCTTTTTCTGTGAAATTAAGGAAAACAAACGTCCATGCGTCTATATAATGTACAGTGGTTGATGATCTGGTAATTTCAAATATAATGCTCTTAATCGCAGACAAACTATAAGTGGTACCTTTTAAATAGGTACCTCCTTTCAACAGAAAAGTAAAACTTTTAGTATCATTATTAAACGAGGAAAAATCGAGACTCTTCTGCAGAATCAAGCAGATATGGAGAAGTCCACATAGAGAAATAGAAATTACAATTTCTCTGAACGTTTAAGTCTCGGTGCACCGACACAATCTTCCTAACAAGTACTTCTACTCTTACAGGTACTACTCCATCACCGAATTTTACAACAATCTGCTTATCAACCTTCCATAAACAATATTTGGCTTAGAGAACATTGCAAATGTAAACAACATTAAAAAATGGGAAAATGATTAATAATCGTCTATGTTTTTCCGCTAATTGGTGCAAAATCATGAAAGTAATTTCGATACTTTCATATCTACTTCAAACCAAAATAATTCACGAGTCAATTCATCTAATGAATAAAATCGTATCATAGCTATAGCTATGATATTTGACCAGGAACGTACCTGAAACTCAAAATCCACCATTTTTAACATAAACTAAGAAAAATTGGCAAAAAGTAACTTAATTTACTACATAATAAATAATTCTTAAATCACCTCTTGATTGCTAGTTAATATTCTTTGATAGAATGAGTTTTTAATATGGTCTAAAACAACCTGATAAATACGGCTCTGGACCTATCTTTGATTAGCCTAAAGAGGCATCATTCTTGTCTGTATAAGTGCAAAGATAAATATGCTGTTTAACAACTTTAAATTTATTGTACGCTAGATTAAAATTTTAAAAATAAATCTAAAGTAGTGTGGTGTGAGTCCTGAAGAGAGCTTTCGTAGGCATTCACGGTGAATGCATATAGTGAATGCACAAGGTAAGGCTGAAATGGATTTTTTTTTCACATATGAGCTTTCCGCTACATCAATCACAAATCTGGGTCATCCATTAATCCCGAATTAGCAATGATGATTTTGCCAGATTTTAGTGGAAAAACGTGTTTTGTATGGGGTTAGTTAGCGTTGCAAACGCCATTATGTTTGATTATACATTGGGAAAACATAATAGTTCGTGGGTAGAAAAAACATTAAATGTAACAAATTTCAATGACTAAGTACATTGATTTTGTACCTGTTTAACATTGGCCCTAAAATGTGTAGTTTTAAAGGTGACTACTGCAAGTGCAAGCATAGTTTACAAGAGTTTAGACGAGAAGTTTTCCAGGAGATGCAAAAGTTCGCTCCCTGGAGGATCGTTTAAAATGTGAATGTCGGTTTAAATTTTAAAAAATGATAATATTGGAACACGTTCGTACTCTAAAACACCATAAGAGAAAATGAGAACTTCAATAGAACTATAATTTATACCATTTTTTATGTTTCGCAAAAGAATTTTCATTCATGGCCCTTTAGTATTTTGTGTAAATTCGATACAAGAGGCAAAAGCAATTGTATAGTTTATAGTTTAACGCAGGGTAGTTCACTGTAATCAGGACTAATTTGAGTTAAATTAGTTGCAAGCGAAAGGGTTTAAAGATCATTAAAATTAGTGGGACAAGGTATGACCTTCTTTAACAGACCGAGGTTCATTCATGTGATTTTGTCATTCAAACCTTTAAAATGTCAGAAATACCAAGGAGCATGCGAGTATTTTATATTGATTCATGTCAGATGAGTCACCATAAAATGTTCCTTAAAGGTGCAATCAATTTCGAAGGCATATATGTATACATATCAAATAAACGTCTATTGGCTACAGAGTGGATCATTCGTTTAATTTTACTGCATTCTTCCTACTACTACTTACTATTTATTACTTAATTTCATAGTTGTTAAGTTCAATCAAAAGCCAACAGAGAAACACAAAACACAATAGCAAAAGCAGAAAAAGATATATTTGAAAAATATTGATTTAGAACCCGCAGATTCTATGTACAGGGTATTTTACATTTGACTCTCAATATGGGAGATCTCGGAAACAGTAATTCCTTTACAAATTCGCCTGGTCATTTATGTATAATTGAAAAACAACCATGACACTTGTCGATTTACGACGTCTACATCAAAAACCTTCATTGCCACGAGAAACAATACTTCGACTTTTTCACATTCTGCATTAGTGCACTCTACTTACACCATCTTCATGGTAAAAATTGAAAACCCCTATGTCAAAATGAATAGGTCGATAAATGTCAGATATTGGTCACCTGACAGGAACAGGCGCGTTGCCATTGGTGTCACACACGCGACCTAATTGCTTATTTTGGAAAATATATAATTAATAAAAAATAATGCACTAATAGTTAATGTGACAATACTCATTGCCGGAAAAAAAAATTCTAACGAAGAAATATGTGATATAATCAAAATCTACCACACTTCTAGGAAAAAAAGTGATATTCCGTTTCAGCAATATTTTGAAGATTGTTCAGAACCTTTGCAACCATGCAGAAGCTATTTCAGATTACTTTACCAAAACCTGCTAACTTATGGTACTTTCATCAAATCAAAAAATCAGACAGAAAAAAAATAGTAATTTTCGAATATTTCCGGAAGGAATCGGATTTCTTTTTAATTAAAAAAGCAACGTACTCCTCTCATTAATATACATCGTTGCCTCCGTTTATCCGGATCTGTATCTCCGACGATTTCCGAGATCCCTATATTGAGAGTCGAATAAGGGTCACCCTATAGTGTACAGTGGTTCAATCTCATAATTTTACCATAAAAAACTTCAGACAAACCGAGGAACGATGTTCGTAGTGGCCGAACTTGAAGATAAAACAAAAATTGTTTTTGGGAAATAAATTTGAGAAATAGCACTCAAATCTTCTTGAAAAACACGGTGGTCTCTTGAATGAATTTTGTTATACCAAATAGTAAAGTTTGAAAAGTCACAAGAAACATTTTCTCTAATTGTGAAATTTGAAGGCAAATCTGAAAAAAATTAAATAATTTTTTATAGTTACTCAATTTTCCTCTAAAATCAATTTCACAGTATTCTCGGATTAATGGTATGTAGTTAATTTATTCCCAACACGCTGTTTTGCCGTACAAGCTCAACAAAACCAAAACAACATGGAACTCCCGCTACACATTTCCAGACAAGAAATCACACAATGTGCCATTCAACAGCAACAAAATCAAAGTTTGTAAGGTCTGTAGGCGTTGAAGTGTATAAGATAAGTAAGAAGTTAAGAGAGTGATGTGGGGCAAAGACAATGGGTAAGAAGTTTTAACGAAGAAAGTTTTTGGTGGCACTATAAGGAAAATTCGATAAATGTTTCTCACCCTTACGTGATGGTTGTTACCGAAGAGAATTAAATAATGAGGACCAAATCAAGATTTTTGACAAAAATATAAATTGGTACCAGTACTAGTACTTTCTTATCATCTAGTTATTATCAGCGAGTATTGCATAAGAATTTATAAAGGAAGAATTTCACTCAGATTCATTCAGTTTCCTGGTCAAACAATTTTCTTTTCTAAAATGATAATCCTGTGGAAAGTTGCAGAAAGGAAGAACTAAACTACTAAAAAACAACCGTAAAATTAGCAGGGCTTATTAAAATAGCCAACCTGTTGGCCGCACTGTGCCTGCAGACCCTATAATTCAGTTATATAGCATCAGCTCTAGCTTTCGAGAACAACCTGAAACTTTTAATTGAGAAAGTTACACTTCCGTGTTCGACTTCTACCCAGGACTTTTTTAAATGCTGCACACATGGAGGAGTATAAATTACAAATGCCATCAATTCATCAAATGGACAGCAAAAAAAACACAAAAAGAGGGACATTGCTGGAATAAATATGAATCCGAACGCGCATTTTGCATATTCGAAGCACTTGGACAGTCCATGCGTCATAGCCAGCCAATCAGGTACTGGCATCTCTAGGCTCTTATGAGGCGGACAACACTCGCGCTCAGTGACGAGAAGCAACCATTAACCTGATTATATTGCGTAAATAAATTAGAAACCATTATTAATTAAGCTTTGTAGAATTTTTTACATTGGGAAAAATTTAATCGCTATCAAATTTACTGACATTTCCATCAGTGTCCTACTACTGTAGTTTCCCGTATCGAACAGGAGGTAAATGAAAATTTCCGATTAAAAATTTATCGGAAAATTTTAGAAAACATGTTTTCACAATCTTAAATTTATGTGGATCAATGATAGAAATCTACATGTATAATATACAGAGTGATTCATTAACAATAATATAGTCAAAAGCTGGACATACTATCTATCAGATGGTGACGATTGAAGGAAAAATTCCTTAATCGTTAAATTGATAGTTACGAATATATACGGGGTGTTGAAATTTTAATTAATTTTTTTGCTATTTTTCTAAACATATCCAGGTTTGATAACTGAAAATTTGTAAAGTTACATTTTTTAGGCCACAAATAAGATACGTTTTGTAATTAAAAATGAAAGTGCACTGAACTTGTTTCGCTCTTTACTTTTGATATTATCAAATTTAAATATAGTGTTCGTTAAAATGGATTTTCTTCTAAAACGAATTAAGATATCGAAGTGACACAATAATACGTAATTAATGCAACTATAATTGCTTTTTCAGATTTTGAATCAAATTTTATGTTAGATATACAGGATAGAAAGTTGTTCACTTTAAAGTATGTAAAATAGCCGTAAGTGGAGCGTTCTATTAACAAGCAAAAATTACAAAACATGTTTTATTCATTACCGAAAAAAACATAACTTTATAAATCTTCAAATCACTAACATAGGTATTTTCAAAATAATGACGGAAAATGAATTAATATTTTAACTTTCAATACCCTGTAAATCGAAAAGTACCAACTTTCCGATAAGGCATATTTTCTCCAATCGTCACCATTTAACGTGTAGTATCTTCAGCTTTTGGTTGTCCCATTCTTAATGAATCGCCCTGTAGAAATGTGTGAATATTCAAAAATTAGTCCTCATGTAATGTGTCCGGCTTTTTTAGAGTCCCTACCTATTGGAAAATAAT
The DNA here is from genome assembly GCF_040115645.1 of Euwallacea fornicatus. NCBI lineage: Eukaryota > Metazoa > Arthropoda > Insecta > Coleoptera > Curculionidae > Euwallacea > Euwallacea fornicatus. The sequence continues at coordinate 3,095,889 of NC_089557.1, forward strand.
TTGTTGCTTCTTTCACCCGCTGATAGATTTAAGTAACTATCCATGTATTTTCTTAAAGATATGGTAGCTTTTTGAGTCTTAGACAGTCAGTACTGCACCCCATTTTTTCAATTTCATCATCTTATTTTACAGACACAAAAACAAAACTTTGATCTCAGCCATTTTTCTCTTTCTTCCAATAACAACTGATAGCATAATCTCAAACATGCCAATCAAGGCCCACAAAAAATCATACAATGCCAAACTTTCAAGTCGGTTTGCCGAGATAATCGTCCAAGATGAAGGTCAGATTAACACCTACAGAGCGTTGAAAACCTGTTAAAATTCATAAAATAATGCTAATGTCTTTCCTTCATAGGGGCTGAAAAAACAAAATAGGTGGCTGAACTTCGCATGTGGTTACTGGAGATTCATTACAAAATCAGACTAAATAAAGAAGATAAGGGAAGAAAATTCGATCTTATTTAGCACATAAATTGGGACATCGCCGAGGGGTGACAAACACGCCATTGCCGCTCACAACGTATGAAATTGTGTATCGATTTCCTTAGTTGGGGCCACATCCAAACCCTAAGCATTCTTTGGAGATCAAACTTAACTTACATGTGTAGGTGGAACTTGGATATTACGAGCTTTTATTTCTATTGCTTGTCCGTATAAAAGACTCTGCAGCTAAACTAAATCGAGTCTCTAACCCAAATTATCCTTTAGAGGCAACTATTCGTCGACTGAAAGGGCTTCTTTCACTGTACGTCCTCAATTCGAGCCAAGTCCGGTACATTCAAAGCTAACAGCTATTTCAACATTCGTTAACCATTGAAAGCATGGAAATCCAATTTTCATCCCCCGTAAATGGGCTGATGGTCCGCTTTGCATTTCTTCAAAAGTTTCAGTAGTAACACCCTCTATAATCAATATTTCTTTCCTTCACACGAGATGCATTCGATTATTAGTCTGCGTATTTATAGTCTTTGTAATTAGTAGTAGTAAAACAACAATTTCCTTAATTTGTTTGCCTGTAGTGTGATGCGGTGTCATAGGCGATGGTGATGGAAATATGATATGGAGTATTTAAGCGCTCCCTTGTAATTTATCAAAAATAATATTAAGCACCTCTAAAAGCTTTGTATTCTTATCAGAAATTGGTAACTAAATACCTCCAATAAAGGTAAATTAGTGCAGTTGATTATTATCCAATATAACGCAGTCCGCGCTTTCTTGTTTCGCCCGGAGAATCAAATTCGTTTCCGCGACATTCATCATACATCCACACAGGAAATCTGCCAGCTTAAAGGTAAAAACTGTGATTAAAATCTCATATGAGTGCCACTTCTCACGATAAAGTTCATCATCATTGACTGTTTTAGTCGATTTTTGAGGAAAACATTGGGAAATCTGCAATATTCACACGGCAATAAAGATAAGTTTATTTTGCTAAAAATATTTACTACAGTATCGTGGTCCTTGATCTTTGTAGTAAACTTTATCACCCTTTGTATCTTAGTTATATGCACATAAAACTAGTTATTCCTTGCTTCAGATGGATATAAAAAATCTCCCTACCAACAAGCAGGCTCAAAAGCTGCTGAAAAAGCAGTTGGATGCTGTTGCAAAAATCAAGGAGGAATGCACAAGTCTGTACGGGCCAGATGTGGGCAGTAATAAGCCGTATGTGGATCCTTCTACGCAAAGTAAGTTATTTTTCAAAAGTACTATTTCTCTGTTATTAAAAGGCGATTAGGTATAATATGGAAGAAGAAGAGATCTTGGGAAAAACCAAAAAGCTTTCTAGATTAGCAGGTAGTTAAATGATTGCCGATAAATATCAACATGTATGAAAGTTCCTGAAATTTTGCCCCGAACTTCTTTTTAGTTTAAATGAGAAGAATACAGGCCTGGATTTTTTACTGCATTTTGGGAAAGCTTTTGTCTCCAGTTCAATTATTACACGATCTGAATTTTTCAAAATAAAATATAAAGTCCGACTATGGACTTTCAAAAGTTTATATACGCTGAAATACCTTGTTTTTTAAAACACCATAGTATTTAAAAAATCGTTAATGCTGCGTAAACGCTAAATATTCCAAAGTTAAACTATTTCTCGCAGAAAGTAAACATTCCATTCAATTAAACTCTATGAGGCAAACAGGGTAGCTCAGTGTCGGTGGGGGTATTAAACTCTTTAGGTAGTTCCTTCTGTTTCTTGCCTCAATTTCTTTTCTGTCCTGTCTTTTGTTACAATCAGTGGAATGTCCGCAACACAGATTTCTCTTTTGTAATTTCTTTTTTTCTAATTTTGCAATTTTTACTTCAAATTAATTTCTGCTTAATTTTTTTTATAACAACTTTAACGATTCCAAAATATTAATCAAAATCAAATACCATTCGAGATATTGTTATTCAATAGAAAGGGGACTGATGAAGCAAGCGCTCTTACGCACCTGCAGAAAGTGATTTTCTCACTCAGTCCAAAAATGAGTAGATCTTTCATACGTTGATATTGACCCACATTTCAAAACCAAATCTCATTGTTTATTCAATTCTTCAATTATCTGCTTTATTTTGTGGTTATTTATGCCTAATTTCCTTCTCTATCTATCTGTAATAATCAACCAATTCAATTTCAAAAATTCAATGCAACCAATGGAATAATCGCAAAGCAGATTTGCTTGCATTTTCATTTTGTAATTTTTCATTATCAACAGAGCACGTGTTGTTACTAGGGATGTCATAGATGTTTCAATTTCGTCATGTTTAAAAGATTTAACTAATTCGTAATCTTTTTAATGCCTAAAAGCGTTCGGTAGTTGTAATATTCTTACTCTTGTAATACGTAATATTGGGTAATGTTCATGTATAAGACCCTTTAAAACTCTTACGCGTTACGAAGTACTTCGCTTAATGTCCCATTTTGCAACAAGTCGCGCGTGCTTTAAGGACTTTCTTATGCACTTAATATACTGTCTTCACTTGGTTCATATTCATTATACACTCTTCTACGTAAACACTCATAATTCCAAACTTTTACAATTCTTGTTCCACTCCTTGTTATATCTACTCCTGTAAACGTCGCAAATCCGCATTACTTTAAAGCCATAAAAACCAAAATATTTCTAAGAAGTCTCGAGATTTTTCTGCTTTCCAAAGTTTATAAGGCCAACTTTCTGCATACAAAAACAATCAAAATACTGACAATATTGTGAACCTTAGAGAATTTTGTCTGAGACCCCTACAATTAGATTTACATGCGAATTTTCTTAATTTCAATTAAAAAAAAATCACTTTGGTGCATGCAACCAAACACGAATCGGCTTCGTTTATTCCAATTTCAACAAGAAACATTCCAATTTCACTTTTAATCCAGACGAGTCCCTAATACTGAACAGGTTCGTTCACACTCACGAACTAATACAATATCCAATTTTCACTTTTTAGATCTATATTGGGTGACAAAGAAATAAATAATGGGTACCTATAGCCTGCACTGTAGGTCACTGCAAAGGAATTTACCCTGACTTGGTTTTTAAATGACATACGTTCCCATTTTTCTATTCGATAAAGGAGTCTGGGCTTGAAAATAACTTATTTGCATTTTCAGGCATCATGTGCCCACCTTATTATGATACCATGGTTTGTTGGCAGCCAGAATTTCCAAATACGACATCCGTAATACCCTGTCCATCGTACATTGTGGGATTCATTCCAGTGAGTATAAGATACTTAAAAACATCACTATCGCTTCAAATAAAAATATATTTTTCTTTCATTGTAAACATCACATAGTTAAATCAGATCCCTAGATACGCCACTCATCGTAGAGTTCTTTAAAATTTCAAAATCAATAAAGATAGGGCCGTACGGTCGGAAAATCTTTCAAATGAAAACCAGCCTTTAAGACAATTACACAAAAAAGGAAAATTGCTGTAACTCCAATAATTTTTAAGCCGTGCTTACGGACTGGTGGAAAAATTCTCCACAATACAAAAATATTCTATTTAAATATTGGCATAAACAAAATCATGAAAATTATTATCACATCCAAATTTATTAACCAATTTGTCTTAAACATCTTTATTTACATATAAAAACTATACATAAACAAAAATCGTCCCTCTCTTTCAGTCTCCATCTTCCTCGTTCATGTCCTCATCTTCCTGATGAGAAGCAATCTTCTCAAATCCTCCCTCTTTACTCCACCTCGCCAACAATATCAACTTAAAAGTAGCCAGTCTATGTTCCAACAATTCTAAAATCTTGGCCTGCTCTGGAGTCAGAATGCTCCCTTCTTTACAAACTTCAAAATCCTTTATCAAAGTAACTACACCTAAAATACTCAGTCAAATATAAGCGTTTTTGCAGACGCAATTTTGTAAAACCTCTATCAAGTTTAGTAGGCATTCCCAGCTGCCTCAGGTAAGGTTCAATGGCATGTGAAAATTGTTTTAGAGGGCCTTCATTTAAAATTACAGTTTGTGTTGATTTGAAACCAGATCGAGCAAAATCCTCAACTGAATAGTCATCAAACCACTCAGTTACTTCTTGCTGTGTTGAGTTAGTGAATAGTAATGCACACTGGCCTTTCATGCATGCTGAAAGCTATTGCATATGTTCATTAGGATAAATCAAAGCAAAAAGTGAATGCACTTACCTTATGCAAACCTTCTTCTACTTCTTCTTCTTCAGTTCTGCCCAATCCTATGGAAATTACTTTATTTTTTCCAAAGAAAAACCTACTGGGTTTCCACTGTTCTCTCACTTCCTTCATCTTCTCATTTCTCATATTTTTGAATGTGAACAAATATATACTTTGATACTTTTGGACGCAATTTCTGATATCGTCCACTATTTTCTGCTTAAGGGCCAGGCCTTTTTTATCAGTTTTTGTTAAAGAAACTGGAAAAAAGGGGTTGTTTTTTTAGGTTATATTCGATTAGATAGCGATTTTGCGATTGGTTTAAGGAAGAAATGTGGGTCCACACTTACTTTTCTTATCTCTCTTCGATTTGGGCATCTTTGTGGGATTACTAATTAATGAAACAGCTCGGAAACAGTTAAAAAATTAATGAAATGCCGAAGTAAAACAGAGAATATCAACACCAAACGCCATGAATAAAGACCACGTGCGCTGCTATCAATTTCAGTACTCGTCGCCTGCGAACTATTGTTCTCTCTATTTTCATACGTCCAGGAATAAGATCAGAATGCAAACGAAATATTACATCGACGTTTATCTAGGTAGTCTCGCACAACCTCGATCAATACTAAGTTTAACTTGGGTCGATGCCTAGAAGATGGCGCTAGCAAAACATTATAAGAAATTGTATTCATTAAAGATTACGTTCCTTAATTTGCGCATCCAGCAATACATTTTATGATTTAAAATGTTCATACTCTTAAAAGAATTTATCGCAAAATTATCGTTTTCCTTAGGAAAATAAAGCTACAAGGTATTGCACAGAAACTGGAGAATGGTTTATGAAGGAGTTCGAGGGTAAATCGTCCCCTTATGCCGATTATGATAGTTGTTACACGAACCAGCTTATCACTGTTTTTACAAACTTCAGTGAAGGCAGTATTGGAAGCTGGGAAGATAGCTATTTATCAGAAAAAGCTGCGGTAAGCTGCATTTTTGAGCAACATAAACCAAGAAATTTAATATGTTGTTTATGGGCTTTTAGGATATGATATCCCTACTAACTATGATTGGCAACGCTATATCGCTAGTGGCATTATTAATAGCTTTCACTATAATGTTCAAAATCAAGTAAGTTTATTGTAGTTCCTTGGATTTTCGAATAGGAACATAAAATATAAATTTTTATCTCCTTTTTGTTACCCTTAATCTCGTGCGTTGTTGAGACCTTTCTAATTTCCAATATACTAAATTATTTTACAGGAAATTACATTGCGCAAGAAACATCCTGCACATGAATCTATTTGCCTCGTTTATCTTGAGGGCGTTTATGAGCATCCTCAAAGAAGCACTATTTGAAAATGGTTTAGGATTGAGTAAAGACTTTATGGAGCACAATGGAGGGACATTTTTCCATGTGAATGTCAATGTAAGGGAATAAAGCTTATTCGGTAACAACCCACTTTATTTCATAATTATGACAGGATAACAACTTTGAATGCAAACTAATCGTCAGTATAAAACAATATTTCCAAACGGCTAACTATTCCTGGATCCTAGTTGAGGGTCTATACTTAAATAACCTGATTTTGAGGGCTTTATTCACAGACTCAAACAAGAACCTGCTTTATTATATCATATTTGGTTGGGGTAAGCGTTATATTAACAGCCAAACGAGTGTTTAAGGTTTATTTTCATCTTTGTACAGGTTTTCCAATTTTGGTGGTAGTCCCATGGGTCACTGCTAGGATTTTAGTGGAGGATGAGCTTTGTTGGACCAAATCTGACAATGCTAAAGTTTTTGCCATTATTAACGTGCCAATGTTTGCTTCTGTCCTCGTAAAGCATTATTTTTCCAAATAATATATTTCTCTCATTCATCTGCTTATAGATAAACCTGGTTCTTTTTGTCATCATCTCGGTAGTTCTATACAAGAAGCTAAAATCACCGGTTAACGAGGATTCCAGAAGGTACTTGAAATGGGCTAAATCGACTTTGGTTTTAGTACCACTCTTTGGAGTAAACTCGGGAGTACTCATGCTACTCTATTTATGCAACATGCACATCATATGGCTCATTTGTGATATGCTTTCTGGGAGTTTACAGGTACTGTTCCCTCAACAATTATCTGTATTTGGGAAATATTCAATCTGCATTTCAGGGTTTCTTTGTGGCGATACTTTACTGCTTCCTCAACGGTGAGGTGAAATCCGAGGTTAAGCCGTACATTACCAGTTTGCTGATATTTTTAGCCACAAACGATATCACCAAGTATTGCTTCCCTAAACGAGAAACGTACTTGAGGTTTGAGCCCTCTAGGCTCTTTTCGACATTAAACTTAAGCGTCAATTTTGTAGCTCAGCCGTGGGCAGACAATCAGTTTGCACGACGATGTCTTGTAGCTCTCTCTACAACAACGGTTTGAATCCGCACCGCAACAGTCGGACCAAGTTTGACCAGCTCTCCAAGATTAAGCTCAGCAATCTACATGGAGGTACAGGTAATACTGATAATAAGCGATTAATTAAAATACAAATATTTTCTTTAGATTGCACTAAAGAGGTGTTTGTTCCTAATGGGGTCAAACACTCAGCGTCGAAAAATGGAGCTAATGGACATCAACATCAGGGCCACTATACGCCCAATTTGACTTTCGTCCATGGAAGGTACCCCCTTTGTGTAACCACAAACAATGCAAGTAGAGTATAATTCATATGGGCAATTTCTTAATAAGTTTTTATAGGTGGATTTGTCTTTCGTGAACGACACAAGGCAGCTACCCATTTGCGAAGAAGAAGTTTCCATGCTGAACGATGTTGACTTGTCGAAGGAGAAGTAAAAAGGCGAAAACAGCCAAATTGTCAAGACTATAGTGATAAGATCCCAAGAACGAAAACTAACAATTATTTTTTTATTTAATGAAAAATAGGGAAGGATTGGTATTTTTATACGGCTCGTTAAACTACGTATAACCAAAAATAATGAGTAGGGAAAATGAAGGTACCTACAAGTATTAAATGGTGAGATAATTGATAAATGAGGGAATATTGTTTTTGATTAAGGTTGATCTGTTGTGTGAGAGAAAAAATACAGGGTTCATAATATAAAATATTTTAGTGTGATAATTTCTACCAATCTGCTAGACACCAATAGAAGAAATATGTAGATTCGCAACACTATTCGTTAAGTACATATTTTTCATATAAATAGAATCCATTGGGTTTCCCTTCAAAAGGGAATAAACTGTTTAGATTAAACACGTCTAAGAATTATTTTATTTTATTCTTAAGAAATGCCCGTGTACTATAATATCTAGATGTTAAAATTTTAAATATTGTTAGCTACTTATCAAATTTGAACAACTTATCATTGGTGCTATATTTTTATTTATATTTGTATAAAATTTTCTGAAATCGTAATCGATTATTTCAGGAGTTATTAATCAGTATGCTAACTCCTAACAATACAGAAGAGCCATTAATACAATGGCAACGTAGAGTAATCACTATGTGGCACTATTTCTATAAAACACTTGAAATCTTAGGGTTTCAGAGCAAAAATGCACGAAATCGGTGTGTAAATTTTAGGAAATTTAGGATTATTATTGTATATTTAAGATAACAATTTTATTTAATTATTTATCACAACTATAAAAATATAAAGTGGAAGGCACACATTTATTGTAAATACATATCTATTAAGTACCTACTTAAAAACTTCTTGAAGGTGTACCTGGATTTTGTTTTAAGTTTTGCTGTTTTTATCAATCTGTACCTACTTCTAATTAAAAAATCGTTAATTTAATAAGTAATTATTATAATAAGTCCATTTCCTAATATTGCTTCTCCCAAATTTATATATATGTATAATAGATTTATGCATTTTTAGATCTTCTATAAGCAATTTCTCCACTTTAAGAATCGATAAAAAAAATTATCTTTTCTATGCTTTCCTTGGAATTTTTAATGGAGTACACGTACTGGTGGGAAGAAAGGATATATTTGAAAAATATAAAAATACTCCTTTTTTACAAAATTTTATTGTTTTATGTTTTTGCAAGAAGGTTACAGACAAATACATAACTGCCAATAATATATAATTAGTTTTGATATTTGAAAAATAACAGAATAATTACTACCAATAAATTAACCCCACACTACTTTTGACGATGTTAACACGTAAAAAAAGTAACATTTCATGAAATAGTCATGGGGCGTGGCTATTAGGCAACAAATCTCATCATTTTAATGAATGTAATAGCCGCAAAAAAACACAACTTGTCTTTATTAATCATAAAAATGTTTTTTTAATTATCAATGAAAATGAATAACATAAAAAAGAGCAAGATCAAGGCTTAATAATTCCCTGAGATTACACTCCAATAAGTTTATCCTACATTTTCAACCAGAAATTACAGAGGGTCAAAAAAGAATTAGATTTTTCAAGTTTTTTGATTGCGTATTAAAATATAACTTAAGGAGTCTTGCGTCAAACTCCTCTAATAGGGCTCACAAATCGATTCAATCAATGAGCTCATTTCGGCATTATCCTGCTTCAAACACCCATCAATATGCCTCTTCATCTTCCCTTCTTCAATAACTTTCATACAAAAGGGACAATTGAAACTACTCCCCTCCTTTATATCATCTTCATTAAGTAGTTTCGTACTATCGAAAACACCGCTCACCCCTAAACACTCCTCCTCTAAATGCTTATTCAAATCGGTCTTCCGAATCTCTTTTCCACACGCTAAACATTGAGTAGAGTTAATATTTTTGTAAGGAGATGCATATTTGTCGTCAAACTCATTACAGAGGCCTAGATTGCAATCTTTTAGGTGAAGATTGAAATCTTTTTGGGAGATCTTAACATTGCATGCAGGGCAAGATTTATCTTCTTCAAACACATCTTCAAAGTGCTTCTGAGAACATTCTGTTAAGTGCTGTTCATATTCTACTATCGCCACCACCGCAGTGCAGATTATACACTCTTTAGTGTGTTTGCTAGACACATCAAGACATTCATCTAAATGTGGATTCAAGTCTTCAGATTTAAATAACTGGCTGCAAATCGGACACTTCACTCTATTCTCGTGATGTTTAGGACGTTTGCTGGTGTTGGTTGCAAAAGAATTTGGTCTTTTGCTTGACTCCCCAAATTTCTTTAACCAGTGCTCTCTTACAGTCAAATAGCTTGAGTTATATGACGAAGAGATGCTCAAAGACCTTCCAGGACCCGTAAAAGGTTGCACCATATGTTGAGAATTATTGCTCGCTTTAGTTTCATTGCTCAAGGATCTTCCAGGACCGGAAAATGGTTGAACTTCATGATTCTGAGCATTTTCTTTATTAGAAGCTTTATCTGTTTTAGTGACAACAAAAGTACTAGTGCCAGCTTTCTTCAGATAAGTGTTATTCAACTGCTTTTTGTGTTGAAGGTTTGTAAAACCAAAAATGTTACTGCTTTCAGTTGGAATGACGTTGCTGATTTGAGGTTGGTTAATACTAACAGATTCATTGCTAACAGTGTGAATGTTAGTTGGAACAGAAATGTGCGGATTTAATGATGGCTTGACTATGTTTGAAGTGCTGTTAGTGATTGGAGTAACATATTTCCTAATGTCAGTGTTGAAGTTTGCTTTTTGTTTTGATTTGGTAGTTTTAGAGGGCTTTGCAAGTGCTTCTGGACTCTTCACCTACAAAAATATTTGCGCTTTATTATATAATCTATCATAGTATAATATTGCCATGCCCTTAAAGCAACTATAACTCTACTTGGTGCACTTAGAGCCACGAGAGAAACAAATAAAATATTTTGAGGAATCATGCATAAACTAGGTAAGAGACGCCGCGTCTTTTGTTGTATAAATTGAAGGTTGTTTTGAACCAATGTTTAAGGCTACTGGGGACACCCTAAAAAAAAAATAAAATTTCAGTTCATTAAGATAGGAATAATAGCATAGTTAGTATTTAAGGGATAATGAAAATTATACTGGGATGGTGCTGTTTAGTGATTCAGTCCAATTGAGGCGTTGTTAAAATTGTTATTCCTCTAGATCCTAGGTAAAAAATGTGATAATCTATAAATACTCATAAACAAAAGAGCTTTAAACTGTGAATAAATGCCTAGCAGAATAAACCATCAGACCTACAAAAAAATATTTTTATATTGAGGAGTTATTTCAAAAATCTGAAAGGTGGTTTATTCCTAAGAAACAAATTAACATAGAAAATATATTAACAGGATTCCTCTTACACATTCTACACGAGGAGAAAACTACCTCCTACGAAAACACCAAATAATCTTCTATAAAGTACACCTCTACATCTACAAATAGAGGTTAAATCTTGAACAATAACTATACTAAACACTGACATTTGTAATAGCAATAATTAAAAGTACCATATTCTAAGCTTAAATTGGAAACAAAAAAAGTTGGAACTCATGGAAATTTAACATATTTCAAATCAATTTTACTTAAATAATAAAAATCATAACAATGTTTGAAGTGATCATCTTGATATTATTATGAAAACAAAGATTTGATAAATAGCATACCAGCTGAATAAAGAACCCCATAAAAATCTTTACTGTAACTGGTGCTGAAAAATAACTTTACCAGAATTGGTGAAGTTGTTTTTGGAGTTTAATGCTTACCTAAATTGTGCAATTTTTTTCTGATTTGAAAAATTGTTTAATCCAGGATGTAAACACATCTGTAGATATTGCCCTGTATGAGATAGCTAATTTATATTCAAGCTTAGAATAGATATTAACAAGCAGTTTACACAACAAAATACCAAAAAATAAAAATGATAAATACCTTAACAAAATTTCCCCCACATTTGTTGAGATGATCATTCCACCATCGGTCATTAGGTCCTGGAGGTCTGTTAGTTGCCCTCCTTACTGTCCCAAAGTAAGGATGCCAATGCTGACAAGGTCCATTGCACCTCCACCAGTGCTGCTGGTACAACCTCACCTCATCATGAAAGTCATGGTACACTGTTATATTTGTTCCTAAAAATCCCCTTCATGAGACCCATATTAATTGAAAATGAACCCTAAATATAAACCTGTTTCTGCATTTATTCTATACATATGACTGTGAAACTCTGGTCCATGTCCATCTCTATCTCGATTATTATTAGTAACAAATAAATAAGCATGGATCATCTCATGCAAAAGTGTCTCAACTAAATCCTTTCTGGGTCTAAGTTTCAGTAGTGGTTCGCTGAGTGTTATAGAGCACAAGCCCCCTCTGCCTTGATATGAACATACTCCAGCACAGGTAGTCATTCGCTTGCTCCAGGAGACTGTAACTGAACCTAGAGAGCTCCAAAAGAACCTCTGGTCAAAAGCAGTGAAAAGTATATGTATGTCTGGAGTTGGGTCAATAACTTCCCAGGATGGGTCAACAAGACATTTATTTCTGTTAGGATTTGTGGGTGCCTTATAAACGAGGTTACTGCTAGATCGTTCAACTTGCTCTTCAGTATTAAATTGATCTTGCAACTGCTTGGCAAGTTGGTGGTCACAGGTGGTGTCTTCTTTACGTTTATCCTCTTGTTCTAACTTGTACTGCAACAGCAGAGCTGTTTGAAAATCCAGCTCCATGTTAGCAGGGTTGAAGCTTCTTAGAAGTTAGTTCGCGTTAACGAGTAGAACAGAAATTAGAGAGAACCCCCAAAAAATTTTTTGCACTTTGGCGTGTGTAATAATGGTCGCACAAACATAGGGAGGGTTTACAAACAGTTCTTAATTGATTATCGATTAATTTACAATATAGATAATGGGTTTTGTTTAAACTAAAACATTCTGCACCTTTAAATTCAAGTATAAAAGTAATTCATGGAATGAAACATTAAAAAAATAAATAACAAGTCACCATTTAAAACGATCATGAGTGACATTAACTGATTGACACATGCAGAGCCGACAAATCATATGTCAAACTGCAACCTCAAATACTTGTTAATCTAACCTTACTTTTTGAAAACCTTCAAATTTTTAAAATTTTCTTTATATTTTCTCAATATTTCGTTATTAATGTTCCTTTAGAATCTCGCCCTAATATGTTAAAGGCAACTACTGATATCCTGTTGCGAAGTACGCTCCCCAAAAATGCCGCTTTTAGACTATTAACGGTTACCGCAGATGTTAAACCTGAAGAAAGATTGCAAATTTTCAGGACCCAAGAAAGTGACCCCACTAAACACACCATAGACCACTTGGCCCAGTTCTACACCCTTCCTCCTGAAGAAAAAAAAGTAATATTCTTTCATGGAGGTTTGCCACAAACTTTCGAGAGACATGTTAAAACTTTCAATGAGACCTGTTTTATGGTTAGAGAACCATCCATAGAAGTAATAAACTATCTTAACTCAATAGACTACAACAAGCCTGCTGTGAGATTTGTGCTTTATGGAAAAGTGGGAAATGGGAAGTCATTATCTTTGGCCCACATACTCCATTATGCTTATAAGAACAATTTTCTAATTGTCCATGTACCATGGGCTTCCAAGTGGATGAATAAACCTAAAGAAGTAACTATGTCAGAAACTAAAGAAGGTTTTGTAGATTTAAATATTGATGCAGCATCCTGGCTGCTACACTTTAAAACCCAAAATGCTGAACTCCTAAAAAATCCTAACTTAAAAATATCCAGAGACATTGAATGGACAAAAAGAGAGATCACTGCTGAAGGTTCCTCTTTGGTAGAATTAGTTGAACATGGCATTAATCGTGTGCGTTTTGCCTCAAATTGTGTGACAATTCTTGCTGAAGAGATTAAGTTATTGTGTAATTCAGGGGTTTGCAAGGCTTTGGTAGCAATAGATGGATTTAATTCCATGTTTTACCCAAAAACACGGGTATTGACAGAGAAAAAAGAAATAGTTCCTCCCAACAGGATTACTTTAAATGAAGGGTTTTTAAATTTAAGCAAGTTCGATTGGAAAAATGGTGCAGTAGTTGTGACTGTAGATCAATTAGTGGGTGCTCAAGGGGTGCATACTTCACACTTTCCACGGTAAATATTCATACATTTATTAATTTAAGTAATTGAAAGAATTAATTTCCAGTTTGCTTTTGGGAAAAACTGGATTTGAGTGCTTGGATCCTTTTGTTCCCATTGAAGTGAAAAATTTCTCCAGAAAAGAACACCAAAGTATTATGGAATACTTCAAGGAGAGGCGATGGGTGCAGGATTATCCTGGCCTTGATGATGAATTGTATTTTTTAACTGCGGGCAATCCTTATAAATTATTAGAATATTGTAGGTCTTTATAAGTTTTTTATTAGTGAAAAATACATCTGTTGGTTATAATTTTGATTGAGTTTAGAGTTTCGCACCCAAAATATCGATACCGATTAAAATTTTATAAATAAGTAGGTATTTACAGACTTACCGTTTCTGTTTCATCTGGGAAAGGCGCATTTTGTTCCTGATAGATCTTTTTCAGATAATAATCTAAGTACGTTATACAGAAGAGGAAAAAAATTAAAAAATATATTGCGTTTTTTTTGTTTCAACTGATTTTTGAATTATATATTTTCCACTGGAAATTATGACTTGTTTTAAGTTTTTCTTAAAATCTCGGAAATAAAAGCAGAGAGATTCCAGAAATTACATTACATTCTCTCCATGTAATCAATTTTCGATCTCTTAGTTTTTTTGATATAGAAATAGTGGACGGACTTATAGGTAAAAAGGTACCCTGTTTATAAATTTTTCTCTGAAACTGTTGCGTGTCAAATAATAAAATCGATCCTTTTTGTTCTTTTGAAACCTTTAATTCTGTTACGTGCAACTAATCTGTTTGTTTTTCAGTAATTCAATGTCAACAATTTTTGGCTTTGATGGTTAATTTTTTACAGGCCTCAGGGTTGCTGGTTGCATGACGGATTTGAATGTTTTAAGAAAATAGGTATATTGGTATGTATATAACTGCTCTAACAACTTTCAAATGATGATGGTAATTTTCTATTTAATTTTATATGTATGGTTTAGCATGTTATTGTTCAGATTTTGGCTTAAGCATTACATGGATTACTGTACACTATATGGACAAAAGCAACAGCGCCAAAATCTTACTCAAGAAGAAAGCGGAAAATATTCGAATTTTAGTGACAGAAGATTCCTTTGTGAAAGAGATAAGATTCTACATCCACCCTAAAACCTCAAAAATGCAAGCTAAACTCAGAGCTTTAGCTCGAAGTTAAGGGCACCTTGTAGGTCGTGACAAAAAATAACAAATATTTTACTTGAAAAGCGAGGAATATTTAATAATTTGGTACTTCAAAATGAAAGGTTACCTAGAAAGTTCCCTTTTCGAAGCGATAAAGACGCTATATTCAAAAATTTTAGCTGGAAGTTGTGATCAGTGGCATCTAATAAGGCATGGCCAAGACACAAAATGTAACTATTCTCGAGATTTTCAACTAATTTCCATACTCGTAAATACAAAATAAAAGGCTCTAAAATATCATTATTTCATAGATATTAGACCCAAATACATACTGTTGAAATTTTGAAAGTTTCAGCTGAATCTTTAACTTAATTTAGGAGTTAGAGGCGGCGGTAAGAGAGCATCACCGAGACGTAAAATGTAGGTGGGTATTGTTGAAAAATCGATTCATTTTCAAATGAAACATCCAACAAAAAAGGTATAAAATAAGGTTCTTTTCTGAAACAATCAATATCTACCTTTAAAATATAAAAAAATTGTTACCCCAATTTGCGTATCATATGAGAAATTGTGGCCAGAAGTACAATAACATAGAGACCTATACAATTTTCTCTAATGTTCAGACTATTATGACAAGTTCGAAAATAAAAGCTATAGAAATTTCCTCTTTGGTATTTGAAATCGTCTACATCTAATTGGTCATCTAATTGGAACTTATGGGCGGAGAAGGAATAAGAGCGTTACCGAGACTTAAAACGTTTATTCCACAAGTTTATTTGCTTTTAAAGGTTAAGGGTAGGTTCATTTGGAGCTAATGTATCCAGTAAATGGTCAAGATATTGGCAATAATTGTACTTTTAACTTTTCTCTTCTAGGGCTTTTCAGGGTGATTTTTTAAAATATATTAAAAGATCCTGGCTACTGATGGTACCTCATTAAGAACCTAGAATTTTGGATATTTAAGGAAGTGTATTAATTAAAAATAAAACAATTTTAAAGATTCAGAAGATAATCATAACTTGTATATTAGAGATATATCGGAATATCGTTTAAAGCAGAATTTATACCCCTTTTAGCCCAGTCTATAAGCTCCTGCTGCAGAACAAAACGCTGTAATTTCCTGCAGATAGGCTTGCGCACTATATTTCTCGACCAAATATAAAACATAAAGAAAGAGCGATACTTCGTACACTCAGTGTTTACAAGCGGTACATTTTCTATGTGTACAGTGTGTCCATTGACTTACAAACTACACGTTCAGCAATCAGCTGATTACAAAGGTGAGGTAGTCGTATATTTTTCTTTGTTTGCTTGCTTTTGCCATATAGAAAAGATGCGTTTTCTTTGATACGCGATGAGGAATTTCTGTTTGGTGACCTAGATTTACTGGAAAGTCTTATTGGGAAATTTTATTTGGGGTTTTCAGGGGAACAACTTTTTGGTATGGAGGGGAAATATGGACGGATTTAAAACTGAGAATTTAGCAACGACAGTTTTAGTCTTTGAAGTACTAAATCGTCTCTTACAATAAAACGAGTGGTGTTTGTATAAGGACAAATATTTTTATCCAAAGTTTTGAAGCAGGTGCTGGCAGGACCATGTGTTGTATTTTTTCAGTATCATGCAAGTTCCTCGTGTGGATTTTCATTTATGATTTAAAGAAAACTGCACAGAACGCATAAATACTGAATTTACTTTGAACAAATATATTGACATTATATTAAAATTATGATATTAATTTTCTACTATCGATTATAGCAAGTAACAAGTTACTGGAGCTTTGTCTTGCCAATTTTAATTTTGGGAAGTTCGTTTGTTGCAGATATGTAGCCCAAAGTGCGCACCACGATAAATTCAATAGAAATAATTGAAATTTTTCTAAGTTTTGTTTGCTTTTTGAACTTAAGTAGTTTTTTATTAGTTTCATGTTAGGACAATTTCTTTCACCACTAATCACGGAGAGTTATAATAAAATTCTCAGAGAGAGAAGTTTATTATCATCCTTTTTGATTTTATGACTCTCTTATATTACTTTTTTTATTATCACACAAATCACCAGCAAATTTTTTTTTTTAACATCCGAAGGGTTCATATATGTATTTGATAGATCGCGCAATTTTTGTTTGTGTTTCTATCTGGTAGATTTTCAACTGAAGGTATGGATTAAAGACTGATAGAATCATTTTGCAGCGGTTTGCCGTATAGCCCAGTCTATATTACAAAATGTTTTTGTTCTTGGTTTCCACAAGGGTACGTAACTAAGGGCAATGTCCAGAAAACGAAAAATTACCATTTTAAATTTATTTATTCATCTTAAGGCTTCATCGGCAGCTGCACAAATTATCGCTTCTTGCTTTCTGGTCCTAGCTCCAGTTTCCCTGCAAGATAAGGTGAACTTAGAAATTAGTCAACCGAATTGCAAAGAATTGGAAGTTCATTGCAATTCCCTGCGGCAATTTGCATCTAATCACGTTCAAATTGGCTATAAGTTTTCACTTTTGAATAGTTTCTGATAAAGAAAATAAATTTATGGTCACAGATCGCAAGAGATTAAATTTATTTGAATTAGACCGGTGATCGATAATGAATCGTAGATTTCGCAAAGCTGAAATAAATGCAAAGTTAATACTTGTAAAACATATTTTTCACATGATTTTGACTCGACTGTTTATGGCACCCTCTGACAGTGCCGCCAAAATCGACTGCCTCGGGCGAGCCCTCATGGCCGATAGGGCCTGGATATTCAATTGAAACGCGTTAAGAAACCTAATTATTGTTTGAAAGATATTCCGGAAGGTGAACCGATGAACGTGGAGGACACTTGATATTTTACTAGGTCACGTATCAATAACGAAGTGGAGTTTTTAGACAATTTAAAGAGATTATCGGTGGCCCCCTGTGAAGATAACTTACATATATTGCCTAACTTTCGAAACAAGCACTTTCAAAACTGATATTTCCAGCTGGAGCAGCGCGGTCTTGTGCCACTTGTTATTTTATCAATGTTTAGTATTTCGATAACCTATGGACAAACTTATTAAAAATATTTGAAAATTAAGAAATGCCTTGATGAGACGACAATCCTATGGTCACATGTTTCGTGTGTTTTATTTAAGACATTATCGGTGACCCCCCATGGAGCAGACTTATATTGAATAACTTTTGAAGCAATCGTCTTTAAAACAGATATTCCAGCTGAATCAACTCGGTCTTCCCATTTATTATTCTATCAATATTTATTATTGCGATAACCTATAGGCAATTTTAATGAAAGTATTTAAGAATTGAGAAATGCTTTGATGAGACAATAATTTTATGGACGCACGACTTTTATGTTATATTTGTAATTAATTGTGATAAATGATGGACAAAACAGTGTCATGGCAGTCTATTTTAAGATCAATCCATCCTTTGCCAAGGTTTTATTTTTATCTCGATTTTTATAATATAATATCAGTCAGGGTCCCTGACATGAAAATTGATTTCCCTATTAACAGTAATTGAGTTTCTGTCCAGAAACTGTCGAGAGAACTTGACGAGGCGTTTGTCTTATCCAGAGACATGAATATGTAATTGAGCCGATTATTCACGTGCAGCCCATATTAATTCTTGAAATTATAATAAATAGCAAACATTCATTTGGGAGGAAAAACGTTAACTAGTCATTTTTTACGCTACTTTTCTATAATTTGTTGACTCATTTTGTTTATTGTTTGTTGGAAACTAAGTAATTGGAAAAAGTATATCTTCAAGGCTTTTTTCTAAGTAAAAATCTAACACCATTTTTTCCTATTATTGAATGTTTGTGTATTCTCAATATAGCAGCTCTTTTTCCGTGTGTAGACTTGTGATGAGGCATAAAAATTCCGTCGAGTTAGCTTCCATGTTTGCCTCATACCGAAATTCAGTCATACTTGTATCCCCTAATGAATGTTTTTCCAGATGAAATTTCTCTATTTCAACCAATTTTCAGCACGTGATTTACCTATATAGGGCCTTTGGCATAAGTTTGGATTGTATTTAAAATAATAATATTGATAAAATACAGGGTGATTTCTTGGGAATGGGACATGGCAAAATTCGAGATAAGGGACATCAAAATTTGACGATTGATCCCAACATACCTTTTGCCAATGATGTGTGTTTCAGGATTGCGGGGTGTTAAAGTTTCAAATTTTATTTTAAATTTCCTTAATAACTTTTTGTGCTTCATAGTACCAACACCAAAATTGGTATACTTTGGCTCCGGAAAATGCCAAGTAAGAAATTTATAGGGTGCTAACTAGCAAAAATAGACGCCCTTTCATTACGTTGAATAGAATTTGACTTTAGTTGCACTCATAGAAAAATATGACTAAATATACCGAAGCGGTGGGTTGTAACTAACGCCCTTTAGGAACTACGTAAAAATTAGATTAAAATTCTTACTTGGTATCTTACAAAACCAAAGTGTACCAATTTTTGTATTGACGATGACAAAACACCAAAAGTTATTAAAAATAAAAAAAAAATCAATGTGTATTACCCTCTAATTCTAAAATATGCAATTTCGTATAAGGTGTGTTAGGTTCAATTGTCACATTTTGTGTTCCCCTATTTCGGTTTTGCCATGTCCCATATCCAGTAAAGCACACTGTATACAATAGCGACAAATTCAATCAGTGTTATATTGGCAGTCATTAAGTTCAATTTGATTGTGCACATACACGTAGGCGTTTCTAGTTATGTCCCATAATAAATAGCTTTTACCCAAATGTGATTTAGTCCGAAAAAAAATTTATCTGGCGATTTTATAAATCTGGATAGCAGATACGAATTGTGTAATCCAGTAATTTTAAAGTACTTTAAAATACTAAAAATATGAACGCATTTGGCAACTTTTAGTTTCAAGTTGTGAGTAGAAGTAACAGGGCACGAAGAAGACTCGAAATGTATATTCGAGAGTTCGAGCAAATGTGAAATTTGTTGGCATAAACTCCAGATTGTAAAACGTAAAT
Organism: Euwallacea fornicatus; assembly: GCF_040115645.1. Classification (NCBI taxonomy): domain Eukaryota; kingdom Metazoa; phylum Arthropoda; class Insecta; order Coleoptera; family Curculionidae; genus Euwallacea; species Euwallacea fornicatus. The sequence continues at coordinate 3,115,710 of NC_089557.1, forward strand.
TTTTCGACGATAATGATAAGGGATAATGAGGCTTATTCACAATTTTAATTAAACAGTCCCTTTCCAAAAAAAAAAATAATTATTAATTTTATCATAGGTACAATATCTCCAGTTGTACAATAAAATTAATCATTTATAGCTCGTATAAAAATTTGTAGAATACGTTGTGTTAATCAAAGCAATTTGATTTTGATTACACAATACAGGCCACTCGTCTGTGGAGCGTATTATGTAATCCCTTGATACGGAGTATCTATTTGTTGTTTTGCATTTACTCACTGGATGTTTTCATAATATAATTTCATAAATTTACTGTCATGACATGTTTCCATAACATAATTAGACCATTTGATAGTGGAGATACGTTACTTATCAATTTTAGGTCTTCAAAAGTGTTGCCAGCGATGTGAAAAGTGTGACCAGTGACCAGAAGATGATAAACGTCGTAGAGTTTGTGAGGTGCGCATAACTTGGGGAAAATCCGTCTCTTATATTAGATCATACTACCTATTGAGTATACTACGTAATAATACTATTCGTTTCAGCATTAGACGCAAGCAAAATTTAAAAAAAGCAACCGCAAAAGAAAGAAAAAAGTTGCAATAGTTCCTTCAAGACTGAGGTTGAACTTCCTTTGCTTTCTGATTTAGTCAAAAAGAAATTAAAAAAAAAAATGTTTTTCTCATGTTTATAATTTATATTTTCAATCATTGGAGTTTGTAAATTCTACCAAATAAATTGGTGGTGAAACGAACAACTCCTAAAATATGTCCTGGCCCCTACTTATCATAATCCAATAAAACTGTTCGCGTTGATTCAGTTTGTTATATCAAATTTCCATTTCAATTTAATTCAAAACCTAAATCTATTTAGTCGAATAATATAAAAATAAATAAATTAATTAAAAACATTATTTTGCGGAAGCCTTAACAAATTTATTAAATGAAATTCCTCATTGTCTAGAACTGTTTTCTTTTAACTTTGATTTGTTGTAATTGATTTCCAATTATCAAAGCATAACAGTACTGATAAGAACATCAATTAACCCTTATATTCCTAAGCACTTAATAGCTTAAATTAGTTTCTAGGTATACAATTAATTTACTTCCCACTCGTGCATGATCATTCGATCAGAAAGTGATCACTTTTTAGCGGTTAGATACGCATTTTAACAAGCTTATTGTTTAATTTAAGTCAGTGCAAACCAGAATATGTCGATAATAACACATATCATAACTAAATTTTTTAAGGAATTATCATTGTTGTGATATTTCTGCAAGAAATTAGTTTTGTTGTGGGATTTGGTCGTAGATCTGTTAAAAGTGATCTTTGATCTTAGTAATGAATTGTACTTTTATTTGTTTTAAAAAGAGTCTAAAATACCTACGGCACATATTTATATGACCAGTTTCGGTTTCACTTCTGCTCCAAATGTGTACTCCAATTAAAACCGCTTGTTTAACCAGTTCGAGAATTTACCATTGAATTGAATCGGTTCTTTGATATTTTTATTTTCCTTTAAAGTATATCAATTGATGTGTATTGCCAGATGCTGTGATTAGTGCATTTGTAATGCTTGTTTGTAGACAGCTCCAAGTGTTGTTAACCTTTGAAATATGTATTTATTAACATTGATTTCTCGTTTTGAATGGATAACACAAATCGGATAATGAAGTCTAATGCAGCGGGCGATAACTGAATAGAATACCTACCTAATTAAGTAAATTGGTTTTCATGTTGCTAAGCCTTATCAGGTGTGTGAATCATTAGGTTTCACACATTAAAAATTCATCAACGATTTTTTGTTATAATTTTCCGTTATAAATGGATCATAGCTGTGATACCACATATTAGAGATTTCAGTTCCCATTCATAATCATTTTTAAGAAATCTTTGCTTGTCACTATTACATAATAAAATTTGCTAATTCCCTTCTATTGATAAAAATTGTCAGAGAACCAATATTTTATGTGTTTTCAAAAGACTTTCGAAGAACATTTCGAATAATAAATTCATATCATAGATAACGTTTCCATGACTTTGTACCTACCGATGACCTTACGAGAGTCAAGTTTATTACAGTTTCCTTGAAAAAGCCAAACCGTTTTCCATTGTTCGTTTCGCGTAGGAGAGCCAGAAAATCTCGAAAATTGGCATTGTTCGGGTTTCGTGAATGGAAAACTTTTTTAGAAGGTCAATGCCAGTGCAATACGCGTTTGTGTATTTCGGTATACTTTAAAGAAATAACTGAAATTTGGGCTAAATACTGGCTTAATTGGCAATCTTCAAGACTTAGGAAAATGCGTTTTTTTAACTTTTTGATTGTTTTTAAATATCGATAGTGTGAACACATAGAAAGTGATACTCATGCAACTGCAAAACGTAATAATAATCCAATCGCCTCTATCATTAATGCAATTCTGCTTTCAGTTCATTCTGTGCTTTTTATGTTAATGGGTTAGAGGTGATCGGAAGGTGAATCTACAAGCAACCAGTTATTTGCTATTAGGTACCATTATGTGCTAGTCGTACATTAATTACCTGAGAACAAAGTTGTATTAAATATACGTTGTATTAAATATTTTTCCCATTACTAAATCAGTAACTGGATTTCCGTTCATTTTGAAAGGATCTTTTAGGACAAAACTCGTTCTAGCATTCCTCAAAAAGCCATTATGTTTGTCAAATTGTATGAAAGTTTAGTCAGTATTCATCTACAGCAAACCGGAAATCACCTGCCTGAAATACGTGCCAAGTACACTGACTACAAACGATAAATTAAAAAAAAAATAGAGATACAGTGGCGAAGAACTCAAAACAAAAGGGTTTGAGAGTTGATCACCATTAAAAAAATTTGACCCATCGACAGTGACGTATGGATATACTTTGATAGATGCAGTGGTAGCAACTAGGGTAAAAACTAGACAAAATTTGATACCTACTCAAGTTCCTCATAACAAAGATAAACAATTAAAAAAATAGAAAAGAAGAATAGAAATTAAGAAAGATTTGAAAAGAATGGCAGACATCGTAAATGTACTGTCAGGAACGGTGCCAAAATTTAAAAAAGGAAACCGGAAAACGCAGTGGAATGAGTAACACAAATTTAAAATGTGAACCGTTGAGGACCTGCACATATCAGTGACGTATTAAGCACGAGCCGGGAATCCTCAGATTTGCTTCCTGGCATGTTAAAATTTGCGAAAATCCTGTTTCTCAAAATAACTGGAATAAGTTAATGAAATTTGGTCCAATCACTGGTGTAAGTGCGTTATATAATATGTGTACATTCCAGTTGAATATAACAACCGTCCTATCAAGCGTAAGCACGAGTCAAGTATTTTATGCTAAATAAGAAAGTGAAATTCTGAAAAATGCTGTCTCACAAAATGAATAAAAAGAGGATATTCCAATGGAGTTTGGCAAGGAATCCTGTGGATAGATGGACTCTGCGCCGGAACCTTCCAGACATGCTAAATTGTTGAGCTCGGAAAAGAAAAACAGTTAGGAAGGATGAAGAAACAGGACCGAACGCGGACAGACGATCAGAAAAAGACCTTCACGCTCACATTCCTCGCGAAACAGGCGACTGTGCACTTCTTAAAAGGGGTTCAGAGCTGCAAACTGGGACACTTGGCGACTAACGAAGCTATCATATGATCGGCAGGCGAATTCAGTCATGATAACGATGACATCATTCCAACAATGCTGCAGGAGGAGGTACTGGACATAGGTTCCCAACGTGACCGACGAGTCGGAGGTTCGCACGAAAAGAAAAATTACGTTTTACTGAAGTCGTCGAAGCGGCCAAAATGGATCAAGAGAAAAAATGGAAATTAAAATTTAAAAAAACACGATGTAACTAAACCCAGTGGTAGCGAAACATTTAAATTAAGAACTGTGAGCTTTTAGCCATTCCGTTTTGTCAAAATCTCGGAAATGTGCACTTAAATATTTAAATAAGTGGAAGCAGCAATGACTTTATCATTTACTTATACGGTTACTGTTTTCGTCTGAAATGTTGATAGCGTTTTTATTAATTATTGTAGCATTATCTATAGCCATATTCCACGATAAGAAACGCGCTCTTTCTCTTTTCAACAGTTGCAGATTTTCTTTAAATAATAAACATTTAATATGTTTTTAATGTCGCAAGCAAGATAACATGCGTGACGGTGTTGGTAAACAGATTATCAGTGAACTACTATATTATTTACATAAATTACTAACTCAACACGCGCAACATTCACTAATGTCCTCAAATATAATTTTTTCCTCTTCACGACAGCTTTAAATTATCGAAATTCTCTCGGTTTCATTTAATACCACTTTCCATGTTTTTAAACGCATTTTTTTGTTCCAGATAAATAATGCCAAATTTAACTCTGGAACATTCGCCCAATGCGGCGCTGAATAAAACAGTCCTCCAGAGGTATATGGACCTGCCCATTCCAGATGGAAAGGTGCAGGCCACGTATATCTGGATCGATGGATCTGGGGAGAACTTAAGGGGCAAGACTAGAACGTTGGATTTCGTTCCGACAAAGCCTCAAGGTAAGCTCGCAAGTTTACCATTATCTTATTTGCTAATGGTAAACGTAAAATTTTCATCGCTCTTTTCGCTTAGTGCGTGAAATTCGATCACGAAATTCGAAATTTAATTTAAAACAACGTTCGTTGATTGCTTTATTAATTTGATGTGATGGAATCGTCTCTAATCATAATCGCTGGGATATTTCCAATTTAAAATTCTTGCATTTGTCAGCCATAAGTTAGTTAATATAAAAAAAAAATCTGGTCTAGACTCAAAATGAAATGGAGAATTTTTCTCGCAAAATGGACCATTGTCCTCTAAATTAGCCTCCATTGTTGGTTCGATTACAATTGTTGACTCAGTTATATTGCGTGTATTGTAAATAAGGAAGATGTAATTATCAGGTCGGCAGAGCGTGGAAACATCCAAATACATACACTCACTCAATTAACACTCATTAAGCGGGAAGGGAGATACGTTGTTTGTCGAGATAAGGACTACACATGTAGCCTAATTCGAACAAATAGCATGGATGTTTGTTTGCAGAGTTGCCCACATGGAACTTCGATGGTAGCTCAACTCTCCAAGCAGACACCACCAACGCGGACACTTATCTCTATCCTGTGGCTATTTATGCTGATCCTTTTACCAGAGGTAACAACAAGTTGGTCCTCTGCGATACTTACAAATACAACAAGAAGCCTACAGACAGTAACAAAAGGTTAGTGGCTCACTACGTGGTCTTTAGGTCAATAAGAAGGCCTATTTTATCCCACGATGTCATACAAAATCGAATATGTTGGGCTAGGGTAGGATTAGACAATCTTTTAGAGAAACGAAGAGTATCTAAAAGTACAGCAAGACAATTTTCTATCGAAGCGTTTGAGACAAAATTATCTTGGCATAACGTATTAGACTTCCATTTTAACAAATTAAGCTTAATATATTTTTTTCTACCTAACTTTTTTTCATCATTTCCTCCTTCCTCCGTCCTTCCAGATTCACTTGCGCTCAAGCCATGGAAGCCGCCAAAGACTCCTACCCATGGTTTGGAATAGAACAGGAGTATACTCTGTTGGACACCGACATGAGACCCTTTGGGTGGCCCAAGCATGGATTCCCCGGTCCTCAGGGACCCTATTACTGTGGTGTAGGGGCCAATAAGGTCTATGCCCGGGACATCATGGATGCTCATTATAGGGCATGCCTTTATGCCGGTTTAAATGTTTCGGGGACCAATGCTGAGGTCATGCCCGCTCAGGTAAGGACTTTGATCATGAGAGTTACATTGAAGGTTACAGAGTCGCAAGAAAAATAAAAAAAAACTATGGAAAATTGTTTGAGAAGGGAAATTTCTTTTAATGAAAAATGGCTTTTAGGTACTTTTAAGTGTTTTTTTTCTCTCTGTTATCTAGCTGTTAGTCGTCTCTCTTTTCATTGTTCCTTGAAACTCGACAAAATCTGAAAAAAAATTGGGAATGGTGAGCTACAATCCAGCATCGATCTAAGAAAAAATTGCCTTTTCATTGATAAGAAAATGTAATCAGTATCGAAGATAGAGACAAAGCTAATTTAAATTTTAGAACATGAAGGGTCAGTATCTCACCAGAAAAAAAGTGAAGAGAAAATCCTTCACAGGAAAAAAATAATAACAGAATGTGCTCTTTCTTGGATAGTCGACACCTATAAAATCTCGTTAAAAATACTCTAAATACAGTATTTCTTTATTTCAATCAATTCGTATGCATGCGCGAGCATTCATCTGTTCGAAAAATGTCTTTTATTCAATGTTAAATAATCATAAATACATCACTGGCGAATTTACGAGTGAAATTCTAATAACGTTTATCTAAGATAATAACCAACATTGTTATCTCTGTTGCGTGTACAGTTTTCTTTGCGTAGCAGCGTTCATTGCTTCACAACCAACAGAAAATCTAATTTCTGAATGTAAAAAATTCACATGAACATATTACATGATTAACAATCTAGTCAACCTAAAATACCGATATCTGGCCTAGTTTTTGTGCCCGAAAGGAATTAATTAATTCCAAACTTCCTGGTAGCAATTTCGATTTATTTTATCTTAAGATTCATCTATTGAATCTCCAACATATGATAAACCAGAAATAGCCTCAATTTGAACTTGTTGCATCATCCCACATGCCTTTTTTACGACAAATAGGAATGTGCGGGACTACGTTGTGAGTTTGGCAATGTTCCAACTGACCTTTAAGTAGCCATGTTCAGTGCCGTGATCGTCCAGTGGTTCATAGGAATTTCCCCGAACCTTTTGATTCAGTTCGAAGGTAATTTTGCGACTGAAATAAACGCTTGTTTGTAAACATTCAAATAGCGGACTTGAATGGCGATGAGAATGCTAAAAATGATAAATTTATGCATTTTAATTGCAACGAGAACACAATGTATGAAAAATATAAAGATTTTTTTTATATTTGAATATCATGAATCTTTTAAATACAAATTAGTATGTCGAGTATATCAAGGTTTAACTTATAGTTATATCTGTTGCCTCTTGGTCATTGGAAGTATAACAATGTCACCGAGCATTTTACCAATTTAGTTTCGTTCGGGGAAGTTATTCTAAAGCTACATGCTCTTAATGGAGCTTTTGTTACCGGAAACGTTATCAATTTAGGTTTGTTACCGTTGCTCATTAAGGGAAATCGAAACTTCCTGTATGTTTACACGTAAAAGTTTCTTATGGTACAAATGAACAAAAAACAGTTACTGACGCCGCGATCGAAGGATTACCGGAACACGTTATCCATGCTCTTTACTTTTTATTTCAGTAGTAAAACAGAAAGTTTTACTTTAAACTACTAAATTATAGAAAACAACCAGTGCCTATCTAATACATTAAGGGTACGTGTTTTTGTATAGTTCAATTTTCTACATCTCCTTTCCTTTTAATCTGACTCTCCACTATAATTTCCCTAAATTACCCTCTACACTATTATATCCAAGAATGGCATGTTTATACTTGTCTTAATCATCATTAAAGCTCTCGTGTTCCTGCTAATTTAATTAGGTCTGAAACAAAAGTGCGTTCTGCTGGGAATGTAGGTACTAAAGAATTACGTTACATTTTAATTAAGCATGAAAGGGCCCTAATTACTTACCCCTTTTATAAATATAGTAATTTGTACCCTAGACAAACAGTTTGTTTTTGTAGTTGCTATATAGATGTATTAGACATGTACATATATCGACTAAACAAACGATTAGAAATAGTTGGTGACTTGCGCGCGCAAGTGCAAAACTTTTCCGCTGATTTATTTTTCTTTGAGGCAATAATTGCGTAAAAAGCTATATTTAAGCAGATTTGCTTTGTCGACAAGACGTCAGCTAAGAACTCTTTTATCACATATTTTCCTCACATTTGCCCTCCCATTATCCTGTTATGAAGTTAAACGCAGCGAGAAGATAAATGGCCCGGAACTTAACTGCTTGATTTGTCTGTCTGGATAATCATCCTGTTTACATAACTTGAGCCTCCAGACATATTTTTTATCAATTCTACAGATTCATCGCGATTGTACATTTTTCATTAACATCAATTCGATAAATAATAATAAAATTTAAACAAAAATTTAATATATCTGCAGTGGGAGTTCCAAGTCGGCCCTTGCGAGGGAATCTCCATAGGGGACCAACTTTGGATGTCCAGATACATTCTCCACAGAGTAGCAGAAGATTTTGGTGTTATCGTCACCTTTGACCCTAAACCCATGGAAGGCGACTGGAACGGTGCGGGTGCACATACCAATTTCTCAACTAAGGCGATGAGGGAAGATGGCGGAATCTTGTAAGTCTCTTAATAAAAAAAAAACTCTCCATTTCTAATTAGACATGAGATCTTGTGAGTTTAATAGTCGATACTGTCTCATTTCTTATGAAGTAAACTGTTATTTGCGGTGACATGATTTTTAGATTTTTCGTTCTCAGACTTGGCATTAAACATCTGATTAAGTTTTAATGCTAGTTGAAGGTCAAAAAAATCGTCATTTCCTCATCAAATCGAACCCTACATATGTCCCCTTCGTGTTGGTAAATTATTCTCAGGATGTAACCAATTGCGGTTAGCTATCACATGCATATCAATAGATAATATGAAATTGAGACCAAGTACACTTTTGCTATTTAAATATTTGTTCTTGTTGAACTTTGATGTTTGTTCTAGGGAGATTGAAAAGGCTATTGACAAACTGAGCAGGTTCCATCTCAGGCACATCCAGGCCTATGACCCTCATGGAGGGAAGGACAATGAAAGGAGGTTGACTGGGAGACATGAAACGTCGTCAATTCACGACTTTAGCGCTGGTAAGAACACATTTTTTATTCATATTTCTATATTTTTATTGAAACTGTAGAAACTGACAAATCCTGCATGAATTACCTTTCAGGAGTAGCCAATCGTGGTGCTAGCATTCGAATTCCTCGCGGATGTGCTGAGGAGAAGAAAGGTTACCTTGAGGACAGAAGACCAGCCTCAAACTGCGATCCTTACTCAGTATGCGAAGCCATCGTTAGAACTTGCATTTTAGACGAGTAAACCAATAGTTTATTAAATTAATTTCTATATAATTTTCTATAACGTGTATTATTCAAATCAAGGAGTATCTTGGTATGTAAGTGTAGGGTAGCAGTTTTTATCAATGGTTTTCCTGATATTAAGCGCATATAGAAAGCATATATTGTGATATATAAGTTTATGATGATTATTATTGTATAGCAACATTCTCAAACCATAATGAGTGTCTGGTATTTAAGGTTATAGTAAAAATTTATCCAAATATCACAAGAATGTATCGATGTCTAAAAAATCATTTAATTCTATTCTTTAATTATAATAGTATATTTTTAAGCACCCTGTGTAGCAGATTTAAAAAGAAGCATATATTTTCGCACGAATTTACCTTATTTGTAAATAATTTCGTCATTAATTATATCAGTTTATTGTAACGTCGGAGTTTCATTATCTAACAATGTCCTGGTCGAACTTCATTAATACCTTCATTATTGAAAAAAACAAAACATGGAATTGCCATTTAGTCAATTAACTTCCCGAAACTAATAGCAAATTACGTTTACTGAAACATCAGTCGAAATGGTGCTTAATACCAGTAACTTTGCTTTAAAGCTGTTGACCTTTTGCCTTTTAGCCACAATATCTGTTCAAAACAGTGAAGATGTGCTTCTAAATATCAAAACCATGAATCTAGACAGCATTGTGACAGTACCACAATGGATGATACCGCAAAGCTCACCTAAAAGCCTCGTAACGGGATTTCTCCCTTTCGGTAGTGCTCCCCAACAAATGCTTACGATTCCTAAAGATCCAGAGCTCAATGACGTAGCTTTGGTCGCCAGTTACATCACGGACGTAGAATTCTATCAGATTCGATTGGATACGAATTTGTTTTCTAAGGAAGATATGGAAATGACAGTTGTTGACCCGCAAACCATCCAAGTGGAGGTAAAGTTAAAGGGAGGTTCTTCTAGAATTAAAAGAAGGTTCTTAGTACCAATGTCCTACGATGTTGACAGATTTTATACCGAGGTGGACAAGAGTGGTATTCTAAATATTACAGTGCCTCGTAAGATGAGAAAAATTGTGGGTGTGGGAAATAACAGGAAGAAATGAAGTAGTTTACAATTTAATTATATTTTTAGTATAAAGAGGAATTTATTCTGGTAATGTTTGTGTCTAATTTGCCTCAAATCTCTGCGCTTTTCCCTCGCCAATCCCCGACATTCTTTGATGATGTCGATGTACATTTTGTTCTCTTCAAGAAGATCTAACTTGCGATCTCCGAGATTTATCTGATCTTTGCTTGACCAATCATTCCTTGCAATACAAATTATCAGTTTAATTTGCTATGAAACCTCTAAAGACCAGTGACGTACCTTTTTCAACCTTGCCTGAAATTTACAAAAAAAGCGTATTGAAATAAAACTCGTCTTCATGCGTCAGAAAAACTATAAGATTTATTAACTATAATACTTTCATAACAACCTCTATTGCATCTACCCATTAGAAACAAAAACCCCACTGAAAATATCACAAATTGTAATGAGAAGTCTAATAAAACTTTGAAAAAATCTTGTATACAGTTAAATAACGTTTCTTAAACTCAGAAAATGAAACAGGCACGTTGGGACTAATCACTCATATTTCAAAATATCACATTAAAATCGAAACTATTCTATTAAACTTAGAGAAATACCGCGAATGACGAAGTCAATTCTTTAAAGCAACAATTCTTCCTTGCCGGAGTTAGCGCTCCAGCAACTTCCCCCGGCCTAAAACGGGCGGACAGAGGGCCTGGACCCCAAAAAAATCCCTAGTCACGTTTTGGGGTCCTTTAGCTCTTGCTGCCGAAAGCCTTGACTATCGCGGAGATGCTTTCATAACTGCCAGTAACCATTCCGATCACTCCAATCAGGACGATGGCGCCGTTCTTTACGGTCGAGAAAGTTGTCAATTGTCCGAAGGAGGTCGAACTCACAATGTCCAGAATTGGGGGGAAAATTAAAGCTAAAGCTGCACTACTCACTGCTCCAACTAGAGAGATAAAGAGACCTAGGAATGGGATTGCTTCTGCCAAGACAACTGTAAAAGAATTTTGCTGTTAACGGAGATGCAAGTGACCAGAAGACAGTAATTATTGGAAGTATCGTAAAGTGCTACTAATTCGCCCCACAAGACAATCAGTTGTATTTGAAATATTTTTGATTCAAATTTAATATTACTTAAAGCTTACAACAATAACCTGAAACTTACAAGTCAATAAAACTAGCAGAGATCTAAAGGTGAGCTCAGCAAATACTGGGTATTTCACGTTGGGGCCTAAATAAGCCAAAATGTTGGGCCAAAGGATGTCGACTGCAATGTAGAACTGCAGGGCATAGGTCAAGAGAATCCCGCAAGGGATGATAATTTTCACCGACTGAGCTAGCCTGGAACAAGCTTTAAGCACTTTAGAATGAAAAATCCTTAAAATGCTTACACTTCATATGGGGGTAGATTTAGAGTTACGCTGCCCTTAATACTATCTCCGTATTTGAGGTAGGAAAGACATCCAACAACTAAGTACATGATTGTCACGATCACCATGCCGAGATTCAACACTCCTGCGGGTCTTGTAAACTTCCTGGGACTTTTCATTTCGTTTTGCAAAGGTAAAACCTGAAGATATTTATCCATAAGCTTCGCGTTTTTACGTCTGACAAAATTATAATCTTACCAAGCCAATGCCTTCGAAGGCATAAATAGCAGTCCCGAAGAACAGAGGCAGCTGCTGCCAGTCAGCGACATAGCGCCTATCAGAGACGCTAGGGATGTCTTGCGACGCATAGTACAAGACGATCATAATTCCAGCGCACATTAGCATGTTCGCCAAGGTGGAAAACGGCGCCAGGTACTTCAAGTTCCTGATTAGGGCTGTCAATAAGATGGGTAAAAGGATGATTGCCATGTGTAGATGGACGTCCAATACATAACCGTAGTAGTCTAAAACCTAAGATACAGGTGGTTATTGTCAAAAAAGTTTGGGCTTTTGAATTATCGTTAAATACCTGCTTAATGTTCTCAGAGATGAAGACGAAGTAAACGCAGCAAAATCCGAGTTGTGTAATGCACAAAAACAAGTTGACGAGACGTTTCATGATTTTTGCCAGACCCTGTATCCGGGGAGGTCCATTTTCGAAACAAAGTTCTACGGTACGGGCAAAGTCCGGACTGACTTCCAGTTTTTTGTATTCATTTAGATTTCTGGCTGCTTTCAACTAAAAATTATTTTTAAGTAAATGGTAGTCGTGAAGTCATGGTTTCTCATAAAATTGCAAATAATTCTAATAGTTTCTATCTTTTCAATCCTTGCTTTACTAATACTACTACTACTACTGCTACTACTATCAATGCGACTTGATGTAATCCATATACTAAAGCAATTTCAAGGTTCTAAAAGAATGAGGATGCTATTCAATCAAAATTTATTTAAAATCGACCCTAAGGAAAATCAGCTGTGTGGAAAAGCCGTACTTATCGGGTAAAGGCTGGAAATTGATTTATGCAACACAAACAGTCATAAGCCCAAAAAATATTGAATTAAAAAAAGCTAATTATTTGAGCTTAAAAGTTATTGTAGAAGTTCAAAGTTGCGGAGAGGAGACAATGTTTAAGCTTTCAGCGTTTAAGTTGGCATAACCTCATATTAACCCCTTTTGGAAGAGATGGGGAAGGATTCTCTTCTAACAATTAGGTGTTGGAAGATATCGATGTGGCTTCTTTTTTAATTTTACGGACGAGGGGAGTCTACAAATAAAACTTAATTGTGGAAAAATGGAAAAGCAAATATTTAATGAAAGTACCAGGAAGTGTCAGGAAATTTAACAAAACCGTTAATTAATCTCAACTTTATTTCAATTTTATGTTTTATTCTCAAAAACCGGCAATTCTACCTATTTTACGGTATTTTCACTTGCACCCAACCCAACAATTAATTACCAGATTCATTACAAGACAATACAAAAACACCAGGATTTGCAAATCGACGCCGGTTGTTTGCTAAACATTTATTTACCATTTCGAACAATGGGAAATTGGAATGTCCAATTTCTCAGGAATCTCGCTAATTGACTGAATCAACTAAAAACGAAAATTTGCATGGTTTTCAAGAGAAATCAGTTGACTAAATATTTGACTTTATTAAGATTAATAGACTATTGACGATCCTTCAAAGAGGAATCTATCAGACAAACAAAACCAAGAAAACGAGTTTCTTGAAAAGCTTTTCATTTACATAATCAAGTTCAAATATCGTACCTCGGGCAGATTTACACAAGTCAGCCACATTGATATTTAAAGAATGTTTACTGGTTTCATCCGGTTGAAACAATAATCGGGTTGATCTTATTCAGAAAGACTGCCAGGTATTTAGACATTATTGCTAAACCATAATAATTCAATATAATTAGTGCTACTTAGTTTCAGCTGCATAATCATTATGAGTGTTTTTAGAGGACAAATCAGCAATTAACCACGACCGAAGCAGCACAAAACGAACTTTTCTGGAATTTGTTGGAGCCCAGATTGAGAACATCCTGTTTTGGCCAAATGTGGGCGATGTAATGACTGCCCTAATAACACATACATACACGGTTTAAATTAATTATTAATCTCCGTATTGAGCACAATTTTAGCCTATAACATGGTTTACATAAGGACCAAGGCCACTAAATTATTTAACTTACCAAAAGATGTTGGCAATGGGTGCAGATTATTCCCAATATCAATACTACGATGGGACCTAGGACTATGCCAGCATTTCTAATCCCATCACCCATGGCAAAGATGCCTGACCCTATGTTGCCCTTGAGCAGGTGCATTAAGGTTTCCACATAGCTAAAAAAAAATTGGTACGTGTGTGCTTTAAAAATAATAAAGTTTTGACCGGAAGGAATGGTGTAAAATATTTGAGAAGTTCGCAGCAGGATGATAATTAATTGACACACAAGAGAATTTGAATAACATTGGGCGAGGAATTTGACTAGCACGACCTTAGAAAGAACGTATTTCTGTCATTATGAAAATGCAGTTTTCTAAATCAAACTTTGAAAGAGCTTTTTGAAAGGGTTTTCCGGAGTTTTTGAAGCCATCATTAAGTTCGCGTGCAAGTCCTTTGATTGTGAGACTTACCTATTTTTCAATTTTAAATGAAAAATCCAACAATTTTTCGTGGCACACCAAAAAAGAGTGTCGAAGCGAATTGAAGTGGGATCTTTAAAAGCTTGCAGCCAATAAAAATTAAGATGAAATTTTCAAAATTTGAAGGATCCTCAATTAAACTCGTTTTTGTAACTCCAATATTGTAAGTTTTGAACTTTCCCATGGCACAAATCTCCCTGACTTCAAGAACCTAAGGTTTTGAGGGATTGGAGGGAAGTTTCGAAGATTTTTAAGATTTAAAAATAGGGGCGAAATCAGGTTCAAAGTTTTCAGTAAATTATGAGTTTCTGTTGTTGGTCTTTCAAAATTCGCTATTTTACTGAAGGTTGCTCTATGAGATATACAATTGTAACATTCCCATTTACTTGGAATTACATTATTAAATTATGGTGTTTCTTCATGATGACTATTAATGATTTCAAATACTTACGAGGTGGGATGCTCGACAGGAATACCATGGCCATGACCTCCGCTCTCAGGTACTTTTTGTTTTTTAGGAACTTTTTCCAAAGGAATATTAATAATCGGGTCCTTCGATTGATATGCCCTGAATGAATCGCAATTGCTGAAATGGGAGTATAAATCAGTAGGATAAAGTGAGAAATAACTATCAGGAACGATAAATTTTCTCCTAGGAGGGTTAATCTCCTGCGTGGAGACTCAAAATTTCGAGTCCTAGGCCCTTTAAAGTCTCTTTTCACATAATACGTTCCAAAAATCTGCAAACATGCACATAACTTACTATCGCACCTATTCCATTTACGCAATACTGGTAAGTCCACCTTTTTAACCTTGAATTAAAAATCAAAACATAATAATTAAACGGCGTATTAATTGAACACAACTTAATGACCTATCTTGATGATTTTTTTTTTAATTTTGATACAATTATTGGCAGGATTTAATTTGACTTTTGGAGCTCGGGAATGGCTAGATCGTGAAGCGAATCGGGCCACGCAA
The DNA here is from genome assembly GCF_040115645.1 of Euwallacea fornicatus. NCBI lineage: Eukaryota > Metazoa > Arthropoda > Insecta > Coleoptera > Curculionidae > Euwallacea > Euwallacea fornicatus. The sequence goes on from NC_089557.1 coordinate 3,130,958, forward strand.
TCCTGCAACCTTAGCCTTAATATTACGGTTAATTTACTGCAAACAATACAGCTAAACTCAGAAAAACCACAGTTATTTATTGCAACATATTAACCGATTGAAAATAGATTTTCTATCGGAAAATTGTAACTGTGAAGTTATTTCTCTAGAAATTATAAGAACATTTCAATGTTGCTGCAAGGAAAAATTTATTCCTGCAAATGACTTACCTCTTTTCAGAGTCACAGCTCGTCTTGGATCCGTACCACTGCTGCGGCTGTTGCTTGTCACTGTCCAAGTTAATCTTAGTCTGGTTATTTTGCAACTCCATCCTGCAAAATCAATTTAATGCTAAATCAAAGCTCGTCCCGAAACTTTTATGAATAATTTAGCTGCCGCTTTAAGTGCAATTTTTTTGGGCACCTTTCGCATTCATTTGCAACTTCCTTGAAATGCAAATCGACACGGTTATGTAAACAATTAGGAGGTCTTATTAATTCAAATCGTGTACTTATATGGTCCTATCAAGACCAGCATTGAAATGGCAAGGGTATTTTACCAAGGAAAGCAGCTTGGTGCATACACTTAATGTGAAACCCGTTACTGATAATTATCGTAAGTGTCGCTTTTTAAAAAAATGTTTTTTTGCATATAAGCCACGGGTTCACTTAAATCGGCGATAACTTAGACTGATTTAGATGTTTCGGTATATTGAGAAAATAATTTAAATTTGTGGCTTTGAAAGCTCAGAGCTGATGTTACCCACGTATGGGCCTAAACCGCAAGACAATTGGGTGTGTGCAACTAATTGGAAATTCAATTTTTATCGTTATTATTGCTTATTATGGTGTGCATTATAGGCGTCACTTACTACCTGCCTTGAAACAGAAATTGAGCATTAAACTGTAAAGCACGTCATATTTTTCGAATAAAAATACAATTAAAATTACATAAGGAAGGGAGATTAATTGATGAAGGCGTACTAACATTCAGGAAGCTATTGAGAGATATTTTAATTTACAGGAAAATGGTGTCGTTACTTGAAAATATTAATCATTCAAAGCTCGGTCAAGTGACGTCTGCAAAGAATCTTGAATTGAAGCGAAGAAAACGAAAATCGCCGTAGTTTCTTGAAAGTAGGTTAATGATATGCCTGTCGATGTAGGCTCAATTTGGTTTTATGCAGTAATTTCTCAGCTTTGATGACAATCAAACTAGAAAAAGTTGGACGTTGCATGTCCAACAAAAGTCAAAAGAATTTACTTGCCACGGAGAGCTTAATTGATCCAGAGGTTTTCCAGACTTATCGAAGGTTAGAGAGAGGAAAGAGGCTACCATTTACATTTATTTTGACCTGAAAGGACGTGTTTAAAAAGTATTTGGAAAATCATAAAAATCGACTAAATATTTACAAATACGCAAAAGGTTCTAAAAAACCGGAGATCTGAACGAATCTTAAGCATCGAACTTCCTTTTCAATCTAATTTATTGGAATAAGTTAAGTTTTGACTTTTTACACTATAATTTTAATAAGGAGTTTAGTACTGTTTCAGCGAAGCCTTCAAGACTTAAATGTGGGTTTAGGCTCCTTTTCTCCAAGCAACTCGCTGCATCAAAAGTTGACTATTCATCATTAAAGATATCACTCCTTGGGCAAAAAACTAACTTGCCTTTGCTAAAAATAAATTTATTTATTAATTAAACAGAGTATAAAACGTCCTCCGTTGCAATAACTTGTACGTTTTATTTTCTGTCACGTTTCCTTCAAGTGGACGAAACACCAAGTATATTTCTTTATATTAAAAGAATGGTGTTAAAGATTTAAATATGCGTAAACTTCAGTTTTCGTATTTTTTCTAACCGATATTTGGATTATAACTGCATAAAATAGTCAAAATTGGTCAAAAGAAGAATTTTTAGAAATTTTAGACTAATCTGTCCCCAAGCTAATTCGACCAAAAATGGCCTGAAAAGGTTTGATCAGGTCAGATTAAGTTTGTAAATGAATTGGCCGAGTTTTTAATTCTTCTGAAATAAACCAATAACATCAGAAGTTAATTGGGTCTTACTAAAAATGGTCACCTCGGGTTAGCTCAGGTTAGCTGTGTTTTTTTATTTAATTGCAAATGTTAAAATTGGACAAAATTTGAATTTTACGAAAACGTGGACTAGTCTAATCCAAAGTTAATTTCATTTTAAAATTGATCAAAAAAGGTATATCTTTATTTTACGCAAATTTAAAGAAAAGCTGTTATCATGAATCGTGATTAGATAAAATTCATTGCTTCATCAAAAATGGACCAAGGTTCTCCTTAAAAACTCTAGACTAAAATCAAGTGCTGCTCTTAAAATTGAAACAATTCAAAATTATTTAAAATTGAAACAATTTTCATCGAAAATTCATTGAATAAAAAAATATGAGCAAAAAGACACAAAGCTAAATCAATCTAAAAACTTTTGCTTCATGAAACTGTGTCAAGAAAATAAGTGCAATGTACCATTTTTAGAAGAAAGTTAAAAAAAACATTTAGAAAGGGATTGAGCTTTTTTAGAACTTGGTCTCAATAGTTTTGAGAATAATTCGAGTATAGAATAGAAATGCTGTTTCATGTTTCATTTTTTTTCCATTGATTTTTTGCCGGTTTTCAAGAAATCCTGCTAAATATATGAACAAAAAAAGTTTTGGATGCTAAAAAAGTAACGATGCTTTGCACAAACTGAATGGAAATTTTCCACTTCGAAGCCCACGTGGCCAAAAAAAAATTAATTCGTAGGTAACTTACACTCTATAGTGCTTCTCGATCAGTCCAGATAAAACCACTGTCTAATATAACAAACACTTTTATGAAAAAACTTAATTTTGCTCAAAAAGGGTCCAAATTCGGAAAAGGAATACATATAGCTCACAAATTGTTCTGCTAAAAAGGTTCGTTTTAAGGCCAAAGGCGCAGAACAACTAAAGTTTTCACCGACAAATATAAAATAAAATGTGTACAGTTTACAAAAAAGCTTATTTGGTATGATAAGGTCGACATTCAATGCAAGTGTCTGCGGACCTTGGCCAACAATCCCTATATACCGCAAATACCTATCAACTACAGTTTATCTTGATGTCCTGTAATGAATTGCACAAGAATGGGTTATTGTGATCGAGCATTCAAAGACTTGACGTTCTTTGATTATCAGGATTCATATCTATGTATGTTGATCAATAAGTGGAAATTGCTTCTCAATCATCTAAATACTAGACTTAATTGATTTTACTCTCAACGTACACCGATTAGATCGCCTAAAGAGTTTAAAATCTCATAAAATTTTAATGACTTGTTCTTAGCAAATTGTTGCTTGGCAAATATGAAACAATAAGCGAATAAAAAATTATGCGAAGTCATGAACGTTTCAAGTCTTCCAGACATTGATTTTTAAGTGATAAAGATTTCTTAAGTTAGTGCTCATTTCCATAGAAGACGCCACCTAGTTTCTGACTGTTTTCGATTTGTCGGGACTTTGAATCGAAATCTCGACGGAATATCAAATCAATATTAACAAAGATACATATAGAAAATAATTTTTGATTTATGATTTATATTTTTGCTTTTCTAATAATCCAAAAAGGATAGAAAAATTAAGTACATTTTTCCATTGATTGGAAATGGTAAATTTAATTACTAACTCACTAATCACTCAGGAGTCTTATTTACAAACATACCTGCACTGAAATATATTAAAGTATATCCCGCGAACCCGGCGGTACCAATACTACCGGCGAAATTGAAATAAAGCCGTCGATTGCTCAGTGGTTCTCACGCTGAACTGAACCCGTTCGCACCTTTTTTCAGCCACTTTAAGCGTTGTACAATCTTCTTACTCAATGATTGTTTACGTCAGAACCTCCCCCTCTTCCCAACTATATCCGGATTGAATGCTACTAGTAGTTTCATTGCTACTGAATGAAAGCTCTGTTTATGCTACTGAAAATCATGCAGAGACAAATTTTAATGCGATGCACATAATTTGGAAGGTACCTGAATAGCATGGAAAATGTTTAAAAAATTCTCAAAAACCGATATATTTATCACTGCACATTATGATATGTTTTAAGACGTCATAAATGGCCTTGAAATAATTGAACAAATACGCCCATAACAGCTTCTTAGAATGGCCTACAAGTGCAAGATAAATATCAGACTTGTTAACCCAGATTTCACTAATATAATTTGCAAAATTCAAATCTTTATATTATTGTGTTAAGTGTATAAATTATTCTAGAAAAACATTCTTCAAAGGCGACCCGTGAAATTGAGATTTGTATCAATTGAGAAAAAAAAACATTTCTCCAGAATATTTCTACTTATTTAATTTGATAAACATGAATATTTAATTGTATTGTCATACGTAAGGAATACGTTGTGTTTAATAAAGTTCAATTTAATTTGAGTTGATTAGCTAAAAAGGCATTTGTTTTAGTCAACCTTAAACAGGGGGAGAAAGCGCTTTTTGTTTGCCAAATAAATCAAAAAGATTAATTGAAGTCAGAAAATGTTCCGATAAAAACGATTAGTTTAGGATAATTGCGACGGTAGTTCTGGAAGGTAGAAATAACAACTTTAATTCTAACATAAAGGGAAAAAAATAGTACAAGTAAGATTTGTACAAATTTATCGGGGGCTTTCTAAAAAATGGGAATACAGAAAAACAGAAAAAGTGAAAAAGAAGGGAGAAAAATAGCTATCTGCACCCATATTTTATTACATTTAGATGATATTATATTTGAGTACTGGTTAACATCGTGCTTTCGACAATACATATTTTGGCTAATCCCAATGCAGTCTTAACGACCAAATAGAACAAACAAATTTTTCACAGAACATTGCTTATCCACTCAATGAGATAATTTGATTTTTTTTCAAAGGTTAAACAGATTAAGAAGAATTTTTCTATTAAAAAATTGAGAACTAGAAAACCGCCCGTTATGCATAAAAATTGTATCATATAAATGTATAATCATGACGATGGTAAAACCCACTTTCTGAAATTAAGTTATCTAAGGACAGACTACTTTTCTATATGTCTATGCTTTTTCCGGACAATCCAGTAAGGACCAAATTCTCAATCCGTTATTAACTTTAACAAAACCCATAAATGCTGCTACACTCTATTTAAAACTTTCTATGGAAATTAACATACAATTAAAGTTGATTTTAGACTTTAGTAATTTGGCTTTAGGGTCAATCAATAACAAATTCTTTTTTAAGCCAATAAGATTCCAATAAAAAATTATCGACGAGATTTCCTACTGGGTGTTGCCCAGCAGAAATATTCATATGTAGTAGGAAATATTTCTGTTAGACAAAAATAGCAGAAAGTCTTAAAATTTCTCGTTTAAAATAAAAGTAAAGGTGGGGGAAATCACTGGGAAACCTTCGTTGTGTTTAGGTTCGATCACTCATGCATCCAAAATCTTTACCGTACAAAATTCTTCCTTTGGGTACAACCAGTTTTATAATTAGTGCAAATTCTTGAAGTGTTCACTAAATTAATGCAAAATTGATTAGATGAATCCAAAACCATCCATCTATGCCTATTTAAATGTGAAGCATTACGTAGCTTTTATTAGATGAATCAGTCGTACCGGTTAACCGAACCCATCATTCCTTGGTTGGTTAAGTTTGATGAATGTGTCCTTCACATTTTTGCCCACAGAATCATTAACAATATATACAAACTATTGTTGACTACTGTTAATTAGCGTACAACAAACATTGATGGGTTAAAATTATATAAAGGTCGACAACCAAAGACAATTGCGGAAGATACTTATATCTACCGGTACATACAAGTACTACTTCCTGATACCTAGGCCCAAAAGTTTCTTGCAGTAAACTTAGTAGATATATAACTCGAATTTTAAGTAGAAATATGTAGTAATTACGCCAATTAAAGACCGATTTCCAACGAATAGTTAAGTGCAATTTATGTGTCAATACTTGAAAAAACACATAAATACTGGGACGTTTACATTGATTTAGTATCTATAAATATTTCAAAGGAAATCATATCCTGGGGATTTTACAAACTAGAATTTGTTTACATGCCTTAGCATCAGGAATATGTTGCTACCACTTTTGCGTATTGATACATAACTTTGGACAATTTAAGTCCCTCTAGTGGTTTTGGTGTTATGCAAATACTTTACTCATAAATTCTCGTGTTGTGGTAAAAAAGTTTAAAATTGCTGTATTGCGGTTTACCTTGGCATTCCTTGAGACGACTTACACAGCGAAACAAATATAATTATATATTTTTACGTTTCATAAGAAATTGGCTTAAAAAATTCTAAATATGTATTAAAGAAATAATACAAACCCTATACCTGCTACAGTCGGTGCAGAAAGTATTCGTACAACAGATAATATTTTATAAATAGATAAATTTCAATGATTTTAATGTTAATTTACTTTGCCAAATTGATCATACACATTGTTTCACATTATTATATTACGACATCAAGAAAAAAAAAAACATAAACAAGAGTATTTCTAAGAAAATTACACCAAGAACAAAAAATCGACCGGAATAGACTCGCATAAAGTATTCGTACATAGCATGTAGTTGCATCTTCACCGTGACTTAACACATACACATTTTAAATTTAGTAAAATTGAAAAAGTTGAATATTAAAGGTAATAAAATAATTTTTTTTACAATGGTACATAACATTTTGAAAGCTTCTTAGGATCATGGGACGTAAAAGTAATGAAACATCGGAAGAAGTGCGACAGTTGATTGTTAAAATTACATAATGAATGCAAATCTTTAGCGGAAATTGGTAGAATAGTAAATAGGCCAAGATCTACTATACAAACGATTATACACAAATATTGTGAGCGCAAAACTTCCAAGAATAAACCTCGTGTTGGACGTCCAAAAAAATTAACTGAACATCTAAGACGCATTATTGCGAGGAAAGTTAAAGAGAATCCTCGAATAAGTGCGGAAAAAATTGCTACAGAACTAAAGACATACAACAATACACTTGTTTCTGCTAGTACTGTGAGGAATTGTTTGAAAAAACAAGGCTATCAAGGCAGAGTTGCTCGTAAAAAATATTTTATTAATGAGATCAATAGTAAGAAGCGATTAGAATTCGCTAGAAGACATCTTACCACCCCACTATCTTACTGAAATCGAGTCATATTTACTGATGAAAGTAAATTTGAAGTTTTTGGCAACAAACGGCATTTTAAGGTATGAAGAAAAAAAGGAACTGCGTTTAATAAAGAAAATTTACAACCGACAGTGAAGTATGGTGGAGGATCTGTTTTGGTTTGGGGCTGTATGAACGCTTCAGGAGTAGGATCACTTCATTTTATTGATGGTATTATGAACCAAATGGTATATATTCACATTTTAAAAACCCACCTTCTACAAAGTGCAACAAAAATGGGAATTAAGGATAACTATATCTTTAGCCAAGACAATGATCCTAAGCACACTGTTATAAATACCAGGCTCTGGATCCTTTATAACACCCCAAAATATTTGAAAACTCCTCCTCAGTCGCCAGATATTAATTCCATCGAACATTTTTGGAGTTACTTGGAAAAAAAAATTAGAAACCACCCAATCCAATCAAGGGAGGGATTAAAAGTTGCACTTTTAGAAGAGTGGAACAAAATTCCGGAAAATTTTACAAGAAATTTAGTTAATTCTATGCCCAGAAGGTTAGAGGCAATTATAAAGTCAAGAGGTTATCCTACAAAATACTAAAACTGTTATTAGAGTCGTATTTGTTACTTTAAATTTTGTTTTTGACATGTGTACGAATACTTATTGCGTCTGAATTCGTGATTATTTTGTAGTTTCCTATATTTATTTAAATAATAAAATTATTAAACTTACTTTTTCTTTTAAAAATATTTGTGAATAATATAAATGAACCTCTATATGTTTCTTTTTGTCTTGTAAAGATGTCCTTTATAGCATAAAATCGATCGTTTTTATAATTTTGCGTTCTGTACGAATACTTTCTGCACCGACTGTATATCGTGGATTATTAAGATATCATTCAAAATATGTACGTTAGTCAAAAAGACGCTTATGGCTTATTAAATGGATACTAAAATACATGAAGTTTGTTTTTCTTATTCATCGATAAATAATTACACAACAATAAAACCAAATATTTTATTCTTAATCAACAAATTCTAGATTGGCATGTCTCTAAAAATTTCTTTATATATACAAAAATACTGGACTACTAAAAACTATATTTTGGGCCTAACTGGCCACAATCTACAAATAAAGCATAATTTTGCATCAAATCAACCCCAAACATCTCCATATTTGGTTTTAGATCCAGGTTGACCGGATTTGTAATCGTCGTTGAACTCTTGGGGAGGCGGATTTACTGCTGCTTGACTTGAGGGAATTCTAGACTGCCTAAAGTTTATATAAAATGGCAAAATCTGTTTTTGTTTCGGTGCCTCTATACCCACCTATAGGCTTGAATCCTCTTTTGGTCGTATTCTTCCCGATTTTTCAGCCTGAGTTCATCATAGGTTGTTACATGTTTCTGTTCAGGAGGCATCTCTTCTTGATGCAAAACAATTGGATCTATATTGAATGTCTATTGCAGTCAAACATTATTGGAAATGAAAGGAAAAATAATTACTTACTATCTAAAGAGGGCCTAAAAGAATCGTCTAACCCTTCAGGAACTGGTCTGCTGTCATAATCATAGTTTTTACGTGAACTGGGGATATCAGTATAACCATCAGACACTCCCCCAAAGGGACTCATGGAAAAGGGGGACTCAATTTGATCTTCCCTAAAAAGTGTATGAGTATCACTTAATCTTTATGTAAGCATTTATCCAAGCAATTTTACTCTTGTTCTGGAATTCCTAATCTCTGGGCTTTTAGAGCTCGACCAACTTTGCTGTCTGGCAGCGCCATGAATTTCTCAGCACATTTTTGAAGATATGAATATTTGCCCAGGAAATATCCTACTGTTACGGCGACGCCTATTTTGGGATATACTCCGAACTTAGGATTCCTGGTAAGGTAACCTTGGAAATTTATATTAAGATGGAGAATTTATCTTTATTATTTGTATTTGTGAAAAATTAAGTTAATCTATTAAAAAAAAGGTATTCATGTATAGGTACTCATATAAAGCAGCATTTAGAGACATTGAATTTGATACATACACAAACCAAAGTGTCTCATTTCGTGCAGTATATAATTATCAAACTCTGATTTGTAGTTGAAATAAAAACATAAACACTGAAAATTTAAGGACTCATACTAAAACTTTCTTAACAGTAATATTAGTTCTGCAACTAATTACACATTAAATTGCATAAACTAGTAGAAAATTTCTATTAACTAAAAGAAGCTATTCAAGAAAATGAATCAAGCAGGTACTTTGTAAATCTTAAAGAGACCTTAATATTATCTCAAATTTACTTTACAAAAAGTTATAAATAATGTTATGAAATTACTGCGCCCTGGGGTTGTAACATTAAACATTGATTGAATGTACCTATTTGAAGACCATAATATGTTAGCCCGCCCAAAACAAAACTAAAGGGCAAACTCCTCGTATAGAAGCTTTCTTTATTACATTCCTTAAGCACTCTGAGCTCATCTTGAGTGAATTTATACTGAAAATTTGAACACAACAGTCTGAGTAAGGAGTTTGATGGTATTCAAGGGATATACTTACAAGTTGGGGTCGTCTTTGGGCGTTGGGGCCTGGAAATGGGGTTTTTCGTTCTGGCTCTTCGCCTGAATTTATCATTTTTAATTATTTTAAGTTTTTTAATTATTTAAGTTCTATTTTCTATAATATCAGCAATTTTAAACCGAGGAAATCAGGGTTGACTTTATTTTTCTATGGAAAAATGAATGAGGTTAGATTGTGGGAAATTTTAATTGACTTGAGCTCTAGGCCTGTATCGATAGGCAACCAGCTAAACTAACTGTTCCAGGTGAAGGGAGTTAATGTTAACTTTATTTCATGAAATCAATCAAATCCTTGTTTAAACCCACAACGTCATATATATCTTGAAAATGACAAAAAAATTAACTCAAGTAAATTTTCAAGATGTCGACCGTTTCGACCAATAATAATTTTTTGCAGATGTTTAACCAAAATTTTCTCGCTTTTCGATTTTATCATTTTAAATCACGAAAATGTATCAAAAACCATTAACAGCAATACGAGTTTTTTTTAAGAATATTCTTTTTGATATAGAAAAGTTTCCAGTATCAGAATTTGTAAAAATATTGAACTTATTAACGATGGTAAAGGGATCGGTTGGTTTTTTGTATCTCGATAAGATACTTGGCGCCACCTATCAACTGGATTGGATCAGAGATCTTAAATAAATTTATACAACCCACCCACCCAGCTAAGAGAAGTTTTAAACCGGTAAATAAAACATTTACCGAATAAAACAAATACTTAGACATCCTGTATAATGAAAAATTAGAACTTTTTTTATATAGTATGTATATGTATATGTATGTATTTAGTTGAGTCACTCTATTCTTTTATTTGGTAGCACGAAATATTACGACAATATTTCTGGGGCACCAGTGTTCTTTCTGTTTTAAATATCGTTTTAATTATGAATGGATTACATAAAAAAGATTTATAATTTACAAAATTTGATTTTTCAGTTGTTAACATAATCGGTTCGAACACTGACTTGGGTCCTATGGTAACAGTGCAAATTTGTCATCAGTTACATTCGAAATTTAACGTTTTCTGACTGCTGTTTCCACATCGCTTAACAAACATTCAATTATTACGAAAAAAAAAATTTTTATTGTTATGGCTTGAACTTCTTATTCTCTTTAATTTGGAAACCTGAAGTAATGTCTTATCAAAGTGTCATCAATTTAATTATTTATCACTTTCCAATATGGCGCTCAAAAAAGGTCTTTGCCAGAATTTGTTTCTTTTTCTTTTAAAATTTAATTTGATCTACGAAATAAACTTTCGATATGTCCAATATGTAGACAATATAAAAGTCAAATAAAGTTTGTGCAAGAAACCTACGTCCAGCATGGGGGTGCGTAGATTCAGATTATCATTTACCGAATTAATTTTCCTTATCTTCAATAGGTTGAAATATTTAAAATCCGAAATACATCTAGATATATTATATTATTTCGCCTCGCGTATCGTTTTCGTGATTCGACCGATGAGCTGTAGGTTTGCAAAAAAGGGTGTAGAAGTTTGTATAAATGCTTAGAGGCCATTGCATTGTTGCAATAGTTCGAGCTATGAGGTGGACGTGTGCAAAAGGCTGGTTCTGAATTTCTTTCCTTGTTTCCAAGAGAATACGGGAAAGGAGGGTAGAGGTTTAGCCGAGTACAAACGCGGCTGCGCACAAGGTGTTTTTCGTACGAAAGTTAAGAATATTCGGGACAATCGGGTATTCTTTTGTTTCAAACAGTCGCGAGTAGGGTACTAGTGTAACTAATATTTAGTGACCTGTAGTGAGCGTCGCCTAGGACCTTTTTCTCCTTTTCGTCTCCTTCCAAAGTGGAAGTTGTGGTGCTTTTTCCCTTCTTGTTCTTTATGTGTTAGTTTTGGCGCGTAAACGGAAACGACGTGTAAAACAAAGGTGAAGTTGGCCCATTTTGGAGTAACAATTAAGGTAGGACTTGAATTTGCTTTTGCTTTTGCTTTTTGATTTTGATTTAGGTGGGGTATCTTCGGTATCAAAAGAATATTCTACAAAAAAAATTTGTACCCCTAACGGCTTTCTATATATTTGCAATAAAGCGATTTAACGCATTTTCAATCTGGCAAATAATACTTTCTTAATGCTCCCCATTCTGCCCCTCTCAGAATTTTTAATTAAGCAAAATATTATAGCACCTGTAGTTTAAAGTAATTAGATTCGCAACACACTTGAAAACACTCCAGATATTTGTAGGTCACCTTTACTTCATTTAATAAGTGCATCAAATCCTTATTTAAATTAACGGCCTCACATTCAAGTAAATTTTCAAAATGTCAGTCGTCTACAACAATAAGACATTTTCCATATCTCATACTAAAACTTTGGTTACTCCTTGAACTTGTCATAGTAAATTACGAATTTTTAAATTCATTTCCTGCTATGTATGGTATAAAAAATTTTGTAATTAATAAAATTTCATTATATGAATTTGGTATCAAAACTGGCGATTGCCGAAAGTGAAATTTTGTCCTCAATTAGTGACGGTCGAAAATTTAAGTTTTCAGACTGCTGATTCCACAATGTTTAAAGAAAAATTCTAATTATGAAAAAAAAAAATTGTTATGGTTTCAACTTCCTGTTTTTTTCAACCTGGAAACCTCAATTATTGTCTTATCAAATTGTTATTAAAATATTCGTTAATTTTTAGTATGACGATCAAAGGTTTTTCCAGATTTGTTTATATTAATTTTGAAATTTAATTCCATTTACAGAATTTAATTTCCCATATTTCCAATATATAGAAATTTTGAATATCAGATACCGAGAATGTGTTCAAGATAAGAATGTCCAGCATGGAAAGGACATTTTTTTTTTTTTTTTTTTATCTATTTACAATCTGTACAAAAACAATAAGTAAATGCGCTGAAAGACGTTGGCAATGGTTGGATATAGTGTCTTGATTGGAACTTAACAATATAAGTTCCTCCAGATGCCCAATGGCTGGTCACTTAATATTACTGGTTCTCACACATATCTTCAGCTGCTAAAGCGCTCCGGCAGATCAGGTGGCTTGTATCGTTTTAGTCTTCTTGTGATGGTCTCCTCGCTGAGTAGATGGCCAGTCAGATGGTTGGGATGATTGTCCAGTCTGTCCTGGTATTTTTGGGAGAACCTGGCAATCTCTTCTCGAACCCAAGGCATGTTAAGGTCCAAGTGGATGGTTTTATTGTCAACATACCAGAGGCTTTTAGTCAGGTATGGAAAGGACATGAAATTATTATTTTCCGCATTATTCTTCCGTACCCCAAACAGGTTGAAACCTTGAAATTCAAATATACATATACATAAGTATATCATTTCGTGTGGTGCATGGTTACAGTGGTTCGACCGACGAGCCGTGTGCTTACAAAAAAGGCTCTAGAAGTATTTCAAAGGTTTGAAGGCCATTATATTGTTGTTATCGATCGACCTATGACTCGTACCTTTGCAATAGGCAGATTATAAAGTTTTTTTGTAAGTTTTCGTACCGATATCGTTTCTTAGATGATTCAGACGAGTGTTAGCACGACGACGAGCAAGATGTTCGCAATTTGAAACTATTAATCGGGTCCTTTTTTTTAGAATTTCGTCAGAAATACGTCATTAGTGTATCCCATTTGTATGTTACATCAAAGATCTTTGACTCAAGCAAAAAATAATGATTGAGATGAGATTTCGCATCTGATCCTGAAGAAGAATACAGTAATTCGAATCCAGATGAGTGCCGTAGATAAAAAGTTAAGTTTTATGACGATATTGGAAAACAAATGCGTTAGCCAACATCGTTATGCAACAATCTGCTTGCTTTCCTTTTATTTTATTTGAAAATAAAGAATAACATTGTTACTTTGCTAAGGGCTTGGGCGAATGTTTATAATAATAATCAGAATTAGCTGTAAAGACAGTAATAATTCTGTCCAGACTCATAGATCTTTCAATCGACAAAGCACAACTAAACAAAAATTTTCTTGTTTTCCCTAGGAATAACTTCAAGTCTGTAAATCAAAAATTGTAATATTTATTCCCAATTTGCAAGATAAAAAAATACTTTGTTCATCCTGTAGAATGAAAGCAAGCAACTTGTGTATGAGCCAAATTTTGCCGAATCGCGTTATTTTTTTACTAGCATCCAATACTTATTTGTACGATTCAGGCATTCTGTACAAAACAGAATATGACTTTCTTCAGCCGTAGACAATGGATTTGAGGAAGTTGCCTTTTACATTTTCCAAAATTTTCTCCTCAACAGGCTAGATGAACAATTTAGTATGTTGTAAAATAATATGCCTATGTTATAGAGATGTTTTGAAATATCTACGATTTTCGAAAATCAGCAACAATTTACTAACACAGTTTATGGCATATTAAAAGTTTCCAAAAACGTATTTTCTTTGTACTATTCAATTGATATTATAACTCTCATTGTTATGGAGATAGCAAGAGAACTACCAACTGCAATCGATGAAATATATCCGTAAAACCAGGGTCTTTTCTTTCTTTGGTAGTCTATTTTTTTCCAATTTTAGCAAAAAATTAAGAAACCAATTTTAGTGTTTTTTTGTTATATTCGCGTAACTTTGAAAACAACATTTGGGTACTCGCATCAGAAACTAAACCCCAAGAAATGAAGTGTAACCGCTTATTTTGGGTATCTCAAAATCTGTTAGAACTATAGGCGAAATTGGAACAAATAATTTGACCTTTAACATTCCCTATATGTGTGTGAAATCTGTCCACTTTTGTATTAAACAAACGTAGCTATTGTGTGGTATTTCTGTGAAAATAGTATTGGGATGAAGTTTGGCCCATTGAGTGGGGTATTATAATATGGAGGTGCATAATTTGGCATGTAGTACGCCGATTTTTACTCGTTAATGCATAATAAAATAATGTCAGTGGGAAAGGAAGCAATTTCACTATCGCCTTAAGTTCGAATTTTCTCGTCAATTCCATTGTAAAATTCGCCGATAATATAAAAACGTAATCATAAAGACGCTTAAAAGAAATAATATTAATATGTGCCTAATTAACGTAAAAATCTCCCGGATTGTTTACGTTCGGCAATTGTTAGCACGTCAGAACGCCGCTATTCTTGAAATTCAAGGTCTCTTCCGAACGATGGTTGCCGGTCTGCGCTCTGATTGGGCATATTCGGAATGTAAACGTTTCTCGTCCACGCCCCAGAAGAATATACCTATGAAGTAGTTCCATAAGGGCGAATATTATAGAAAACGAATTCCCGCCCATAGCACTTGTTTCTTAGAATACATTTTTTAGTACATAAAAAATCCGCAAAATCCGAAAAATTTCAGTTGTCTTTGATTTTCTCTCGGCGTGGAGTGGTGATAATCGTAATATTTCCAAATTTATATTATCAACTATTCAATGCGCATAAGTTAAAACGGCTAGAAATTCTTTGCAAAATGTGTAGAAGTAAATAAGAAGACAAGGAAATATGTAATAAATCAAAAGAAGGGGATTTATTTGTTTGAGGTTTGTGCCTGGGGATTTGGTGATGCGAGGTAACAAAAAAAAAATGGCGTCTTAATGAAATTATTTTCGCGGGATTTTTACCTAATACAAGAAAAATATGGATATATTTTGAAAAAATTATGTTGAAAACACTAAAACCTGAAAATATTTGCAAACCGGACATGAGATTCCCCAAAAAAATTTCTTAAACATCCCCCAATTTGGTAAGCCAAGGTGAACGAAGTAATTGGAAAGACGCAGTTGGATGGTCGCACATTATGGATGCGCCCATGAAAGTGAACGATCGGCATAAGTTGGACGTGGGATGAAATTTCAAAGGGAAGGTTTTGATTGTTCCATTTTGTTGGTTTCAGCTATGTTTTGGCGGATGAAGGAGAACGATGTAGTTAGAAAGACGTCGCAAGATAGTGTGAATCTCAGGACGTGGCCATAAGAGTAAAAGATTGGGGTAATTTGGACTTCTGACGAAAATTCAAAGGGCAGGTTTTGATTGTGGCATTTTGTTGTTTCCAGCAATGGTTTGGTGAGCCAAGGAGAGCCAAGCGGTTGGATAGACGGAATAAGGGGGTTTGAAACCCAGGATATGGCCATGAAAGTGAACGATCAGGGTAAGGTGCATTTGTGGTTTTATTTAAAAGGGGAGATTGTGATTGTTGTTTTTTTATTTTTTAGAGGTTTTAACGGTTGACATTTAGTGACCATACGCGGGTGTCTCGTAACGGACATTTACTAACTGGACACGGGTTTTGTGCAACTGACATTTAGTGAGTGAAAGTGCGTGTCGTGTACCTCTCGTTTAGTGTCGTGCTTCGTTGGGGGTGTTGCCAAAAACTTTCTTCTCCTTATGTGGCAAAATGGAGCTTTTGGTGATTGGAGGTTCGTTCCCTCCTCTGGGCTAAGTAGAACGAGGTCTCCACCCGTGCTCTCTCACTTTAAACCGTAACGTTTAACGGCGACGGCTTAACAGTGGGGAAGTGCGATAGGATGTAAGGTCTAAGGTCTTGCAGGGGGGAAGGTTCCTCTAATTGAAGACGTCGTTGGATGGTGCCAACCCCAGGATGGGGCCACTAAAGTAAAAGATCGGGGTAAGGTGGATTTGTGGTTTAATTAAAAAGGGAAGGTTTTGATTGTTATTTCTATTGTTTACAGGTAAGTTTTGATAAATCGTCGTTGGATGTTGCCGACGCCGTTGGATGGTGCCAACCCCAGGATGGGGTCATGAAAGTAAATGATCGGGGTAAGGTGGATTTTCGATTTAGATGTAACGAATAGATTCTCATTGTTATTTTTTTGTTTTACAGGTAAGTTTTCGCAGATCATCAAAAGCGACGTTAAAGAAAGCTCCAATTTGCTCATTTGGCAGAAACAATTATTGTAACTTATGTTGGAATTTCGTATTTGATATTAATTTTGCGGTTTTGAGTTTGTTTCCTGGATACATATCATTTAATTAATCGAAAAAAGACTTCATGGGTCAATAAAATCGAAATTACAAGGTCCCTTTGGTTTTTGAGATATGGCGTCACGTTAATACCTATATCTGCGATTTTGAAAGGGATGTAAAATGAAGACATCTAGAGGTGAGTTTTTAAAACTAAAACGCCTCAGTCTTCCTCGAAATATATGAAATTCGGTTAAATCGAAAGAGGCTCTATAAGTCTAAATGAACGAAAATGCCAACTTTCTTTGGTTTTTGATGTAGGGGTTCAGGTTAAGACATATCTGTTTGATATTGAAATGGGTGCATAATGATGGTCTTTAAAGATAAGCTTGAACTTCCGCTGACCAATTTGCTACTGGAGCTGTTGAGGTTGGAGAGGCGTTCTTCTACGTTTCCACTCACGCTCCCTCGCGTGAAATATCCGTTTAACGCGGGAAAATTTTACACGATTATCTAAGGCTACCTAAAGGAAAGTAGAATATCGAGATATTATAGTTATTAGATAGATAGATTAGGCCTAACTGTGTGAAATTTGCATTATTTTCATAATTGTTGAGAAATTTTCGTTATATGGTATAGATTTATATTTGGCACAATGCATATATTATGTCGTTTTCCGTATGGTTAATTTGCTAATATCGATTGTAATATTTTTTGAATGGATAGAAGTCATGGCAGGGGTGGGAATTAGTGTGAAATACGGCGCAAGGGGGTGTGAACTTTAGGATGGGGCATTGAAAGTAAAAGATCTGGTAAAGATGAATTTGTGTTATAATTGTAAAGGGTAGGTTTGAATTGTTCTTTCTTTTTGTCTAGGTAAGTTTTTTTAGGTCCACGAGAGCATTGTCACTGGAATGAAACAGTCGGGGGGCGTTAGCCCCATGATAGGGCGTTGAATGTAAAAGTTCAGGGTAATTTGGACTTCTGATGAAAATTCAAAGGGCAGGTTTTGATTGTGGCATTTTGTTGTTTCCAGCAGTGGTTTGGTGAGCCAAGGGGAGCCAAGCGGTTGGATAGACGGAATAAGGGGGTGTGAAACCCAGAATATGGCCATGAAAGTGAACGATGGGGGTAAGTTGGATTTATGATGAAATTCAAAGGGAAGGTTTTGATTTGTTTATCTTTTTTCCTAGGTAAGTTTTTTAGGTTAATGAGAGCATCGTAACTGGAATGACGCTATTGGCAGGTGCGAGCCTTAGGATATGGCATGAAAGTTAAAAGTCGGGGTAAGATAGATTTTTATTATAGAGTAATTAGATAGGTTCTCATTTTTATTTTGTATATTTTGCAATCCAACGGTGGGTACTGTGGTAAGATTTTGTTCCCAGTCATCATTCATATGTATTTCACATCGTTCTTCGACTACGGAACCACAAATTCATAATTTTCCAACAAATTAATTTATATGTCTGAATAGCAGATATTCTGATTATCCATAAAAAAAACTTAAAATTTTGTTAAACGAAATTTCATTTTCATAACCGCTTATTAGTTTTTTTCATTTACTTTGTACAATAAATGAGTGTTCTGTTCAATCAGTGCAAATCTGATATTTATGTGCATATAACAAAATTTGCCATCTTTTGAAAGATTTCTTGTTTTTAATCAAATTTAATGATTTTATATACATTTTCCCTAATTTATATAACATTTTTCTAAACCCATTAGGCATCAAAAACTTGGAGTCAAATATTGGAGGTTTCGCAGTCAATTTTAGATTTATAACTAGAGATCGACCTAAATAAATTTTTGGCTTGCAAATTTTGGTGAGTAAAACACCTTTTTCTAAACTATATATATAAAATACGGCGCTAATGTTGCACACGTATGTACTTATCATTCTCCCTAGAAACTAAAAACACATTATCGTTCTCCTTGGGAATGCTGATATGAAGGATCCCATTGTTGCTAATAATGGCTGTAAGCCTTTCCACATCGTACGTCTTAGGCACCCGAAAATTCCTGCTTACAGTTTTCGTAGTAGTTGCCCCATTTTTGTTCAAAGACTTCTTGCTACCTTCAATCTTCACACTGTCATCACTTAGTGTCCGCACTTTAACTTTGTTAGTCTCCTGGTCGTACTCACTTAGATCTATGTAGATTCGGAACCAATCTGGATCAATCCTAATGGAGGCCGGCATTATATCATTGTCGAAGGAATAATCATTGTCGGAGGCATATCCTAACACTGACCCTGCCACTTGCGCTAACACCCATTTAGGTACCGCCAAAGAACCATCGAAATTATCTCCATTCACTTTGAGTTCCACTTTATCAGTTAAATCTCCCGAAGGGCTGCCCCCCAGCAGGGTTAAGAAGAGATAGGACAGTTGTTGCTGATTAAGTGTTGTGGTTACCATTTTGATTTACTAATGAGCTGTTTAAATTGTTTTTTTTGAGCTTTTATTGTATTTTCCGGGCTTGACAAATTACACATTTCAATATCGTTCTACCGTAAAAATAACGCTGCTCATTTAATAATAGTGAGTCAGAATTACCGGGTCGTTAATTCGTTTATATCAACTCATGTTAATTTCTGATTTGTCATTTCCGATGAGAAACAATTGCCTGATCATGGTAAAAAATTGATTAAATATTTGATGTTCATGTGGCACCTCAGTCCACATCAGAACGTCCAAACTATCAAAAAACATAGACATATACAGGGTGTCCTCGAATTACGTGGCCAAAATAATGCCGCAGATTGTTTGAGTGAAAATAAGTCGATTTAACTAAACTTCCCTCAGTCCAAAAGTTGATAATTATGGAGCTACAGGGTGTTAAAGTTTTAAAAAAAAATCACATTTTCTTTAATATCTTTCGATTTCTTTGAGTTAATTTCACGAAATTTCATATTTGAGGGTGTTTTAGGATACGAAATTCAAATTTATTAACGATTTAGTTGTTTCTTCTAGGGGGCGCCACAAGCGACCATTAGGACACATTTAAATCTCTGTAACTTTTTCGTGCCACGGTGTATATTATTTTGGTATTTAAAAACCTTTTTCCCTACCTTTTATACTTAGAAAAGGTATACTTTATTGACGTCGCTAGAAGCAACGGTTTTGGAGAAAAACGCATAATTCTAATGCGCTGCATATTTGCGTTAGCGCTTTTAAGTAAATAACTCAGTTGGCTATGTTTTTAATTGACATTTTAACACTTGAATTTGTTTCTCAAATGTCAGTTTTTTTATTTAGCCCTCAGTTTTTCTTGTCAGTTTCGCTTCTTGTTCCTGTAAATATCCAAGTATGGCCAATAAATTCACTTATTCTGAAATGGTGGATATGCTGTTAGTTTATGGACTTTGCCGTTGTAATAGTCAAAATAATATCTGATTTTGAAAACTTATTGTTATACCTTTACTAATAATTATTTTTGAAAAACTTAATTTTTTTTAACGGAAAATAATTTTAAGGTAATTTGCATGCATCATCAGGCTTAGATGCATTTTTCTCGAAAACCGTTGCTTCTAGCGACGTCAATAAAGTATACCTTTTCTAAGTATAAAAGGTAGGGAAAAAGGTTTTTAAATACCAAAATAATATACACCGTGGCACGAAAAATTTACAGAGATTTAAATGTGTCCTAATGGTCGCTTGTGGCGCCCCCTAGAAGAAACAACTAAATCGTTAATAAATTTGAATTTCGTATCCTAAAACACCCTCAAATATGAAATTTCGTGAAATTAACTCAAAGAAATCGAAAGATATTAAAGAAAATGTGATTTTTTTTTTCAACTTTAACACCCTGTAGCTCCATAATTATCAACTTTTGGACTGAGGGAAGTTTAGTTAAATCGACTTATTTTCACTCAAACCATCTGCGGTATTATTTTGGCCACGTAATTCGAGGACACCCTGTATAATAACTCGAGTATTTAGAATCTGCCAAGAATTTTGAAATTGATTCACTCGTCTCCCTCTTTATACAGGTGGTCTTTTATGTTGTGTACGTGGTGGCCCTTTATCACCCTCACAAGCTCAAAATTCATAGTTCTTCAAACGATTGCTATGAAATACGTAAAGCCAAAACGAGACAAAATTTGATTACTGGTACTGGAATGAAATGAAGCCGTTGATATGTCGTCTGTTGTTTGATAATTTTTTGAGGAATTCTATTTCTCTTTACATGAAATTTACTATTTCACGCAGGGATGGTTCGATATTTTACAGAAATGTATTTAAAACTCTCACGAGTATAATTTGGTTGTTTTTGAGATTTCGACAAAATGTTACCTATGTCATGTTAAAAGGAAAATACCTACTTAAAATCCACCCTATATAAAGAATATCTATTCTCTACATATTTTCTATTACAGTATATGAAAATTTGAGTTTTAACGTCGATGAAACTAATTATAATTACAGATAATGTCTGGTGTGGGGGAAACATTTGATTGGGTGATAGAAAATAATTTGAATAAAACATGCAAGAGATGATAAAATTTATATATTTAGGATTCATAGGATTACGTTAAACTTCATCGGGAAGGAATCAAGCTCATCACTTGAAGATTAAAGAAAATACCTTCTGAAAATTCGAGATTTATTTATTTCAACTTAAAATAAAACAATAAAATTGAACATTAAGTGCAATAATTGATAAACTAAAAATATGCACAAACAAATCCCAGAAGAAAAACTTCCTATGGCTAACACTAAAACACTATATAGAACAACAAACGTAATATATCGAATTGCTTCAATGTCTTCTATAATACAAATCATAATGTTTGTGAGGGTTAGTAAATTATAAAGTGCAAAATTATTAATAAGTCATTATATACATAATATACCCTTTTGAAAAGCTCCAATCACCCTTAATACATCTATATTAGAGACCAAAACTCATCTCTGTCCGACAATCCATACTAGAGGATTGGACGAAATTACGGTTCTAGATTGTTACCTCCTCAAAAATTCAAAAATCTGAATACGGAGGTTTATCGAAAGTCAAAGGCTTATAGATGTCGCCGCTTTGACCCCATCCTCTCGCAGCGGTGTTGTAAGTGGGGAAACCCCCCAAATTGAATTTTCTCTGAGGAGGTAGGGGAGCGGACAAAATTACGTCATCGTATGTTTGCAAGGGTGGTTGTTGATAGACATTTTGATATCCAAGAGATTCATGGGCGTTGTATGCAGGGGTGTAGAGGCTTGGTAAGGGGCTACTTGATTCTTTGGGTGTAAAAACTGAGACAGCTGCGTTCGGTTTGTAAGTTGACGAGACAGGGGCTTTCTGCTGAGGTCTAAGAAGAGTTGTTGGACCTAATCAACAAGAATTCAGTTAAATTCAAACAAAAAGCTAACCTATTAGTGTTATAATTCAAATAAATATATTAATAAATGACAAAAACACTTGAGCCAGACACTAATCAACGGGACAAGAAAAAACAAACACAGCAAAGCCTTGCCTTGATATTGCAGTTCGCAAGCGCCCCCTACTTCATTTGAAGAAGACACTTGAGAGGACAAATGTTGTGCTATTTGGGAAGAATATTTGCAGAAGGAACTATTCTCCGATTGCTCCAGTGAATATAATCTTGCATTCTCTGTTGTGGGATAAGTGGAGTTTCGCACCTTAGAACTGGTTACATAGTAGATACTATCAAATTCCTCTTCTGCCTGTTTTAACTT
The DNA here is from genome assembly GCF_040115645.1 of Euwallacea fornicatus. Lineage (NCBI taxonomy): Eukaryota > Metazoa > Arthropoda > Insecta > Coleoptera > Curculionidae > Euwallacea > Euwallacea fornicatus. The sequence continues at coordinate 3,153,249 of NC_089557.1, forward strand.
GTTAAAATCCTTCACGTTAGGGCTCCGAGAAGGAGCTAGTTTGTCCACCACATCAGGCAGAGGTTCTCTTATCTGTTTGTATTGCATAGGAGGCATTATCGATTGTTCAAAAGTCTGGATAAGAGACTTCACAGGGATTTTTACGTAATCTTCTTCATCTACTTCTGATGTGAAGCTCTGCGATAGTTTGCGGTTTTGGTCACCAGATCCATTATTCTCTGGTTGATGGTTTATTGAAGTTACTTGAGAGACAGGTATTTGTTTCATGTCATGAAAGCCGTTAACAAATGTACTTGGATCAATAATTTGCCCATTTACTACCTGGAAATCTAAGTCAACTTCACGGTTTTGCTCATAAAACACTTTTTCGATTTCTTCATTGGCACTGGGCTTGATCATCTCAATCTCGGCTTTCTCACTGGATTTTACAGTGGTTTTTAAACTACAATTCTCTGTGCCTTCTTCAGTTGATTCTAGGTGAGTCTGTTGAAAGTGAACTTTATCGGGTTCTTGTATATGCTCTATGGTTCTAGATGATTGAGAATTTTTGATGCGCTTCTCCTGCCATGATTTTTTCTTGCCCACTAAAGCTTTTTTGAACTCATCATTGATGTTTAACTCTCCAAAAAGAGGTCTTGCTCCTATTATTGCTCCTGGGGGTTTCTTGCAAATTTTCGGTTCAATTTCCAGACTCAAATCGTCTTTTAATTGCATATTTTCGGATTTGTTTAATACATTCATTTCAGCCTTTTTCTTTTCTTCTTCTCTTTCTCCATTTTCACCACAATTCATTGATAACGGCTCAGGAAGTGCTTCCTTCAACTTAACCTCATCTTGTCCGTTAATTTTTCCAGCAGTCTCCCCTTCTGTTCCCTCATTAGTTAAATCTTTATACTCAATATCAATCCCCGTCATTCCCTTAATTGCGTAAGTGTCCACTACATCATAAGCCTTTTTTATATGCTTTAATTCGTTGAAGCACCCTTGCTGATATATTATAGCTTCGGCCTTCTCTCTATTGTTCTCAATTGCAAGTTTCCTGGTATGTTCCTCAATCTTCGGATCTTTTTGCTCCACCTTCACCTTTTCTATCATGATCTTAGTATGTGTATCGCAATGCTTAGGTTCACTAGTTTCTGTTTCCATATTGCCATTGATTGAACCAGCACTGGCGGAATTTTCATCCGGAACAAAAATTTGGATAGGAGATTTAACTCTGGCATTAAAATGTCCTTGGCTTTCAAACATCTCTGATTGGATGGTACGTGAATCTGGCGTAGGCCCTCTAAAGCTACGTTCGCATACTTGGGCATCTCCACTTACAGCGAAACTGAATTCTGGATGTAATAGTTTTGGAGTCATATCCAAAACGGGACTGAAACAGCCCAGCTCATATTTCTTGTCGCTGAGGGAGACTGGAACAAACTGTCTGGTAGGTATGGGCCTTAGAAGTATGGATTCTTGCTTCTCCGCAGCTAGATATTTGGAAATGTCTGGAATAGTGGGAAATGGTTTGTCACTATTATCGTCCATAAATTCTGGAGGAGGTAGAAGGGTGTCTTCATACGCATCATCAAAGCTGATTGACGATTTCACCTTAAATGGTATAGGGCTCATTCTTAAAGCCACAATGTCTTGTTCTAGAATTTCCGGGTTTAAAGTCACATCTGGTACTGAAGGAAATGGTGAAGGTGGTCCTAAAGAAGACTGAAATTCCTGGTTTTCTTTGAAGCATTGAATGTCCTTTTTCAGCACTTCTTGCTCGATAATAACGTCAGGGATAGAAGGAAATGGGGAGTGAGCGCGTTCCTCTTTTTTCCTTGCCAACTCCTCTTCAGCTTCTTTTTGGAAATCTCGTCTCGGTTCCAAGAAAGCAGGAGTCACAGATCTAATAACTTCAGAAGCCAAATGGTTTAAACTTTCAGGATTTTGGGATATATCTGGAATGGTAGGAAATGGAGAGGTGGGTCGTTGTTCTTTCCTATCGGAAGCAAAGATATTATCCAAAGCTGCGTTAATGCTGCCTAAAAGCCGTAAAATTAAGCAACGTATTAAGCAGAGAAGCACGAGGTACTTACTATATTGTAATTTAGTATTTGATCCAGAGCTCCAAGCCTGAGGTAGTGAAGGCTTGTACACATCAACATTGCTAGCAGCCCCTTTTTGCAAATTGTCCACTATTCGGTTGATGCTTTGACTGTTGTAAGCAGGATTGTGAGCAAAGCTCTTTTGCTCACCATATCTGAAATTCATTATTTTTTGGTGACGAATAAAGGCAAAACGAGGTCTTACCCGTTGGTTTTGGGAACAGTCCACGAAGCCAGATTGTCGTCTTTAAGTGCCTGCTCGTATGAATTTACAGCCGGAGCTACAAAGTTGCCTTTGGTGGGCCAAGTTGGTTCTACTTCGAAGGCTGCCTCCACTGATCCTGTTTCTAGGGCCGCGTCCCAGGGAGATTTAATAAGTTTAATACGTGGTCGAGTAAATTTTTCCTTCAAATTTTAGAAATTGATTTGTTGACAAATAGCAGTCAATGAAAATAAATTACTTGTATTTCGTCTAACTTCTCTTTGTGGGCTAATCTCTGTTGGGTCTCTGGTAGGTAACTGGGAGGTGGTAAGTTGGTAGCTGGAGGGGTGAATGGTGTTAAATTTGGAGCTGGTGTTGGAGTTATAACGTCTGGCAAAGTGGAGGGTGGTCTAGTTCCATTAGTCTCAGCCACTACCCACTTTTCTGATCTCTTACGTCTTTTGGCGAATAATTCTGCTCCTAAAGTATTTTCAAATGAAATCTAATTTTTGTATAAATTGAACCTTTCATACCTTTTCCTTTGGGAGAATTGAGCCCTTTAACGATCTCCAAACACACTTCAGGTGATAAAGCAGTATCAAATGTATAGCCTTGCTTTCTGAGGCTGTTGATATCATGTACTTGTCCAGCTGGGTTCATAACAAGTTTAAGTGGGTCTTTCTTTCCAGATCCATCGCAGGTCAGTTCTGATTTATTTGTTGTGGCCCTTCCTGAAAATTTTATTAAGAGTAAGTTTCAATGACATGCTATTTTTATTTATATCTGTTTACTCTTAAGGGAATTTTTGGTATGCTCAGAGCAAATCGGTTTGGTAATCATGTGCCAACAGGTTAAAAATAGGGATGGTGGTTTTGGTATTAAAATGGCATTACACAGATATGTCTCATATATCACAAATTGACGTGTCACTAACCTGGTTTAAGGAAAATGTGTTGGAACTAAAATTAGAACAACTGAAAGAGACGGTAGTTGTCCAGAGACGATTAACACTAATATCTGTTAGTTGGATCGTTTGTTAATACTGACAGACTCACTTTATCTGGATTATTTTTAGGGTTACGTTACAATTAGATCACACAATTATGATTCAGGGACGCATCAAGGGAAAATTATAACTGCCACTGCCCTCAATTACGATGTGCATATCTGATGTCTTGAAAAGAATTATTTAGACCTTACACGACACCCTTAAGAATGTTCTCGAAAAACTAAGGAGAAGTTGGTTATATGCATTTGATTACCCGTACCTAAATCCGTCCCTGAGTTCTTTCATGGGCAATGGCAGTCAGCCAAATATTCTTAAAGATGTTGTTACCTTAGGGCGAGCGTATGTAAGATTAATGGTTTTGGAAATCAAATTTCTATGTTAATTGCAGACTCTTCTATATTATTTCTTACATTTGGAACAAATCAAGGGAGGAAACATCGGAAAATTTTTTCCAATAAAACATAGTTAATTTTATTCATTTTAAATATAAATAGCTTTTTGTAAATGTCAGTTAATACGTCTATTGATATAGAATAAAGCCTTGCAATGAATTAGCTTTGGAAGATTTTTGTGGTGAAGTTGGTATTAGTTGAAGTTATTTAAGAACTTATATCTGCGAATTCAATGTACCAGAAAGAAAAAAATACTGGTTTGCTATAATTATATATAATTTATAACAATAGTAAACTATCAGACATCATCCTTTTAATGACCAATAATATTTATTGTCCGATAATTTATGAAAACTTGTTTTTCCACTCATATATTTTACCTTCTCCTTCATGGACCCACTTCACTGACCTCTTCTTTCGATTAACATACATTTGCAGGCCCTTACTTTTCTGATTACTGATATCAGTCAGAGAACTGGAAATCCTCTTGGCAAGCTTCACCTGGTCTTCAACTGTGGGGTGAAAGCCCTTTTCGTAGAATGCAGATGACGCAAACATTTTTCCTAAACAACAAACCCAAAACTATTTAAATCCATGGCATCTTCATAATATAAGTCTTTTTTTGCGAATTTTATCACAAATATTTAGATAAAAGAAAATAAAGTTTATTTTGGTAATTTGCAAACTGGTTGCGAAGGCCCACATGTTTCGACGTTTCAAGTTTGATTCGTCAAGGTTAACAGAATGGAGCAACGAAACAAATACACACTAGTGCGTAATAAGACACAATTGTTTGACTTTTCATTGCCAGAATTTACTTTTTACCCAGTTTGTGGTAACAAATCATACGCAGCCTCTTTGCGGTTTTTTCTATTTAATCAAAACATTTAGATTTGATAAATTGAAGGTTATTGAGAAATGTGAGACTGTAATAATTTTTTGATATTGTTTAGCTAACTCAGGAAGCCCCTGGGCTTCCTGAGTTCCTGTCTAACAGGAGTGACTGTCTCACTCGGCACCCGCAGAGAATCCCAAATACGCTGGCGGGGTTTTATATTTGAGTCGAAGGACCAGACGGGCTCCTGTCGTGAATAATGGGGTTCCATATGTTCGAGAGGGTACAGAAACTCTGTTACACGAAACTACTGTTACACTAAATTTAATCACATAGTAGTTGGAATACAGGGTTGATTGGCGATCAAACTATTAACAATAATGTCCGTGTACAAATTTCTATTGCAACAAGATGAGGTAGAGGTTGGTAGAGTGATTTATTCTAACTTGTGAAATCGAGAGAGGAGATAATTTTCTGTTAATGCGACGAGATGAGGAACGGTTCTGATTTTGTTCTAAGAGAGGTGGTGCTCTTTCCCAAAAAAAAGCAGGTCCCCGAGTCTGGTTCTTATCCACGATTTCGTGAGAAAATCACTACTTTGATGCTTTCACACCATTGCCTTATTGCTAACATCCTTTGGTTCTTGGGCCACTTGCGTGGTTCTTGCGAGACATTCCATCCTAATTTACTGCAACCCTTTACCTATTTTACAATTCGCACTTCATAAATCAAGGTGGAAGTAAACCAAATGAATGGTAATTAGTGCGATACCTATGGTTTGGCACCTAATGGTATGTCGAGGGTTGGGTTCTGTTTTCCATTTATTGTTATTTATTGCCCAGATGTTAAGGCATTACGTGAGAGCGATCTTTATGCTGGAGTTTCACCAACGGATATTTCAGTTCGTAAAATTTCATAAATCGTAATAATAATATGACTTACTGCCTGATTTAGGTTGGATCTGTTCGCCATCCGCTGGTGTGAATATTTTTTCCAGATCGATGGGTTTTGTTGGAGGGGCATTTTCATCCTAAAATAGAAACTAGCATTCAAATGAGACAAATAAAACATCGTAATGATATAGTAACTGCATTATTTGTTATTATTTAATATCAAAACTATTGAATTATTAATAAATATTGAATTACTATTTAAAGACTATTAGATCTAAATTTAATTGGTAGCGATAAGGTTACCGTGAATTGTACCAATCAGAACGGACTTGGAGATAACAATGTTCCTTAATAAAGTTAAATGACGTATCATCAATGGAGTGTTTTCGAGAGGCCCCGCCTCATTTTCAATTATGACTAAAGTGAAAAAGCTATTCTGCCCTTTAAGACACTCATTTAATATGTCCTCACTCAGGCGAGGACGTATTAAACGAATATCTGAATATTTTTGGCTCTACATTAGATGCATTTCCATAAAGCAAAGATTATCCCTAATAAACAAGGACGTTAAAAAAGATAAAGTGTCCTGGCAAGGTTTCATTTTTTTGCATTATAAAGATATAAAAAAGCTACCTCTTTTTATAACTGCTGATTTTAAGAAAAACCTCACAGTAATAAAATCTCGCAAAAGCAATTTGCTGGTTGAAAACACACCTTTACATCAGCTCTAGATATACACATTTACATGCATTCGGGAAATTTCAATAATTATGAATTGGATCAGTTAAATAATATTTTTATTTCGCCATTTTTTCTATAATTTTGTTATTGTAATTACTATAAAAAGCACTTTCTAGATTTCTGAAATGTCCCACTTAGATGTAAAATTATTGGATAAAATTTTATTAATGCTTCATGCGCTGTCGCTTTGACAGTAGCCTGAAAATTTGTGGAGTTTTCTAGACATCCACCAACTTAATACAGTTGTTTTGAATGTTTTCTTTTTGGCCAAGTTCCTAAAATTTAAAAATCTTTTGCATCATTCTCATACAGTGGTTAGAAATATTATTTCAACATCTACATAATTAAAAAAATCTACTTTAAGCATCAACGAAAATTTGAAGCATACATCGGTGGGTGCTAATAATCAAGATCGGAAAATTTAAACTAAAGGTTTATTTTTAAATGAAAAATAGCTGTTATTGTGTTTAGGTTAATATACTCAAGATGTTTAATTATAGACACCTGATGCAGCTTAGGTGCACTTCAATTACTTCTCGACGTTTCTGCATTACACATCAGAGCTTTATTTATAAATCATACGACATACTTCAAAATGGACACGTTTCTCCTTCTTAGCTTTGGTTTTCTCGCTTTCTCCTAGCTTGAGAACTCCAACATTTTGCGTAGTGTCCAAGCTTTGCTTGGACTGTCCATTGCTGTAACCGTTCACTATTGTCCTCTCCAATCGAGTGTCACTATTTTTACTGAAAAACTCCTCCCGATTTCGCGTTATCGTGCAAATCTCACCTCCCAAGAACATTTTCAATGTCCCAAGTTCGCTTCAATCCCATCAAACTAAGATTTTTTATTAAAAAAAAAAATTGGCCGACGCTCTTTGTTCCAGTTTCCGGCTGTATTTCCCGAACTCGAAATGCGCACTGAAACTAGCAACAGAAAAATTCCGCACAAGTTCCTCACTGGATATTTCCGGCTTCACAGTAGTTGTCGGAAAATCGGAAAGTGCAATTTTCCATCGGAGACGCGCATTTTCCCGACGTCCATTAACTTTTGGCCGCTAATCTACGAGTTAGTGCCGGCCATGTGTTGCGCATTTTGTTGCATTAGTTTCGGTTATGATGTAATTGCCTATGTTTATTAGGTTTTGATCCTCCTCCTTTTTGAAATAATAAACGGATTCATAGTTATGGTTTTTTTAGTTGTATATAACCCGGGAAATTTGGCAAATATGATTGCAAATCTTAGCAGTTTGTCTTATCTTTGAGGTATCCGAGTCGGAGGATAATTTAGGTTGCTGCTTAGGCAGTGATCTGTTTTCTTAAGTATTAGAGAATGGTTGTTTATATAACCTCGATATTTTAAATTGACAAATATTTATTCTTCATAATTTTGGTCCCTTTGCGCCTTGACACTTTCATCTAAAAATAATAACATATAGTAGGTAATTCTGTACCTACAAATTTGATGTTCTTCAAAATTTTAACTAGCAACACTTTATCAACACTCCTCACTGACATCACGGATTTGAAAACTTCAAGAATACTTGATATTTTGCCAGGATTCCGGATTACGTAATGAGGGTTCAAACTTATCTCCAGTTGAAACTTGAGCGAAAGGTTAAGTTTTAAATGCCAGAATAAACTTGCATTAAATTGAAAATATCCGAGTATCTGCTTGACGAAATGGAAAGTTTAAGAATTCTTCTAGCTGACTAGTTTTGCCTTGATTGTCTCTTTTTCAGTTTTTTGATTTGAATTAGTACATTTACGATGAACAATTTTTTACCATTATGGTTCAACTTCATTACCTTTTATATCTACAATACGGGAAATTCGCTCATATTAACGTAATCGCATCTTTAAACTTTTTGTACTTTGTCAGTGGAGTTTTAAAGCCTGATAATCAACTTCAAATTGATCATATCTATAATCAATTTGGGACAGATTTTTTATAGAACACGCCTTGTTTAGAAACCTCGTGTGTCTTTTTTCCTTCCTGACTGTCTCTCTTTAATGTTTGACTTTTAGTTAAATACAATTTACTCTTATGTGTTATCAAAAGTGCACTAAAAATTGTCGATTAATTTTAAGTCAAAATGCATTAATGCAATTTCGGAAAAAAATGCACGAGTTTGTGTGTTACGTGAGTTTTTATTATCTAAATTACACGACTGGCACTTTTTCCTATCATAAATAATACCTTTTATAAACACTTTCTGTTTGCACGTTTTCATGGAACTGGTTCCAAAAATCACTCTTTTCGTAGTCATATGAGAAGTCGAACAACATTTTTATAATTTGTGAACTTCGATCCGACAAACTTTCAATATTTAAAGAATTGCTGTTAATACTCACCAATCCGACCTTAAACACTCTCTGAGTCAAATTAGTCAAAAAGGCCTTTTTGCTAGGATCTGTAGCATCTGAAGGCTTAAACCCTCTATTCGATTCTATCAGCTCAGTAATGCTTTGGCTTCTCCGCAGCTGACCAAAAGACCTCGAAGGCTCTCCGCTGGGAGTGGACGGCGCCGATGATGGTACAAACGGAGAACCACTAGCACTTTTAGTCAGAGAGTACGATTTCTTTGTTATGGTATATGAGGACCCGCCATGACGTTGGGTGGACTTTGAATCGATCACCTTGGATATTAGACGCATGGTTGATTTTGAGGGTTGATGGTCGGTTCGGGGTTGAGTGGACTATTTAGACATGGTAGGCACCTGAAGATGCGTTGTGGTTGGAAGGTTTTGAAAAGTGCTATTTACAAGGCGATACAATGTCTAGTTTCTCTTGAGTAAGTAATAAAAAAGAAATAATGGAGTTAATACAGGTTTGTTGATATTTAAATCAGTTGTGGTTTAGATTTTATTCAGTGAAATCGAATTTAGAACAGAAAAAGTGTAATAACTGTATTTATCACACGAGTTGAATTAACTCAGTCGAAATGCATTTCTTTTACTCTTTTTAATTAAACATTTAACCTGGTGCACGAGATGTTATGTGAAGGGACGTCTTTGAAAATGACCGTTGCTTTGTATTATTAGTTTTTTTTATTACTCAATTTGTAAAGAAATTGAGAAACTAAAGACCCGTGAAGTAACGACGTGTTTTTTTCTCCCTTTAGGGCTCCTGATTTACAAAAAATCTGAAAAAAAACAGGTTGCATTTACACTTCACCTTTTCATCTTAAACATTCACCACATTTGTAACGAGACTTACGAAGCCACAACGTTTGAGAAAGATTAAATGTTTTCTTTCTTGTCTTCACTTTTTTAATTTAAAAGTTGACTAGTTCAGCAATTTGAACTAATCTCCATGTAAAGAAATTCTGGAATAAACAAAATTAAAATTGTCAGTTTGTTTACTACTCTTTGTTGATTTGTATTTTTTTGTATTTTAAACTTAGGAGGAACCCTGACCTATGTAATAGAAACGGGCTCTGGAATGTTTCCTTATTTTTATTAATTTAAACCTCAAACGTATAGAAATTAGTATAATGTTTGAGCTATCAGACGGGTCTTTCCTCGATTCATTCGGTATAGAAATTCGATTTGATCTATACTTTATATATATATATTCTACTATAATAGTCAATTATTAATTGTTTTTCGCTTAATAAACTAATAGTTATTTTGGCAAATTCTTGATGCATTAGACTATGTTGGACACGCCCACACCAACATCAGGCACTGCCAAAAACTTGTAAAACACATTGAAGACGCACAAGTGGAGTCACCAATCCAATTATTCATATTCCTCTTATTTATTAATCCAAATTATTGGGAAAAACCCTACAAGACAATAATAGCATATGATTTAATTTGTTTAGGCGACAAAAAGAGTTAGTATTGATTGTTAGTGCATCGTTACGAGATTTCAAGGATTTCCCCGAAACTTTTGCAATCCAAATAAATGCCCGGCTCTATGCAATAAACAAAATCAAGCCAATTCTCTACATTTTTACTTTACAGCCTCTGATCTAAATATAAGCTCGTCACTATAAGTTAAACCCGAAAATAGCACTTTCCCAACCAACCGACACTTAAAACACGGCCGACACGTCGATTTCAGTGAAAACGCGATGGATGCAAAAGAGACGATAATTTTCTGGACTCAGATCTGGATTAGGACCGCATTTGATAACACCGATCGTGTGAAATCTATATAACAAAGTACCGCTCCAGAAATATCCTGAGCAAGCACCTAGCGAATGTAACTTTGTTTCTGGATGAATTCCAATATTAGCGAAAGTACTAATCAACGATCCACGTTTTACTAAAGGTATCTATGGGGAACAAAACTAATTCATTCAGGTTCAGTCGAATATTAGATCGTATTCAATTTTCTATATAAACACAAAAGTTTTTTTCCTAGAGAGGTATTTGGTATGTTGGGTTGTTTGGAAATTCGTGATGGCTGGGGTTATTTTGGGCGCAGCTGCTAATGTATTACGATGTTTGCCATTCGATTATAAGTCGTTCTCCATGTGTGTTTATGCCAGATGAAAATTAAGGAAAATAGAGAGCTGTGTTAAGTGAAAGTTTGTCGTTGAAAAGCTTTTGATATTGGAGTTTAAAACCAATGATGTATATCAGTGGTTTTAAACTCACTAGTATGTGATCTCTATCGAAAAAAAAAAAAACGTTGAAATGAAATGAATTGAAAATTTTCTGAAATATCAGCTGCTTTTTATTTTTAACGTATTGTGAGTATAAAAGTTCTATCTCTTTCTTAAGTCTTAAGTTTTTTAAAAGCTTAGGCAATTTTTATCATAATATCATTATAGAAATTGCATAGAGAAAGTGGTATTCTTCGACTCACCTGTTCAGTTTTGGAACTTCCGTACTTCTCGGTAACCTCCCGATTTATCTAAAAAAATAATTATTTTTATTTAGCACAGTTTAGAAACAATCAACCCGCATAAAAATACAAAAAATTAATGAATTATCAAAATCGACGAGTGGTAGGTATTTATGAACTAGCAGAAATGACTGCAAAATGAATCTGGAAAGTTTGCATGTTAAATAAAGTTAGATAACCTCTCACAATTTGCATACTTCAGTGCAAAGTTCATTATGGATGTTTTATTACAAAAACCGCGCGGCGTTTACCTCAAATTGAGAGGATACCAGCTCAACAAAGAGTGTTTGAGACATTTTTATGACACTGGCACTCTTTGATTAATGACATCATTAATATGTTAGAGATCCAAAATCATAAAGCTTATTTGATTTTTTATGCAAACTCAACAAGTATTTACTCAAAGCTTTTTGAGCAATTTCGGCCTCATTGTAAACTAAATGAATGCTGAGGAAATATTTCTCGACGCGATTTTTGGTAGGCAAAGGTATAGCTGGAGACAAAATTACATATTTTTTAATTTTCTAATTCGAATAAATCGTATTTTATTGTAAGCGGTATATTTTTACAACGAGTAGAGATATAAAGGGTGTTTAAAAAATACGCGGCAATATTTAAGGGAGGGATTGCTCAGTTTTAATAACGGTTTTTGAAAAATAATTCGAACATGTTTTGACCGACTTTTTAAAAATTATCAATGCACAAAATAGTCTTAGAGAATAATGGAATAAACCCCGGAAATTTTTGACAATGTTCTATGATAAACAGACATACAATAAAATAGTTTTTATTTTTTATGTCCTAAACGGAGCAAGATGCGACGAAAATTCAAAAAGCAAAGAAAAAGCGTATTTTTAATTGTTTCATTTTAAAAAAATATGTCGAAATTTAATTAGTCAGTGACATACATCCTTTTGACAATAAATTTAGTTAAGATTCACCCCTTCTCTCCCTGAAGTCTCTGGACTTAATAATTTTAATCTAGTTAGAACTAAATCAGCTTTCTTATTACTACAAATAACACTACCACGTTTCAAAAAAATCGGTCAAAAAATATTTGAATTATTTTTTAAAAACCGTTATTAAAAAAATTAACACACTGTATCTTGGAAACAGTACATTTCCGGACCTATGTTTATATGAACTTTTTTTCATAAAATGACCTGAGAATACACTCCCTTAAATATTGCCGCGCCCTTTTTAAACACCCGGTATATAATGACTTTAAAACAAATATTCGGCTGAAGACCTTTAAATAATTGATATTGAATCCGCCAAAATAAAAATTTTCTTTTTGCCCCAAAGGTTCCAAAAATCCTCTTTAAAACATAACTACCTGTTGATCCCAATATTGACTTAAACTACTCTCAGAGGGTAACGACACGGGACGATATTTAGGTGGTTTAGATGGTAGACGTGATGGTAAAGTGGCCGTCCAGGTCTTGTTCTGGCCCTGCTTTGAATGATGGCTAGACAAATGATTCTGAAACAGTCACTGAATGAATGCACTATTGGAAATTTAATGGGAAGTTAATGTCTAAACTGCTACTCAAATAATTCTGCTACCTGCATTAAAGTGTCGTGCTTCAATGAGGAGAGAATTCCTCCACCGCCATCCTGCTTGAGCTCCCTGTCCTTCTCAGCATAACTATCTAAATCGGATATGATCTCTTTGAGAGAGTTTTTAATACTCTCCTCCTTGATTTCTGCCTGATTATTATTTACAATCTTAGGGAGATCACTACAGTTATCGCTGGTTAAAGTAATCTCAGGAAGTACTGTAAAGGAACTTTCTAGGTCTGATAACTTCAATGGAGATAAGGGCTTATGTGGAGTGTACCCTAAGGGAAGCCAGGAGTTTTGCTCATTGTTGTTAGAGTCTACTGAGGAATCTAAGAGCTTCGTGTGATCTAAGAGAGGAGGAGTTTCTAACTGCTGAGAGGGAGAACGTTGTTTAGAACCAATGTTTCCAATTTGAGCTAAAGCGTCAGAGTAAATGCTCTCTATTTCATCTATAATCGGTTCTTTCACGATAGTAACTGCTCTTTCTGCTTCAATTTTCTTGGCGAGTTCGAAGGACTTGAGAGGCTCGAAAGGCTTCAAGGGTTGAAAAGGCTTGAGAGGCTCAAAAGGTTTCACTTCATTGTAGCTTTCCACTTGATCCAAAGGTAGAGGTTTGTAGTAATTTTGCTGGGGTCGAGTATTCTTGATGTTTTCATCCTCGATGGTATCCTGAAGATTTTGTTTTTGGTTTGTATTATACACACAATTTATGATTTGATAAACAGTACGAAAGAAAATTGGTCTAAATCGAATAGATAAGCTTCAGAATGCATACCTTCACAACATTAATTCACATTGAACTTACCAGGTGGCGTTCTCTAAGCACTAAAGTCCAGAGAAGAAACAATTCCCTGAAAAACTGGCCAAATGAGGCTTTAATTAATTCGGGTAGATTTTTTCCATCGATTAATTTATCAAAGAATAAGAAGAGTAGTAACAGATTTAAAGCCTCAAATTTGAGTTTGGTAGATGGGTTTCTCGATAGATTTTCATGTAGAAGAGTTAGATAGAGGCTGTTTACACAAATCGTGTCCTAGAGGTTTGTATTAAAATTATACCACATTTCCCAGATTTATAGTTGTTTCAATTTCTAAGAATTTGACAGAAAATTTTTCTTAGTTCCATATATGTAACATACAGCGTTATCTGTCCCTCATTTCGCCACGAAGATAACTTCTTCTTCAGAACCGATGCAGAGAGTGCTATATTTATCAATGTTACCCGTTTGTAAAGATTGGGTGTCACTAACTTAGGTCACTCCGCACAAATGTTCCTAACTTTTGAGAAGTTTAGCTTTTTGTGAGAAATAATTTCTTTGACCTGCAACTGTTGATAATTTGGTATCACTATGATAAACATACCAAAACAGTTAACAAAACAAACACAAGAAAAGATAAACTACTAATTGATTTGGATGAAATAGCAGATTGTTCTTTTACTGTCCAACTAAGGGATGATACCTATAGTACTACATTGGGATCGCAACCCTGCAAAACTGGCCAAAAATCAAATAGTAAAAAATATTCGTTCAATTTATTCTTTTTAAATCTGAATAAATTTTATTATAAATACTTCATTTTAACAAGGAAAATCCATTACAACTATAGCTTCATTTGTAAAGGGATTTTTGTTATTTTTTAACACTATATAAAATTTTCTGATTTAGAAAATGTATTACCCTGAATCATAACTTAATGAGTTTTCCACACTATTGAATCCTACGTCTGCGGGGTAAACATATTATGTAAAATAATAGTTAAATATCAATGCAGGTCGATAAACAGAATTAAAAATTGAATTTTATAACTGGATCTTAGGAGATCCTGCCGTTATTTTATTAAAGTTCGATTTACAGTTAGAAAGTGGGAAAACTTGCTTAAATCATGTACAATGTAAATCAATGACCCTATTGATATATATATAAATAAAACCAGTATTTCTTTTACCTTTGCATAAAAAGTCTCACTTAATAGTAAGAAAATGTAAGTAAAATATGTTTATATTAGTTTCCTCCAGTGCGACATAAATTCATAAACTTACTTATTGAGTAAGAATTTCGTTAGAAATGAATTTTTTGCCACATATGTGGCCTGATCAAATGTATTACAACTGTGAAGAACAACTTAGGAAAATTATCAAATTCAAAATAATCGATGTGTGAGTTTCGCGTTTAAGGGGGGGAGGAGGGGGACGGTGGAGATATATTCTAATTGCCACAAGATTGTTCAACAATGAACAAAAAAAATTAAAGATTAAAGATTTGAAAAGAAGGAAAATATGCAACTGAAGCTTCAAAACGTTACAAAACTGAACAAAAACAGTGACTGGACCAGGCTATATAGAACTGAGCGCGTCCACGGCCCACATTTCATAACATTTTGAAGCCAGTCTGGAAGAAAACTACTTAATAATATCTCTATCATCAACACATTTATTTGAAATAGTAAATACATATGTGTCATTAATAATTATAGCCACATAAGCGAGTAATTAAACAAAAAACAACCCGTCTCTATAATGGATAAGTTAAAAGGACTACATTAGGAGAAGTTAGAAAAAAGCGCCAGTTCTATATAACCCTTGGTATCACATAGATACAAAAATGGTGAAATACATTCTGTTGTATGGTGTCTTTCCTTTAGATATCACATTCACGGCCTTATATTACTATAGTAAATGCAAACTTAATAGAAAAGTAGAAAAGGATTAGAGAAGATTGTAGCTAGACAAGGCGGTGGAAGAAAGAAAGATTAACACAAAAAAGAGATAGGTTTGAAGTTTAACCTTAATTAATAAATATAAAAGTAAATATTGATATGTATCATATTCTCATGAGTTTATATGAACCAAAAATTAGAAAACGAGGTTTAAATTTCTCAAAAAAAAAAGAATAAAAACAAGGGAAGAGCAATATGGAATAATCTCTAAACCGATATCAAACCTTTCATGCCTCAACCTCATATTCTTCAGTCTCTTCCATCGAAAAACTTTCTGAGGTTTCAATTTTCGAACTAAATACCTTTTTATTCGCAGATACAGTGGTGGTCTCTTGCTGCATCACATTCTTTGTAGATTCAGTTTTCTGAGTGCGATGATCCTCCACCAAAGATGTGTTTTCTTGTCCCTCAAAAGTAGCAGTTTTTTGATGCATTTTCGAATCCCCCAAATCCTTCGAAACCTAAATAAAGAAAACAGTTAGTCTATGGCTTTAGTTTCCGAAAATATTTATCTGTACGCAATACATGGAAGTCTATTTAGAGATCAACACCTGTCAGGCAGTAAGGCTCTGAAGCATTAATTTCAATATCTCTGGATAAACAACTGTTCTAGAAGTAGATATGCATACATATTAGTTTTAAGGCGGGCTGTAGCAGTCAGTATATGTCGGATATTTGTTTAGTTCGTGATTACTTAAAGGTTTATAGCAGATATTGATGGTTATGGGCAAATAATCAGGAGAAAGTTTCATAACAATCCGTAAAATAGGTAATTTTTGGAAAATCAGTAAATTGCACTGGGAATTCACATAAATATGAGATATTTTACGATATTTGACGTACAAATATTATCTTTATAGGGACAGTTAATCACAAAATGTGATGAAAAAATAATCATAATAAAAATACAGGTGAAAAATGTTGTTTCTAATATATGTTTCATTTTTAAAATTCGCCTTTTTAGATCCAAAATATTTGAGACGTTTTCAGAAGTTCGTGAGTGGATTCTGGAAATCATCAACCTGCGGATATTTTCTTGCATGAGAACATCTTTTTGGATATGTATACTACATTTCTTCCATGGCAAAGTTTCTAGAACATTCTGACTTGATCTAGAAGCTTTCAGAATATTTCAAGTGAGTTTAAAATCTTTGGAGCATTAACCCATGGCCCAGTTAATTTTTGGTTCCACATAACATAATGCAAATATAAATTTTATTGAATTATAGTGACACAAGAAACAGAATTACCTCAATCTAATTTAAGATCGTTAACAAGCAAACTTCATGGCACATTACATCGGCACAAACCTACAAGATTTGCAATTAATTTAAGGAAATTATTTATGTTACCAACATTGTATTAGAAATTAATAGACTTGGCCAACACTTGTTTTGGCACAGGTAATAGTCAATTAGAGGATTCGTTAAGGTGTCAAGAACCCAAAATTCATTATTACATGCAAATCTTAGTTTGCATAGTTCTCCAGCAGAAAATATCGTGGGGAAGTTTATTTACTGAAATTGTTTATGATGGAAAGTACTTGCCTCTGTTAAAGTAGTTTCCTCCACGCTCTCACTTTCCTCCTCCCTATTTGCAGAGGTGGCCACAGCCCCACTTTGAGGAATGGAAACTTGCATGTCCGACATTTCGTTTGTTTGAGTGTCTTCTTTCTTAAGGCTGATTGTAGAAGGGCTTTCCAGGAGGTCGTTTGAGTTTATGCTGGATTTTCTAAATTAAAACAAGATTTTCCTTTAGCTAATGTACTTTTGGCACAGCCGTTAATGTAATCCCGAATTATAATTTGAAAATAGAAAAGGCTTCTTTTCTAAGCCGGTTTAGTTTACCAAAGACATTTGGGTCTAGGAATAGTGTATGCTGAAAGTACAGGCATAAATAGTTTTTCTTTAAACAGACACAGAACAGTAACTAAATTTAACTATTTTTTCGGGAACAACCGTTAAAAAAACTCGGGCAAATGGCTTTTGCTTGTTATTTGGCAACATTTCAAGAGAAGGCTGAGCTCTTAAATATAGTTTCAAGCTTTTAAATCTGAATCACATAGTAAAATGTTATTCGTTCGAAGATTTGCACTGGTTCATCGCAAATTATTAATTCTGATTCTGAGATTCAACTGATTCTGCTTTTATTGGGAATCGGAGGTTTAGCGAGCCCTTCATTAGGTGAAAAAAATGATTCGGCTCTCAAAGATTTTTAATATATATTTTCTAATTCCTCAATAGTTCAATTATTGCAAAATTCAGGATCATCAACAAACTTTTTTTCTTGTAAACAGTTTCCAAATAATAGCAAATGACGTTCTACAGAATTTTTATAGAATATTTCTCTGGAATTTCCATGAACTTAAATTTCAAAATTCTTGATTTTTATTCAGCAACCTTACGGTCATTTTGTATTTTATGACCCAGCTTTCTATATAAAGTGTTGCCACAAGAAATCTACGATATATTTTTTGAAATCATGAATTTAAAAATTGCAATGGAGATCCAATATTGAAAGAAAAACACTGGATATGGGAAACTATGGAGGATTTTAAATGAAGAGCAGTCTTCGTAACGTAGTATTATTTTATGCAATTTTGTTGGTAAATATTGAGAAATATCTAAATAATTCCTGAATCGCTAAAGCCGTTACATGCGAAGTATCATCGAACTTTTCAATATTTTATAGTTTCCATGAAAATCTTTCGAAATAAAATTCCAATTTTAATAAAAACTAGAGGAATTCCCTGAATCTAAAGTCTGTTCAGCTTTTACTCATTGGCACGCTTTCTCGAATGTGGTTATAACTTGTTTATTATTAATTTTGATGAATGAAAACATGATGCAGAAGTGCATTTGATGACGACAATGATCACCATTTACCTTCTAGCCTTTTGGAATTCATCCCATATAATATAAGCCACAACAATTCCTACAGAAGATTTAACATATTTACTGAAAAAGAAAATAGTAGAAGTTAACGATTGTTTTGTAAACAAAACCCACAGGCACATACAAAACAGTTTTACGACCACAAGGCTTTTAGAACACCCAGAAAATGCTATTTGTGTTTGCAGCCTTTAACTCACTAATAGAATATAAGTTATTATATGTTGACATAAGATAATACTTAATATGAAAGAGAGAACTTACCTCTCAATTGCCCTTTCGGGGTCATAAACATACCGAAAGAACAGCAGCCAAATGTAGTTGAGTATATCACTGATCATGTCGATTTATGTGCAGCTTAAGAAAAATCCGAATGAAAGAAAAAACACAAAAATCTAATCTAAGAAGAAACAAGAAACATTGCCTAATTGTGAACGGGCAATTCTCATAAGTGCAACATATTATTATACTAGAACACTAATTTGATTGCAAAACATACTTCATCGTGACGAGAGCACATTCCTGCTGGGCTTTCTGGCACCAACTGCCGTTTAGGTGACATTTTCACCTTTTGAAAAGATCACAGTGGATTATAAATATATTAAAATAACATCAGGAACTTAAGAGAAGTGTGCTTAGAAACACGAAAGTTTTCTTTTCATTTCCCGAAGTTTTCATTTTGACAATACAAAAAATACGAATTTTACAAGAAATGTATGCACTCCCACGTACTCATGACGAGATGGATGATAGTCTTAAGGAGGAAGATTTGGAAAGTGGGTCGTTGGCCGTGGGCCAGGTTTCAAGAAAAAGTAGAGGGACCATGTGGAAGTCGTAGCTCAAATTTGACATCCAGGTTTAGCATCATAGGAATTTTGATTAGAAAATAAAGTGTTTTTCAAGAAAAACGCAGTTCAAGATATAAATGTTAATTCAGTGGATCAGAAAGTTTTTGAAACATATTAAGAAATTGTATGGTCTTGTAAATGCAGTACTCAATAATATGGCCACGAGGGCGGCATTGACGTATCACAATGTTTTAGGGCCCAGAAATTTTTCGAGGTAATTTCTCTTGTTCGATTCTTCGGACCTTAAAATTGTGTCTGTGTATGCCATTTATTTCACTGAATTTAAATTCATTTTTTGTCAACGTATAACTTGACACCACTCAGTGTAGTATTGAGGTAGAATGAATAATTCGCCAGCTGAGGGTACTGATTTTACTGGCTAAATATGCATGTTGTTCAAATTGAATAAAACTCCTACAGTGCGCAAAAAAAACAGCATTCAAAATTGCATTTTGTTAAGTATTATTTGTTACTGATTGTCCTCCGCAAAAAAATCTGTTCTGTACGCCACTGTTTCACCACAATCCATGTTTTCAAACTACAGAAAAGTCTCGCAATTAGTGTAACTCGTTCACCAAAAAGAAATAAGGACTTAAATTCAGTATGTTAAAGTTAAAATAAAATCAAAAGTACAATGAAAATGAAGGAAATAAATAAATTATTACAACTCGGTACAGATCAATTTGATATTTCCTGATAGTTTGTTGAAATTTTATAAGATTATGGAAAAAAATAATGCATAAGTTCTGACCAACATCTTTCAGTCAAGTTAACTACTTCCAACTCAGAACCATGTTTTAATTTCTCTCAATTACGTGATTCCCTCAACTAACTTCAACCGAATTTTCTAAATTTAATCTCCGTTTTCTTATAGCTTTTCAACACAGTTATTCTAAAATACAAGCAGTAATTTGTGCAATGAATGTTCGGAAAACAACTTGGCTACGAATAGCAAAATATCATTTTTCGTTCACCGAATGCGTGCCAGTAATTAATAGCTATAAAAATACCACAACAGTGATTGTGTTTGAATGATCAAACACTTTCCAAAGCAACCTAAAAATAGATTTTCCTTTTTTTCAAGACGATGAACCACTTAGTACATGATTTGAATAACCAAAAGAGACTTTGGAAGACTGCATGCGGTTTTTGTAAAAATAATAATTTGATTTTTTAATAGCGGTTAATTTAATTATCACTCCTGAAACACTGATTTATCTTCAGCGTCAAAACCAATTCTCATTTCAAAATTCAAAATATTGCCAATGAACTCACCCGCAAATATCTCTTAACCTCTCACCGAAGAACAATACCCGGGACTGAAATTTCGAAAGCTGTAGACTTAAAGAGGCCGCCGGCACATGACTAATCTGGTACCGAGTGTTTTCGAGAAACGTCCTGTGCGCATGCTAAACATCCAGAAAAGCCAGATTCCTGGATACCGGGATCCACCATCGGCAAGGTTGAGCCAGTATTTTTGCCAAAATCCATACGACTTTGGCTGGTTTCCATTGGATATCGCTGCCAACTTAATCCGGATAAGAATTGTTTTTTGAATTATAAATTGTTTGAATACTTCAATTGTTTGTTGTTATTTATTGTTTGCTTTTTTGCCCAGGGTTGAACTCTAAAAAATATTGAAAGTTCAGTAACGCTTGGAAGCGATTATTGGCTATTCATGAGGTTTTGAAGGCTTTCGAGAAAGCAGATATAAATTTCTACGTTTGAGGAAAGTGGATCAGAGTTTTATCTGTGATAAAAATTATTGTAGTAATGAAATTTTACTATAATTAAAATGGTTTCATTTATTTTATTTCACATAATTTCTAACTATATGCAATTTTAAAATATCTTCAGACACTTTAATTTCCTAGAACACAATTGGAAAATATCCGAATTCATACCAATGTCCTGTTATTGGAACGGATCACCGACCCGAACTGGCCAGAGTGTTGTTCTCATAGTTTCGAAATTAGTTCAGCAGTAAAATGCGTTAAAAGTTATAAGGAAAAACGCAATACTGGTTTAGAAATGCAGCAGGGATTATTAACATATTATAAGTCCTGAAAAACCCATAAGAGAGTCCTGCAAAGCTTTATCATTCGTAGAAAGGCAAAAAAGATATTTGGAGGATATCAAAAACGAGATGCATATATAGGTTTAGATTTATGCTAACAATAATACCATTACTGCAATAGACAAACCAACTTGCAAGTTATAAAAAGTGACTTACCGATTCTATGTTTCCAAAGATATAAATACACTCTCCTCAAGATAAAGTACTGAAGTGAAGACTTGATTGGATCTCACACCTTTAATTATTTTCGAAATGTTCTCAAGTAATGTTCAGAGATATTTGCATTCACCAATATATCCAGAATCTGTGGTGTTATTTAATTACTTTATTTGATATATTGATATGATAGCTCCATCTTAACACGAAACATTAAACTATTGCTATTACGTTTATAATCATATATTGACTTCTGGCTTCACCGGGAAATCAAGATTTTTTAGATTTTTATTTAGATTATTTTTAAAAATGATACTGCTACATTTGATGAAGAGGATAAAATTATAAATAAAACAAGGTTCTCACGTCGCACCGAACACTCATATTAGAGAGATTCTGTACAGAGTGTTTATTCTGTTCTGGTAGAATCTTTAAAGAGAGAATCTTGGACTAATTGTAAGATAAAAATTTCATTTAAGTAAGGGTCCGTATCGTCTTGGTTCTTGAGATATAAGGCTTCAAAAAAAATTGTTTGGTGTTTTGATTATATTTTTATTGAATAACATGTCAACTCAAATATTTATTTAGTTTTTTGTTTAATGTTAGAGAGCGCCACGCACAGAGTATAAATACTAGTAGTTATAGTTATATAAATCCTGGTACAACACTTTATGTGGCGCCCTATAACATTAAACAAAAAACTAAGTAAATATTTGAGTTTCTTAGCACTGATACTCCCAGAACCCACAATTTCGTAAAATTCACATGTTATTTAACAGAAATACAATCAAAATATCAAACAAACATTTTTTATGAAACCTTGTATCTCAAGCATCAAGCCAATATTAACCCATGTTAATATGAACTTTTTTTCTTAGAATTAGTCAAAGATTCTCTTTAAAGTTTATGCAAATAGTTAATAAACATCCTGCATATGTAGTAGATATACAGTATGAAGGAAGAGGGATATATTAGGAGCAAGTTATGAAAACATCATAACAATGAACCATAGTGAAAAACAACAATGGTCTCAATAGTTGCTGTGGTTTTCTTGTGAGCTATAACACAGACGTAGTGATCAATATTGAAAAAATACATAATTGGATGGATATTAGAGAAGTACCTTTTAATTACCACTACTTCAGGTTTTATGAGATTGTGTCGTCTGTCTTTGACACATAAAAATAAAATCGTTTTTTATTTGGATCTTAATGGCTTATGAAAATATTGCTTATGAAATGCATATTCTATTATTGTTATATATTATCTGAAAGTTCGTCTCAGGAATTTGAATGTTTGTAATAAATGGAATTTGTATTGCTAATAAAGAATTTACTTTAACTATACAAAATACCGATCGCTAAAAGTAGTTCCCCTTGTTCCTTGAATTTAAGCAGATCCATAGCAACATGTGTCCGTGAAATCTGACTTTTAAATTAGGAAAAGTATATATGAAAATGCAAAATTATTGGCAAAAAATCAAGATGTTTAACTCTGACCATAACTAAATCGCTTTGAACAACTAAACAAACATTAATCAAAGCTGCTCTACAACACTCGCGAACATGCATCCAGTCACCATCCGGATAGTCCGGATTCACACATCCAATGAATGTTATTAACTATTAACTTATAATGTTGTGGTTATATTGTTTTGTTTCTAACCAGTGGTGCCGGCAAGCAATTTTCCCTCAGGTTCACTGAATATTGAGTTACTCTCAGAATAGTTTGAGGCACGTCCATGGTTGGAGGTCGTGTATTATAAAGCCCCCACCCAAATTGCAGATTTCCCTTGCGCAATAATAACAATTACCCAAAAGTTCTCTAAACCGACACATCTCTAAACATTAACAACTGATAAGATTACAGGCGATAATGAAGTAGCATAATGAGCCAAAGAGTCAGCAAGGTCAACCGGCAAATGGTGAATTACATGAGCGTGAATTAAATCGAGCTTCGCACACCATCAGTTCGGTATCAGTGTTGACAATAAGCTGCTGAAAATATCTAGGAGTAGTAGTAAATAGCTCAAAGTATAATTAAATTGAGAAAGGAGAGCTTGAGGTGAGGTTTCAGTGAGTGCACAAAAGAAATGACTTGAAAGGTGAGTTCCGTAGAAGCGGTGACAAGTGGAGGTGGTATGCCCTGAAGGATGTAATTTTTGACATATTTGAGTTGTTAATCAAATATAAATTGATGTAAAGATGTATGGATCTGAAAACATTATAGCGAAACTTAGTGCTCAGTTTTATCACTCCAATGCAATAGCGAATCCTTAATTTGGGGAAGGGTCTTCAAATTGAAAAATTTGAAATCAAAAACTTAAAAAAAAAACTTTTGGAACACATTCAACTGGCTGTAACTTTGAAATAATGTTTTGGGCATTCTTAAGGTTTACAATTTATTCTTTTCACATCTGACCTCAAATGACACTTATATAATCTACATAATAAAAGTTTCTGCAAAATTTTATGAAATGTATTATATTCAATTTGCGATGGTATATATTGATAAAAGATCTCTTACTCTGGCTTGCTTTTAGAGTCGTTTTAATTTATTAACACCAGACAGCAAATATTTAGATAACCAATAATTATTTATAACTTTAGCTCCCGTACCGGTGGTATCAGGACACTTTTAAGAAGCAAAGTTCGATTTTAAATGTATTACTCTCGGAGAGTCCTGAAAATAAAAACAGAAAACACCAACCAAATTTCAGTGATATAATAATAATAATAATAATAATAATAATAATAATAATAATAATAATAATAATAATAATAATAATAATAATAATAATAATAATAATAATAATAATAATAATAATAATAATAATAATAATAATATTTGTATGCTTCTGTAACAAATTATAGTGTATACGCTTTCAGATAAACTAAGAATGAATAATCCGTAACTTTCATCACATGTGATAAAGTAGCTATTAGCTGGATAATATTCACTAGGTATATGAACAAATGTTTGCAAGAATACCCATTACATCTAGGTAACCAACTTATTTTTACTCTTTAACACGAAATTAAACACCTTTGTTTGGCCTAGTAGGTGCAACGCCACATACGTAAATACGTAAGTTAGTGCTGTACGCAGCTCATTAAACATTCTGACGTTGTCTATTTACATTGACAAATAGGTAACATAATAAATAATCACTTTACTATGTAATAAGCTTTTTGCACTGAAAAGTAATTAATTTTTATACAAAACTCTAATTTAATTCACCATAATATATTAGCAAAAACCTATTGTAATCTATTTCCGTTAAGTTAACATTCCATGGATTAAAATAAATTATTTCTTGTCGGTTCTCCTAGGCCTTAAAACAAACACTGAGCTGAAATTACAGTTGAAATTAACCACTCTTTAGTTCATATAAACAAGGATCAATCAATTAGGAAAACACACCATTTCAGTAGGAATAAATCATATAAAAGACTGGAAGTTACAATGTGAAATAATTTTGGCAATATTTCAACGTAATTTTTTGAATGTTGTTTTTTCAGGAAAAATCATATTTGTATTCAAACGGTTGGAAAGTTACAACAATTTATTGCAAAGAGGACATCTTCACCGTCTCTGCATATTAATTTAGAGGGCAGGAAGCTGTTCGTAATGATTCATTGTTAAACGAGAATAGTAGAAAGCGATAGTACCACTTAGATGATCTTTGGATCAACTCGACTAAAAAAATGTGATCACCTTTTCTTGTTATTATTCTTAATTATGTAAAAGGAGGATGGCGGGGTTAAAACTGAATCTTCTTGAATTTGTTAAACCTGATTTTAGTTAACCAATAGTTACAAGTTAAAATACTCTTTGAGTGTTGATTAATTCAAATTTAAAAAATAATTGTTTTAAAAGAGTTTATCAAGCTAAAAGTTTATAATGTTAACGCCACAATATTTTAGTATTCCACAAAAATTGTAGTTGAACTTCGTTACATTCAGTTTTCGCTAACACCAATTGGCAATAAAATCCTAATTTTCCCCCGACCTTGAATCTGGACTAACAAATGCTAACCCCACAAAACTTCAAAATCTTGCTAAGACCTGTTAAGGTGAGTTAATCAGGGTCTACTTGAGAGTCGAGCCAGCCAATCTGCAATTAACTATAATCCTGTTTTAGGCGCTACTCTGATTCTAAACGAACCCGTAGTAATTTCGGTGGTTTTAGCGCCATCAAAATCCTACTTAAGATCCGTTAACCCGGTCTGTTTGCACCTGAACTAGCCTGAACGAGCGTGAACTATCCGCAAAGAAGTTTGTTTGTTTCCAGTTAGAATTATTCTTAATTTCTATTAAATACTATTAATAATTAGAGAACTAAGAACAAGTTACCTTAACTAGAATTAAAGTCTCCTTTTTGAACAATAAAATTTGGAATTGATTTTAAAACATTTACGATTTTCAAAACTCTCCCTAATCACAACTTTCATACCTAGACAGTTTAGGGTAACATCCGTTATGAACATCTTTTCCTGAAAAATTTTGTTGAATCTCTGAAAATCATTTTCAGTCCAATTTATACCTGTAGCTTCAATACAGGCCGTTTCAGTTTTAACATACATACCATTAATAGCGTATTGAATGTCCAAAAATAATGTCAGTTTGTAATATAAACCGTTTCGTCGGTCATACTTGGTTTGTTTATATATTAATGGTAATTTGATACCTAGCTAAATTGACACATAGTTAACAATAACTTTTACGGAAAAATATTCAAGACTTATATTTACTCTTAAAGAAAATGTGGTGGATCGTTTTCCTTTTCTTTTAAAGTTTCCGGTAAAGTGTTGATATCATTACGTTCTAATAATTAATTACGATGTGCATTATAATTACTTTAATGTCTTTACTTAGAAACAAACCTCAAGAAGACTATTTCTCCAGAATTGAATAAGCAATTCAAGAATAATTTTTATTTGCAGAAAATTCATTAGTGTACCACTTGTTGTGGAAAATACGCTCTAGCATGGAGGTAGGCACGCCAATGGAAAAGCTCAAAAATATTTTTCGTTCATAAAACATATGACATTTATAGTCATCAACGCCTAAAATTCAGTAAGTGTCTCTAACCCTTGTTGAAGAAATTTAGTACTTGTCATTTTTTAATGAAATTTGAACCCCCTGTTTCTACTAATGGAAGCCTTATTGGAAGTTGGTTTGCGTGGCAAACTGACATTATTTTTAGACGTTCAATACGCTAGTCAAGTTATGTGAGTTAAAAAAAAACTGAAAACACTCTGTATAGTCAACATAAAGTATTTGGTTTTCATTGCTAGTCGGTTAATATTCGATTAAGCTGCTGGTTTTCAATAACAAATTGCAATAACGTCACCCATTCCTGCGAATTCGGTGTGTTGTGTCATTGATAAAACATTTGCTAATTATAAATAAATTGCCAATACATTCAGAAATACACGATAAGAATCACTAAATATACACATTCATAATAACTGTTGTTATTTTCTTATTGTAACAGGAGATGAACAGTAACATTATAATACGTTTTTTTTACTTTATATGTTACCAAAATTATTGTAATTATTTCGAGCAAAACTTTGAATAACATTAGGGGACTGTAAGTGCTTGTAATGCAAATCCACAACCTTTAGGAGCATAAATAAACTCTGAGAGATCTGAACTCAAAGCAAACAATTCCTTTTGTGAAAAGTGTTTGTTTTGTGTTACTGTTATTTAAACTAGACTGTGTCATTTTGAAGGAAATTTTCTTGGCTGTATTTATGCATGAGATACAGGTCTTTGTCTCATGAATTTAAGTTAAGGATGTTAGAAAAATGGTGTATAACCAGAAGGGACTTGCGTGGTAATGTTTACGAAACAGTACAAGGCTAAATACACAGAACTATGGAAAACTCTTTCCGGAAATTGATTTCTTCTAAAAGTTCTGCCGTAGGACAGTATTTATTATAAGCAGTGAGGAATGGACTGGCTAATTGAGTACTCTTAAGTTCATGATAGATAAGATTAGAAATATTGATTTTATTCAAACTAATGGACCGTGGGTTTCATAGAGTTGCCACTCAATTATATCTCTTAAAAAACAAATCCCCAAAACTCCATCTCTGCCCCTTATTCACTCATCATTCAAATCAGAAAAATAAATATTTTATCATCTTATCCAAAAACAACAAGTAAAGGCTACCTTTATTTTTAGGCAGACGGAACGTTCCAGATGATGGCCAATTCCGAGGTCCATCACGACCGTTGTTTCAAGCCCATAAATAAGATGGTCCTGGAAGAGACCTCTTTCAGTATGAAGGCACCATATCCAGCTTCTGTTACCGAGATATCAGCGATGTTAGTCCATGCGCGAAAGGAATCCTCCGGGGACAATGCCGAGACTTCAGGCGTAGGACTAAATGCAAATGGGGTTCGGGAGAATAATTCTGCAGGTCGAGAGTTCAACTTGAACTTGAACAATACCCATCATCAGTGCGGGAGTTTTTTTGCGAAGTGTCATTGTGGGTATGAGGACTATTTGCCAGTGGCCGGATCGTCTAAGTCCAGTTCGGGTGCTGTCCTGAATCAACGTGATGCTAGCAGTAAGAGATTGTCTAGTCCGGAGATAGGTAAGTAAAAGAATCATATGTGATTATGAATCTATATAAGTGCTCTAACCTTCAGTATAATGTGGAATGGTTTTTCAAACACCTGGTAACGATGAGAGCAAGATAATTGCCACAGAAACAGAAAAAGAGAAAAGGTGAAATTTATAAATTGTTAGTTTTATTTCTTCGTAGAAAATAATTTCAGATATTCGAGGTTTGCCAAGATTTTAACACCAGTTAAAGCTAAGATAGCCATTTTTCTTTCTTCCCCTTCACAGTGGGCATTATTGACATAAAATGGAATGCCCCCTATTTTTAATTGCAAAAAATCCCTCTTTAGCATTTATCAATGAAAATCGCTGCCTTATTTATAGGGAAAACGCTACTGGCCCATGTGGCTTGTACTTTGGGATATTTTAAAATAATAGTAATAAACATACCTTTTAATCAATTTTTATAGGTAATTTCAGTAATCACAAATTAAATGTTACAAAACAACGTTTGTAGTGTCGTTGTCTACCCTACAATGTTGTTCAATTACAATGAATAATCGAGCACAATATCTAAAGATATAAATAGCTGAACTAGTCAACCACTTAATTAGCACATTGAAATTTAAATAACATAATGAGCGTTAATTGTTTATACATTTTTGTATCTGCATATATGAATAAAATCCTGTCAAATTGAAAAAGTAATTATTACTACAAGCCATCATCAGTAATATTAACAAAAATGAACTTCAAACATTTTTATTTATAGAAATACATTGTTGTAGTTGTTTCAGACATCTCGGAGGTTACAATTAGACAGCCCAACGTATGTCTTAAACCGAAAACCCCAGGCACTTCTTCGCCTTCCTCCTCTGTGATCAAAGCTAACGTCTTCCTCAATCATCCTGAAATAACATTTCCAATCCCGGTGGAGGTGTCTAAAGAAGACTACCACAACCATTCAATTCCTGCCCATCTCTACCCGGAGATTAAGCACAAGCTTGACTATCACAAGGCAACTGCTTTAGCCTACGAACACCAAAAGGACCAGCACAAAAACACTAAAAAGGAAGAAGAAGCCGAGAAATTTTTCAAGGAGTTTGGTCTATTTGGACCAATGGGGAATGGCATTGCCAGCTTTAAAAATGGGTCTCGAAACTCCCTTGAGGAGAATATCAGTCAGATAAGAAAGAACTCCAAAACTTTGGATTTCAAGCCTATGAAGAAAGTGTCCAGTGTTCATATAGAGGATTATGAGCATTTGAAGGTGACCCCAGGATTTAAGTTGTGCGATTTTGTTGAATGATGGGATTTCAGATGGTAGAGGCACGCTTAAAGAAGGATATAACTGATCTGGAGATGAAATACACTGCGGCTCAGATAGAGCTGCACGAGACCAAGAACTTGCTTAGTCTCAAGGAAAACGAGGTTCTGAAGCTGCAGAGAGAGGTGCATAAATTAAAGGTCGGTATACTGGTTTAAATTCATTGTCACAATTCCTACTTCTTCCTGGACAAATAGAAGGATTTAATATTAGACCGTGATCCAGTTAATCTGTAAAGGAAGGAAACGTAGCTTTGTTGAACACTCTAAAGTGCGTTCTCGCATTGAATAATGGACTCCAGGCGGGCAGAATTAGCAGGAAATTAAAGTCTTTATTAGGCCTGCCAGATAGCAGTGAATGAACCTAGTTTTAAATAAACTTCTGCGAGGGCTCGCATGGGCCTTTGTTTCACATTTGAGAAAGCAGTTGTATATAAAGTAAGCAAGGTCCAGATAGGTTTCCAGGGTTAGAGTATAATAGAAAGATTTTCTTATCGCGAAGTTATAGATTGATAGACACAGTGCAAATAGACAATTCTTCTTATCTTCAAATTCAAAATATCCTTTATATCTAGGTCGTAAGCGACGAAACATTGTTAAGCTTCCTGTAACTATTTTTATCTCCCAATATTTGAATATCCATCTGCGGCACGTGAAACAACGATTTATAATTATTAATCGAGTTCACACACAAATAAACGGCTTTCCGGCCATCAAGTCTACAAATCCAGAGTTTTAGACGAACTCTAATTTTCCTTATTAAATATGTTATTAAAATATTTCTTAGAGTGTTCTCCATCAAACCACAACTTGCCAAATCAAAGACGATATTTTAACCAGCATTCAAGAACAACATGCCATGGCAAATCGCCTTTTGCCAATTTCACCTACTCATAGCGAGACCAGCACTACCCACCATAAGAAACATGGCGTATCTGCCGAATCAAGTGAAAAAATCATTCAGAGTCCAGACGTCAAATTGGATAAATATGAGAAAGATTTCAGGTATATAGTCATACCATCGCATCTTTGAACCAACACATTCATGCTTTTCAATATTTGAGCTGAGTTAGAAGAAACTGCCGCTCAAAATTAATACAAAAACGCTTTTAACACACAACCCATAAATATATTATCGAACTTTCGGAATCTACTTTAACTATTCAAATCGATTGTGGAATTTCCGAAATATTTAAATCTTGTAAATTACTCAAAAAATTATGGTCCCGTTTATTTTGACCAGCAGTTGAATGAACTCTTTTCATCTAGGTATGAGCATAAACTTTTCTCGTACGTGTCAAATTTTTTGAAATTATCCTCCAGATCCAAGCAACTGATAAAAGATGCCATAATGGACAATGCTTTCCTAAAGAACTTGGACACGTCCCAAATTCGCGAAATCGTGGACGCCATGGAACCGCGCGAGTACCCTTCAGGGACCTATATAGTACGTCAAGGCCATGCTGGGGTCCATCTGTTTGTTTCTGCTGAAGGTGATTTGGAAGTGCTGCAAGACGACAAAATATTGGGCCACATGGGTTCAGGGAAAGCATTTGGTGAACTCGCAATTTTGTATAATTGCACTAGGACTGCCTCGATTAGAGGTTAGTATATTCACGCTTTATTGTTATTCGGTACTATAGTTAATTTAGTCGTTCAGACATATCCATGATAAATGACTGAAATGAACCAGCAATGGTAAATTATAAGCCATGCCCGTCGCCGCTTACAACAAATGAGTTCAGTTGGAGATGTTCACACCTTCACCAATCAGATAACGTCATGAATGCAGAGGTACGAACAAGCCATAGCTCATTGGTTATAAGTATAAGTAGTACGGGCGTGATTGCATCACGTGTACTTGTACTCAGTGTGTACAAGTAGATATTCTGGGCGTGATTTAATTTTAGGGCGGGATAACTTGAGTAGATGAATCATAGATTCACACCATCAATAATTCGTTTTCCTGTTTTAAGCCTTTCGACTAATAACATAAAACACTTACTTTATGAGTGATAACTGGCTTTTTTAATGGTGTAATATTACATGAAAGAATATTACATGAAATTTAATAATAATAAAGTATAGTAAAGTTGATCTCAGTTAGTTCAGGACAATAGATTTTAGAGATTTGATTGGGCAAATATTTGTTCAGTGTTTGTTGCCACCTGTAACAGCTGTGGGAGATAATTTTAATGAAAACGGATGAATGACTGTTGCTTCTTATTTCCAAACTTGCCAATCAGTATGCCTTGTACATGGTTGCAAACCGGTGATTCTTGTAAAATACGTTTGCAGGCCTTCCTTCGTTTACAAGGTGTTAATGACGATTTCTATAGAATTTCTCAAGTCTTTTAATTTCTTAACAAAATCCCTTTCTTCTAGCTTTGACCGACTCAAAAGTATGGCGACTGGACCGCAAAGTCTTCCAAAAAATCATGAAAAGAACGGGTCTACAGCGTCTACAAGACAACCTCAATTTTCTAAAATCGGTGCCATTGCTGGCCAATCTTTCCGATGATGTCCTCAGTAAAATTGCAGATGTTTTGGAAGTAGTAAGTATTACCTCTAAACGTAATTGCCTTATTAGTTTTTTTTTTGCAGGAATTTTATCCAGCTGGAGCCTACATAATTCGCCAAGACGCCAGCGGGGACACTTTCTTCATTATCAGCAGTGGCAATGTTAAAGTAACTCAAAGATTGCCTGGCAAGTAACTTTAGGAGCAATAATATATTGTTGCATGCTTTTAGCTGTATATCCTATAGTATTAGATTCTGCATAGGAAAACTATAACATTATTGATTTCTGGCTTTCACTTCCAAGCTTTTACAAAGTCCCAAGAGACCTAAAACGCATTTTTCGCTTTTACCCAGATATAAAGGTTTGCTCAAGTCAACAAGCTTAATGTCTAAAAAAACAAGCTAAAAACCTTACGTACATATTTTTTAACTACAATAAATGAAGACTAATATACTTAAAACTCTCTTATTTGGCCTTTTAGGTCAATTAGAAGAAGAGGAAATTAGAACTCTAGGCAGAGGGGACTACTTCGGAGAGCAGGCCCTTTTGAAGGAGGATTGCAGGACTGCCTCTGTAATAGCTCTTCGTCCTGGAGTGGAGTGCTTAACCCTTGACAGAGATTCTTTTAATCAACTCCTAGGGAGCTTAAGTGAGATCAAAGAGAAGGACTACGGAGACGAGGAGAGGATGAGTAGGCCTGTTTTAGCTGAGCAACCAGGTACTTTTGTGCATACATACATAAAATCTTAAAATAAAAATGATCTTTTAAAGAATTCGACTATATAACTTTGGACGATCTGGATGTCGTGGCCACTCTGGGCATTGGAGGATTTGGTCGGGTGGAACTAGTCCAATACGTTAAAGACCCATCCCTTACTTTTGCCCTGAAATGCCTGAAGAAACAGCACATTGTTGATACTCAGCAACAAGAGCATATTTATAGTGAAAGAAACATCATGCTTGGATGCAGAAGTGATTTTATTGCAAGGTTACTGTTTATGTGGTTGATAAAGGCCAAAAAGCATTATGCTTTTTTAGATTGTACGGTACCTATAGGGATTCAAAGTACGTCTACATGCTCTTAGAAGCCTGTTTAGGAGGTGAAGTTTGGACCATTTTAAGAGATAGGGGTTGTTTCGATGATCATACCTGCAGGTTTATCTCAGGGTGTGTTATTGAAGCTTTTGAATATTTGCATGGAAAAGGGATTATCTATCGGGATTTGAAACCAGAGAACTTACTTTTGGATAGTCAAGGTATTTTACATTTAGAGTTAAATTATATTAATCCTATCTTAGGTTTTTCAATGATCTTGACTCCAATTTTTATTTTAGGCTATGTTAAGCTTGTAGACTTTGGTTTCTCCAAGAAAATGGGTTACAGCAGCAAAACTTGGACTTTCTGTGGTACTCCAGAATATGTAGCCCCAGAGACCATTCTTAACAAAGGTCATGATAGGGCTGTTGATTATTGGGCGTTAGGGATCCTCATGTTCGAACTTTTAACGGGGAAGTAAGCGTTAACTCTTATAACCCGATTCCTTCAATGAAATCTACTTCTGTTCTAGCCCACCATTCACAGCGGCAGACCCTATGAAGACCTACAACCTCATATTAAAAGGCATCGACATGATCGATTTTGCCAAGTACAATGTTGGTAGATCTGCACAGAGCCTCATTAAAAAGCTATGTAGGGATATGCCTTCTGAGCGCTTGGGGTATCAGAGAGGAGGGATCACTGATATAAAAAAACATAAGTAAGTTATATCTTTACCACGTATTCGTATACTATGAATTGAAATATTCAGATGGTTCCAAAGTTTTGATTGGGATGGTCTAGTAGCTAGATCTCTGATATCCCCTATTCAACAACCTGTGCGCAGCCCTATTGACACCGGAAATTTCGATTGCTTCGCCAAAGATAACGATATTCCACCAGATGAATCCTCTGATTGGGATATAAATTTCTGATCCACTTGCAATTATCCAAAAGTGGTAATTTTCAAAAAAAATTAACAGCACGAGAGCAAAAAAGAAACAAGAATCTTGTTCTTACGGGAAAGTTTAATACGAAGCATAATTTTACGAAAGCTGCCTTACCAAGTGCCATTGTTTCGTAGTTTAGTGGAGGTTTGGGTTAATTCTGTTGTTAGTAGGTGATAGCTTATTTAACTAGTGAGTTCATAAATGTTATACTCTTTAATAATCTCTAATTGAGTGACTATGTGCCTTTTCTATTTTAATCAGTGATGGTGTAATGGTGTCTTCCAAGTGTAATCCAAGTGTGTAAATTTGAGTATTATTTAAAGATTTAGGTGTATTCGTATGTATTTTGTAATAATTTTAACCCTTCTAAAAAACTCCAGTCTTTTTTTGCTATAATTTCATGGCCTTTTTCCAATAAAGATCCTCTTTCTGTGATACGTTTTAGTATATCGCTGTATAAAATTAGGTTTAAATATAAGTGATTTCATGTAAATTTTCCACATAATATTATATAGATAGGTGATAATAAATTTATCCTTAGGTAATAACTGAGGTTTCAACTTTTAGAGCTGCGCGATAGATATACTATTCTCACTAACATATATTTACTCGAGGAAACGGAGAAACAATATCTAAAAAATGTTAATTTACTATTATATTTCAAGACTAATTAATTATTTCAACAAAGAAGAAGATGCAGGACAGGACAACCTTTTTTTATTTGGAGGTCTGCAATACAATTATTCCAATTTCCAAGCGATTATGGGCTTATAAAGCGAAGATGTATTTAACACATTAACCGCCACGTTAATCATAAATGGGCTTCATGACTTGTTCCCGCATTGATACACATTTTTTTTCCAAAAAAATATTCAAAACAATCGTTATAATATCATTTACATGATATTTTATAGTTATCGACAAATATATCTGAAAAGAGTTATGGCCCGTATTTCAAAATTTTAGAATTTAACGTAAGCGAATAACGTGTTAAAAAGCAATTACAGATATGAATATACTAGACATAAAGACGATTTTAAAACAGGTGAGTTAAGTTTTAGGAAAAGACTGTACATGGCTTTCCCAAAAACGCAAACTAAATTCTAGATTTGTATTCAAAATTCAGGAATATTTTACAATTTATAATCATTACGTATATTTTGTGACTTTGATAATTACATACAAAAGAGTATACATTTCGTTATCCATAATAATTATCCATATTCCATAAATAATTAAGCTGGTATATAGCTGGAATATAATAATTTTTACGTTAGATGGCGCTATCACTAACGATGCTGATAAAATAAAATCTATACACAGTGCTTTGCTCTGTCCATAGATGACGATCCCAAAACGATTTCTGGACAAATTGGTGATAAATAAATTTTTTTAATTTTTGGATATCGATATTTCGAAAAATAATAAAGTTTCAGATTCCACTAAACAATAAAATAAATCATCTTGAAATTTCTGTAAGAACCTCTACTAAGAATCTCCCAAGATCGATCCCAAATTAAGTCTTTTGGAAATTCGTATCAAAAAAGCCGCAAAAGAGCCACAATAAAAATTTTAACTCCGTATTGTTTGAACTTAAGTAAACCCTTAAGGAGTATGAGAAACATAAATATATATATATATATATATATTTTTTTTTTTTTTTTGAAAGCTCAATAGTTGCCAATTCTTCGGAAATTTATAATCAAGTAGATCAAAAAATGTTAGTAGAAAATCGTGTTTCTTAAAGCTAACGTTACCAAAAATCCCAAATTCTTTCGAAATTCTTGGAGGTGGGACTACAAATTTTTATTGTATTTCGGTTAATAGTTTTAACATTCAAATTATCAGTCCTTCAATAAATTCTATCTAATAGTAACTTAGTATAATGATTTATAATTTGCACTAAAATTGTAAATTTTACTCTATTGTATGCGATTTGTGCAAGGTTGTTGTACGTAGTTGAGGCAAAACCCCCTATTGTTTAGATCCTGCGAGATCAACTCTCCTGCGTCAGTATGGAACACCATCATAAAGGGTCTTACTGTACCTAAAACCCTACATTTCAACACGAATCCAATAGTTATTCTCATATTAAAACGTATACACCTCATTCAGAAAACAAAGGCGTCTTCATCTAGACATCTCTAGCACTTACTTAACACAGTAGCCGGTATTTGGCTTATTTCTGCATTAAAAACACCTCCACATATACGATCGACACTTTGAGGTCGAGACCCGAATCCAACTCTATTTACATTTATTGCTTTAGGTATGATTAGGTAGTCGTTAGGGCAGAAATTGGCAGTTCCGGTACTGCCCACCATAGACGAGACTAGCAAGTTAGAGTTTCCAGATAGGGTGAACGATTGGTTTCTTGGGTTTACTGAAAAAATAGGTTCAATGGGGTAAAATTGTAGTAATGTTGGCCATGTCTATAATCTAAACTAAATATGAGAGATGGTAACCTTCGCTAATCTGAATTGAAGCAGGTTGTTATTAATTGATTCCTTCCATCGATGAACACGGAATAGTTTCAGCGCTTAGGCCGATTATTTAAAAATATTTAATGTGGTTAGAAGTTGGATAGGGGAAACTGGATTAATCAGAACTAAGGATGTTAGTTGCTTGATACTCTTCACCAAAGGTAATTGAATTTGTTCGACCTTTAAGTAAATTTTTTGAACCTGCGTAATCTGAATCAGAAATGGGAGATGGTCTGAACTAAGCAAGAGTTAGGACAAATTTAAATTATTCTAAATGCAATATAGCATTAATTACCATCATCAATACATTGAGAATACTGTATTCCGCAAAAATTTCTCTCAGCCCTTACACAAATCGTGTAATCCTGGTTGGATAATTGTCTTCCTGAAGTTAGATCAAAGTTAAATGATTTAATTTGGCCTGTAACTCCTGTAAAGTACTGGAGGCAACCTTCATCGGCTGAAAAATAAGAAAATGTAAGCTTCGTGTTGCAAATAAATGTGGAAAATCACCTTTGAGTAGGGAGGAGCAGAGGATTTGTGTAACTCGTATTTTCCATGTTCTAGGAAAGGATTCCTCTGTGGTAATAATTGTTAGTGTTACAGGACTCACGTTGTAACCTTCTCCAACTCCGATGTAAACTGAAAGCATTAGAAAAGTTTTCAAAGAATTCCGCATTGCAATAATTCTGAATGTAAAGTTTCAAAGTCTTCTTAATACCTCTCCCAACGAGCCTCTTTAATATTAATGGAATAGTATTATTTGGGAGACTTTAAGCCGTAGCAATGAGAATTTATTTTTAATGAAGGATCTGCTCTATTTTCCAAAAGCAAGAACTCTGGTTGCAAGTGCGCTTTATTGTACCATGATTAGAAATATTTTCTCATTAAGAAATTTCATCCATTGGAAACCAGTCTGGATAGACGTCTAATTATTATTGGAAAATTTAATAAATTACAAGAAGATTAGAGATCTGTAAAAGCAGGAAACGTTCTTAAATGAGATTTTGATTTCCAAGAGCTTAAAGGAAAAGAGAAAAAATAATATTTCGTTTCCCGGCTTTACGCTCCAGGTTTCGGGAATAGTTCTCTGTGATCCTGGGGCATGGCAAATATAAAATATTAAACCAGTAAGCAAGAAACCCAAAAAGGTCTCTAGGAAGGCCATTAAATATGAAAGGGAAATCCTAGCAGCAAACGAATTTATAATGTAGGCCAACGCTTAAAAATGCGATACGAAACCAGTATAGGCGCGTGTTAATGGAACAGGGAAAGATTCTTCCTGTTTTTTCGGTACGTTAAGTTTAAAAGTGGGGTGTTTTCTAGCAATCATCCTTATATGATGTATAATGAACTTACCATGATTTCCATCGTTCCGTCCACAAATGGCCGGCACTGACGGGTTTCCTCCAGACACAATGAACTGATCATTAATGCAGAGGTGGTTTTGGGTTTCCGGGCCCATTATGTTCATAACCTCGAAATCTAATCTGCAAAGGAGGCCAAATGGACTCTTAATAAATAAATAGACGGGTTAATAGGAGTTCGCTTGACATAGGTTCCAGTGTCCTTGCCAATAATAGCGGAATTGAAGTGGATATTTCATTTGGGCAATTGGAAAATTTGCTATTCAGTAGGTATCTAACTTAAGATTTTCACCTTCTTAGATTTATCTTGAGGATACCGATTGTTAGTCTTTTAAGTAGCGTAACATCAATAATTTGTAGGATACGAGATTCTTCCTAACACCATAAAAATAGAGGTAGGAGATGGGATCTTGCACTTTAATTTATTTGACTCGTGCTACTAACAAAGATTAATTAATCTTACATAATGTCATATTATAAGATTCTTTAATTAATTTGGACGGTCATTTTAAATAAGTAAAACTATGACAAAAAATATTTTATACCTGTACTGACACACCCCTGGATTGGTTTTCAAAATGGTGACTTGGCAAGAACCTACAGCACTATATGGTTCTGGATATCCTTCATTGACAAAGTAACTTCCATTTTCCCGGATAATAGCCCCACATGTCGAAGATACTAAAAGAATATCTCACAATATATTATTTTTTTATGCGATTAATTTGTTAAAGTGAATAACTGTCTTATCGAATGTTTAAACTGCGCACCGTTACTTAAGCCATCAATGGAAATAAAGACTGCTACAAACTTCTCTCAAAATTTCCAAAAATTTCCTTGGGTATATGCTAATATTCTAGTTTTCATATCTTCAACATACAGAAAGTCAAGTAGCATCAGATTCAATAATCATATAGACCCTTCTATAGAACCTCGTATGTCCCTTTATTTGTTAGGAAATAGATAGTTGAACTGCCCTTCAATTGGTATGACATAATGAGAGTGAGCACAATTTGGTTAAAAATTTAAGTATTACGTTCTAAAGCTCCATTTTTATCAACTGTATTTTCTAGAGGTCTGGCGATAAGTGGGTTTATGATGCGATTCAAAAGCTTCCGATCCAAATGTCTCGTTAAATGTTTAAAAAAGACTTGCCTAATAATTTCATTTCTTCAAATGCCTTTCGGAAAACTGACCATATGTATGTTTATCGGTTCAAGGG
Organism: Euwallacea fornicatus; assembly: GCF_040115645.1. Lineage (NCBI taxonomy): Eukaryota > Metazoa > Arthropoda > Insecta > Coleoptera > Curculionidae > Euwallacea > Euwallacea fornicatus. The sequence continues at coordinate 3,192,003 of NC_089557.1, forward strand.
ACTCTTATTGACCGTGAAAAACCTCACTTCAACTCGTGGAATCGTGGAAAGACTTTTTCGAATCGTCATTTTTCGATTGCATTATCGAATAAAGTTTAATATACAAATGGATCATTGGGATAAGAAGCGGCAAATACTTAAAACTGAGATTGAAATCTTTTCGCCAGAAAGAATGATAATGGTTTTGGAAGTGCCATTATCCATTATTTCACCGAAACTAAAACGATTTTGACTTCCGGTCCGTTATTACCCCTATAGAGCATTCGAGCTATTCGCATTAGTGGGAATTTAACCCCATTCCGTAGGCGGAGATATTTAAAATTGTACGGCTGCGGACTCGATTGTGATTCCGCAGATTCACTAGACATGGATTTCTCGATCTTCCAAGACAGCATTTTTCATGGTTATCATTTCATGTTTACGTTGAAAGCCCATTCATCAGTAGTCAATTTCCTTTAATGGTTTGAATGGGATTCTGCCGGTATTAAATTTATTATAGGCATTAGAAGGTAGATGGGTACAAACATTTTGTGGGTAAAAATTAAGAATAATTGGGTTTTTTTTTTTTTGAATCAACTCCATCCAGTGACGTTCCCTTTCACAATAATTCATTTTTCAGATTTTTTTAAAGCTTTTTGTCCCATTTCCTCTTCTGTAAACTCTAATTTGTGTTCTCATAAAACATCCCTGGCTGTAATTCGCACCCATATTAATATAAAATGACAACGCAGCTCTAATGCGGACGCGAATTGCAGTTTAATTTCGCCCCATAACATTTTAATAGCACATCAATTTTCTGGCGGATTATAAATCAGCTTTATGCGCGCCGCTATATAGAAATTAAAATAACACATTGTCCATGTAATGACATATTGGTACTGCGTGGTTCATTGCAGAAAACAAATTATGGGGGTTTTGATCAAGATTTGATTGAAAAAGATTAAAAAAATTGTTCGAACACGATCACCAGATCTAATTCTACGTAACTTCAGCACAATTTTCATAAAAACGAGTAAGTAAAGGGATTGCTTTATGTGTATATGGAATGTATTTTGCTAGTTTCTTAGTTTCAATAAAAATTAGTATCCAGATAAAGTTATCAGTACTTTAATCGCCCTAAGGCTTGGTGTTTCCAACTCCTGGTAACTTTGCCAGCAAGATAATTTCCATAGGAACGACGAAATCAGAGCAGAGCCTTGGACCAATTTCTCAATTTGCATCGAAATTACCTTGCTGGCAACGTTACCAGGAGTGTGCAAAACTGGATCACTTTATTTTCATTGTGAATCACAATAGCTATATTGTTGTTGACTGCTGTTGCAAATATCCCATTGAAACTGAAAATGAAATCTAATATACTCCTTTGACCACCCCTTTTCCAATTATTTCCAAAATGGCCGCAGTTCTCTCTGCACAATATAATGCTTAGCCCTTTTTTGTCTTATATCAATAAAATGCATATTCATAAGACCTATCGTAATGAAGCCTTTGTGGTAGAGTTCAGGTATCATAGCAAAGCCAAATGCTTCCGTATTCTAAATTTTACTGTTCCAGACTTTATTTGTTGCATATATGTTATTTTCAAAGAGGTACTTACTTACGCAGCACACCCCATAGCCGGAAGCGCAACTTCCGAGGATGTAACCTCCCATTTTTTGACAGTTTGCAGTTGATACACAAGTGCCAGTTTCACCAGTAGAACTGGTGCAGACCTGGTTGTCAAATTGGACGTATGTGAAGAGGGATAGAACTGGAAATATTTTTAAAATAAAATAAAAGCAAAGGCATTTTTGTGTTAGAAATTAAAAAAAGACATTTTTATAACAGTGTTTTTGACTGCTTCGCGAGGATCCGATATCTTGGTTGTTTCTCCAGAAAAGTAAATTTTTAGAAGAGATTCCGACGATTATCTTCGATGGACAGTCCATATTTCAGTCTAAGACTATCCCGAATTAAAGACTAAATTCGTCTTTAATTCATTTCTTTAATCTTAATTAAAAACACAATGGCAAAATTGAGAAAGACAATTTTCAAGCTTATCAATGCATACCCTCTTGATTTGTCTTCAACTCAAGATGCAATATGACCAAGTAATTAACTTGAAACCTGTATTATAAAAACTTAATTATACCGGGGACTTGGAAGTAAATAAAGGTAACAAATAGGCAGAGTCAAATCTTCTAGTATTAAAGTTTATCACCTGACGCCTGCCTAATGCTAAAATATAACTGACTTAAGTTTGGGCGTGGAGGATTTGACTGAAGAGAATTATGAATGACACCTTAATCGGAAAATTCCGTTATCAATTCTCCATTTTATCAGAAAAATCGAATTACATTCAGACTATTTTCCCGTCAATTAGCGAATTTATTATATTAAAAAGGACCCACTCAACTTTTTTTTCCAATACTTTTTAATTATTTTCAGAAACTTCCTTTCAAGCTCATCAAATGGAAATCATGTAAATTCATATCCTATTTTGTGTTTCGAATTTCGACGGAGTCTTTTCAGCGATAATGATATCTCGGAGCATTGACAGGTTTCTCTATTTCCCATTGCATTTATGTCTTCTTTCCTCATATCTTGAGTTTAAAACCTTCATTTCCACTTAATGTCACAGCTAAGATGATACAAGACGTCCCTCAAGATATACTTACAACGTCCCATGCGACTCAACGAGGTCTCTTCCCCTTTGCGTCGCTGTTTATTCCCTCCAAGATAATTGTTCTTTCCACTTTGCCTCCACGTTTCTCCATAAATTGCAACTGAACACAGAACCACTAAAATGTAAATCGAAAGGAGTTTGCTTAAATTCATTTTTCTCTGTATTTATTATCACTGGGGAGCAGTTCTTTCTCGAATTTGTTTGTGACACTTACTTTATTTGGAATTGTTTCAATTAAATTTTTGGTTTTTATTATGAAACGTGAAGTTAATTCAGTTCAAACGAGATGTTAAGAGCCGGACTGGGAAGTTTCTTTTCTTAGGTTCACATTTTTTTTAACTTCTTAGTATGCTTCAGAATACATGGTATCTACGCAAAAAGACGTAATGGTACGAGCGAAAACAATAGTTCTTAATGTCAACGGCGAGTTTCACAGTACGGTTCTGTTGATATACTTTTTAACTCTATGATGGCGATGTCGAGACCACGGAAGATTATTTTCTGGTGTAACGATTCGTGAAAACATATCCGTGTTCATCTTAATCGTATTATTGTTTTCAGAAAACTCTTTATAAAGAGATTTATAAAGACTTATTTGGCAACTTCTTATATAAGTGGTGGAACAATTGAATTTATTGTTGTAAAATACATTGAGAACTTGCCGAATGTGTCGAGCATCTAGCAAGTAATCGTAAGGCTTTTGTATATCATCAGTGCAAATAATTAGCGAGACCTCAAAAGTTTTCTAAAAAATTTTTTTAAACAAAAGTGTAATTTGAACGAAAGATATTAATTCGACATTTTTTGAAGTTATAAGTTTTTGTGAATCACCACAGACATTGAAAACTGATGAGAGAAAGAAAATCTCCTGTCGAGAAAATTTAGAAAAATGATTCTGTTTATATAATAAAGAGCTTAATTCGATTGGTACTATTAATGATTTTATTTTACAAATTTTACCTAGAAAAAGGGATCATTATTTTCAGTCAAAAGAATAAAATAAATTCAATAGAGAGACTTGATGAGCTTTGCTAGAAATTTTCCCTGTTATAACGAATTTCACTGCTCTCTCATTATCGTTAACGATGCCCCTAAAACGAAATGAGAAATGGCAGAAATAAAAAGAAAGTATCAAATAATGTAACAGTATTAAAAAGCATATAAAAGGATATGTATATATTTTCGGTTTGTTTTTGAATAGCTTATCCTACTTTTTTAGTGAGGATATTAAGGAATAACAACATTGGATACGCGTAAAAACTTTCGTAATCCGAATATCGCGATATTGATGCTTCGAATATGTACAGGGAAATGCTGGAATTATTTTTTTCTGACAGAGTTTCACGTTTTGAAAGTTTAATTGTTATAATTGGATTTTTGTTAAAGTTGCTTCAGGTTACAAGAATTGGATTTACACATTGAGGATTTTGAATTTGTGACACCTACACATGCTTATTTTACTTTATTTTAATGAAAATTCTCCATAGACACCGCATTATTTTTTTAGGTTTTTCGAACTACTTCAACTTTATCTATTAAATAATTTTGTCCAATTCTGTTGTAAATGCAATTCAAATCGAATCATACGTTTTTAATATGAATGGTCAATAAGAATTATTTCGAAGTCTAGAACATAAGTTTAAACCTATACAGGGACTTCGTATAATCATCACGTACTTCTCGGTTAATACCTGTATAATGGTCGTATTTCAGGCTGGAACAAATGCTGTAATTTCGGGACCGACCTCGGACTTGGGCACATCTCGAAGACGATAAATTACACTTAAGTCGTGGCCGTGTGAATTTCCACTTTAAGCTGTCACGTAGAAGCTATAATTCAGCTACAAAACCGACATGAATTCGGATCAGAATAAATAATATTAACAGTAGATGTTAAAAACTAGCCTCTCATATTGAGACCCTTGCGAATTTTTGTGTAAGAAATCTGTGGGTTCCAAGTTCTCCAAGTGTGACAGTCAGTCTTTGCTGGTAACTATAAAACCAGCCAGTCATCTGCCAGGAAAATCTACATTTCGGATCAAGTGCTTTTAGTTAGTACAACTTTAAAACTAAATCCTGCAAATTGAGCAAAAGGGCCTATTTAGGGCGGTGATCAGTGATAAACTATTTAAAAATTACGTTTTTCGTATTGGATAAGGAATTGGATAATCCATAGGAATGAAATTATGGAACTGCAAAAATTAATATTTATAAATTGAATTTATTGTAACATAACAGCTCGATGCATCTTCATGATTTATTTTATAGGCAGAGGTTTCTTTATGCTTTTGTTGCAACTTTTAAAACTTCAATAACAAAATGTTTTATTTTAATATTTGAAAAAATTAAACAATAAATTGTGTTACCACTGGAGACATATCAGCAGCTGGATATTTTTCCTCAAATGCTTTCATATTTATTACATATATATTATATATCCGAACAAGGAAAATAATATAAATAGTGTTGAGATTAACATGGATTTTCTTATGGTCGGTTTAGCGATGCAACACCCTGTAGGCACGTCACCACTACTTCACTAGCGTGGATGCATTTTACCTCAAATTATAGCGCTTGAGGAATAATTAGAGTAAATCTAAATAGAACCGCAGCCCCTTTTGGTCATGTAAAATACGATCTACTGTGCCAACTCACTGATAAAGTTAGGAGTGTAATTGAGTTCATGTAATTAATCTGGAGTTTTCGGGTAAGACAAATTTCAGTTTGTTGGAAAGCTTTATGGTGGTTGGTCACCAGCATGTGTTGGGTGCAATACCAACCGTGAAAATTGAATCAATTAAAGTGGCAATTTGTCTTGTTTAAAACTTTTATGTTTAGGTTTGGCCTAGAATTTTATATTCTTGCCTAATCGTTTTGCCCTTTCTATCCTTGGGAACTTTTAGGAATATAATTTATTTTCCCAAGAACCGAGCCCATTTGTTAATTAATCTTTCAAGGTAAGGTTCGTTAATTTCCCGTTACACTAACTACACAATTACCCACATACTGTAACGAGAAAAAGGCTAAAGGATACCAGAAATATAAGGTAAATTAATCTTCAAAAAATGGGAGCATATGCGCAATTTAATATCGCCCTAGTTAAACAGTCTCAGTCGGCGCTAATGATCCGGTTCCACGTGTATGAATTAACGCCCTTATTTATCACCCTTTAAGAGATTGTCCAGAGCGAACAGCAAATAACTCTGAAAGTTTTAAACAATGCACACATGCAAGATTTCTTAAGATGTGATTAATTGGGAAAGTTTCCCATTCAGAAATTTGGGCTTAATGATAATCGGTGGAATAATTTATTGAAAGTTCGCCAACGTTATTTGATGCAAATACCTTAAGTAAATTAAATCCAGTTGCTAAGCAACCAGCATTATACCAATTGCTTTGATTGAATCATGCAAACGTTATAGGCGGCATTGCCGTTGTGCTTTATTTGTACGCAATTGTGTTGAGAACGCATATTTCAAAAATACGAATTTATAGTTGCTTTTGTTTGGTTTGGTAGTTGAATGCCTCGATAAGAACTTCTTTCTGGAGAAACAAGGGAGGGAAAGATGCGACGAGTACAGACGATTACTAACGAAGAACAACAAGAAAAAATTGAATTTTTAGCGGTCACATTGAAGTGGGTGCAAGGTATGCAAATTTCGATATTTAAATTGGAAATCTCGATAAGTACAGGAGAAAGAGAGAGAAATGGAAGCGAACTGAGCACTCGCGATGGTTTTTTTCAGAAGTAAATCCAGTGAAGTGATTTCGTTCATTCGCCAGATCGGCAGATCAGTAATTGGGCCAAAGAACCTGAATACTATAAGCTGGAACTAGAACTAACCTCAGGTAACACTGAAAAATATCTCTCGGTCCTTCCAATTGATAACAATAAAATACAAATGAAACTCATAAACATATTTTATAGCATAAATAGAATTTCCACACAGCTCATAGCTCAGTCATTTTTGACAGGTAGATGGCGATTCTGAACTAATTCTAAATGGATTTTTGACGTCATTTTTCGCATGTATTCGAATTTTTCAAACATGTTATTTTACTTTATTCCAATCCTGCTGCACTCAACAAAATCCGCTTCACCCATCGTGCCTTCTTATTTACTCCCTGCAAAGCAAGCTCTCTTATTCTTGTTATTTCGCCCTTATCTGAACTTCTCGACTCAATAATGAAACTAGACAATTCCCGAACATTCTCTTTAAGCCGTGTTCCAACCCCCGAGTATTATATCAAGGCAGCCCGATTGAACGAAAATAAAAATTTATAGGAGTGTTTAGACTCTAAATCGCCTTAACTGGATGATATACTCTCTTATATCGTGGAATAGGTTAACCTATATCAATCCTTGACAGGTTTAAAACCTGATAACTTTTATCAGTGATTTTATAGACTTCGAAACTGGAACGGATGACTGAGACGTTACAGTATATCAGCCTGATCCCTTTTTAAGGCGTGTATATTAGTCTTTAGGAGACAGGTGAGGGCTTTATTTATGTTCCCATCTTATTATGAGGATGTATGGATAGTAATAAACGCACCATCTGGTGCTGGAAGTTATAAAATCATATAATTAAGTGCTTGGAGATATTGAAGAAGTACTGATGTGTTACGAGAAGCTGGCGAAATTCGAATTGCGAGAACAAGTGTTTGTCTAGAACATTCCACATTCGTGAATTTGAGGTAATAAACCTCAGATGCTTGTTAATTAATTTGGCTCTAACACCTTTAAATCAATAACGCCCTATCTGCCCTGAAAGCGTCTCATAAGGTGATGACGATTGGGAATGTTCTAATTCGAGTATTTGTTTACTCCTCACTGCTTTGCGTTGTTACGAAATTTAAGCATAGGATCCCTAATTTATAGTTCATATTGCCCAGTTTCATTCACCTATAAAACTTCTAAATATATAAAACTTTTAATGCTGCTCCCAAGTTGATGTTGTTTGGCGCTTAATTCTACATCACTTCTCGCAGGTTTAGTGTTGTCCCTAAATACCTGCGATCTTGTTCAGATTTAATAGCTACCGGCCTCATAAAATATTCTGATACAGCGCAAAGCATCCCGCCTTAGTATTAAAACTTTTTGAGGCCGTTGAAAAAATTCCACTTTGATTTTGTTGCATGAAACGGCGGCTGACCTAAATTGAAGCTTAGCTTCATTAAAATAAAGGTTTATTTCCATAAATTTACAGCTTTCTGCTCATGGATGCCGGCCTCGAACTTTACGAACGTCTAAACTTGCCAGAGCTTTGCGCTGTTAAGAAATTTTGCCTGCGCCCCGATTTCCAATTTTCTCTTACTGTGAGTTTTCTATTAAATAGTTCAAATCTAATTTCATGGAGTTTTTGACGTGGGTGAAAGGGGCAGGCAAGTGCTGAACAAACGTAGACTGTTGCTCCATTAAAATAGCAATTAAAACCAACAGAGGAATTCAATTTCCTCGGGTGACAACCAAAAATTGAGCTTCGCAGAAATAGCAATTAATGAAAAATCGAAAGCCCTAGCGACTTTCAATTTAATATCGTGGTGGCAGTTTTTAGAGTGCGGTCTTGCTGCGGCACGGAAATGAAATTTTTCTGCACAACAGAAAACGGCCAATTACAGAATCGGGCCAATAACTGCCGGAGGAGGATATTAATCCGGTTAGGACCGAAAGGGTAGAATTAGGAGCTACTTAGAGCTTGTCGAGTGCCCTAAATTCGAAACAAGTTAATATATTACTTGAAATTATTAGTTTCAAACTGGCAATTTTGCCTGTAGGACCAAAGAATGATCTTAAAACCGGAATTTTTAGTGTTTACGTAAAATATAAATATGGAAAAAATTCATCAAATTTCGAAATGTAAATTTTTGAGGAAATCTGTTTTACGCGTATTCCATTTATCGAATTGGATGAATGAAATTGAGCATACATATATAGCCATACAAAATAGTGTAATTCAATGTTGGAAGGGCTTTTAACCCTTGGAGCTACCTCGTAATTTTAATTTTTTGCCCATTTAAATTTGCATGTGATACGCCGCTGAGACGAGCCTTAATAAATTTATTAAATTTCCGAAGGTATGAGGAAAACTTTGGGTCTTGAAATGTAAAATAATTAATTTTGATCCTGTTTTCCCCTTTAAATTTATGCTTGGTGCGCAATAACCTAAACTCAACATTCATAATAAATATGTTAGTGTTTAGAAGATGTAATGGAAATTTACGAATTTCCAACTCTTTAAAAATGTTAACGGCGTAACTTACTTCTAAACTCAGATTTAATTTTCTTTTTAACGTTTAATTTTATATTCGTACTTACTTTTCCGTTTTAAATTTACACCTGATGTGCCACTAAATATTCGTAATCAATTCCCTGCTGTTTAGCGCATGGAAAGGACACGCCAGGCTATCGAAATGTGGAATGTCGCCATGAGATGACGCTAAGTTATTTGCTAGCTACCAACAACTCGTTATTTTCATGCCAAACGAGAAAACTGCAGTAAAAAACATAAAACAGAATATAAAAACAATTAAAAAATATAAAAAAAGACTGCTTTATAAGTTGTGAAATTCATCAATAACCAATAGAAAATTACGTTTTTTAAAGCATTTTTAAAGTTCGATAAGTGGTATTTGAACGGAATCAAAATTAAATAAGACAAAGACTAGTTACAACGCCGATCTCCTTAAATTTTCAAAAATGTTTAAATTTCGAAGCGCCTTTTTCCGGTTTAGTCCGCTGATTTGAATCTCAAATTTGCGAAACAGGAGACTTCAACTAACAATTTGTTATTGCTGCCTAACTTATAATGCGATGAGCGATAACAACTTTATAAATTGAAGACCGAGACCAGTTTTAAAGTTGTTATTTTAAAGGACACATGCTTGTAAGTATCCTCTTTGAAGCAAATAACTCACTTCAGTAATGGTCCCTTATGTTTTATGTATGCAAAACAAACTAAACATACTTTTTAACTACCTTATAACTTTCGCACCATCCATCTTCATATTTTTGCACAAGTTGGAAAAAAGACTGTAATGCATTTCTAATGACCTTAGAACGTTTACTGTGACCCGATAAATATGCACGCAAGATCTCTTCTACATATTCAAAGCGCCTCTCCTTGCCTGTGAGAAACTACAATCGCGATAAGAGAAAGCAGGTAATATAGAGAGATATCGGCGATTTGAAGGATTTAATATCCGGTTCCAGAGTCATAGCGATTGGAGGAAATTTTCCTTTTAAAAATACTTGATCAAAATTTTGATTTTGTCAATATTCAGCGATAGTTGAAGATAAATGTAAAAGCTTACAGTCTCGAAGCATTTTGCAACACGTTTACTTCAGCGTGAAATAGATTGGGACTTTCAGAACTGACGGCATAACATTAATATTTCATAAACATTTCATGGTTTCTTTCGGTGATGATTAACATCCAACGCTTTTCATTTCAATGCGTTTGAGTAATACCAATCATCTAAAAGTCAACGATCTTCTACAAGGTATTTCCTAAACCTAGAGCGTAAATCTATAAGAATATTTCTTTGGTCTAAGTTAAAAAAACAGTTACTTTGAAGAATAGTTCCATTTAAAACATTCAAGGTGTAACAACATATGTAATAAATGTTCGTGGTGTATTTGGAAAATAGCCCGCATAAAGTTGTCGTTTCAATATTTAAAAAGTAATGAAACTTTAAATGGGAGATTTTAATTATTTTAACTTAACTCAAATGAAGGAATTTAATTCCCCTGAGTGCTCAAATTTCACTGCAGGAACGAATTCTATAATATTTTTCAATTGGAATCCATTTTCGGCAGAATTCCGCCGTAAAGAATGTAATATGCTTCTCGCAGAATTCTAGTTACATCCGATATAAATGCATAACGAGCCGGTATATTATGTAAGTGAGTCTTTATGCGGAAATGCCTTGTACTGATGCAATTCGAGAAGACATCTTCAAAACCAAATTTCAATCCTGTAAATCCTGGCTTGGGGCAAAAATCCGGATATGAATAACAAAATTACAGGAATTGCTGAAATAGGACGGGATATGCGGGTATATCCTATTTGCTATAAGGTTAGGTTGCAGAAAGAATGTAAAGATCGATCGGGTAGGTATAGAGGGTATAGTCATAAATATTTCGAAATCATTTATTGGAGGAATCTATTTCCAACTAAACGTTCCCTTGTTAAATGCAACTTCTATATTATGCGGATGGGGAACATTACAAACTCCCAATATTGAATACATTCATAAATATATGTCAACAGAGCTTTGGGAAGGAGAATATAAATCAAATTACACACTCCATGCCTTGGACGCAATAAAAACCTTATTAAAATGATTTAGGAAATCCCTGACCCTTTTACCGTTCCTTTAGGGCTCCATAATCGAAACGGTTATATTTGTATTGGTTCAGGACCGACTTAAGATTTACAATTTTCCACTAAACTTGCTTCGCTATCAAAGAAGACGATTTTACCATAACGATTTCCCCTCCAATTTTAACTGGAATCAGAATCTCCTTTAGGTTGTCAAGCATAATCCTCGTCTTGCTCAACCGAGCATGTTAACCAGAGGGGCATTTACAAAGAGCTTCATGTTCTATGTGATGGAATTTATGCGTTTTGCACTCACAGAAGAAACAATCTAAAGATTACTTAGAATTTAATCTTGTGATGAAATAAGAAAAATCTAAAGTGTATTTACTGAGAAGTAATCTCCCGATGTGATTGAATTTCTAGAAAAAGAGTTTTTCAAGTGGACTTCTTCGATATATCAGAGGTGGTCAGCAAAATATGTTAGATTTATTCCAGGCTCTATTTAGAAAGTTGAACTCGATAATAGGAGTAAAAGTTCTCTTGAGCTTTTCTCTGAAGGGCACAAGGTTTCGCTCGAAAAGGAACTGAGGATTTGGGAGATACGGACGAGTAATTGTCATTTCTTGTCAGAGTTGCTTTTTATTGACTAGAAAAACTTAAGAAGCTTGTTGGCTCAAATTTCAAGAATACTTTTTACAGTTTAGTGACTTTTACTGGCTAATATTTTGGTAAATATGGTGTCGTTTTTGGGCAGTTGTACCAAAATCTCGAAAACAATATAAGATAGGTAGCAAAATGTACTTATGAAGAAAATATTTAAATCCAAAAAGGGGCTCTCGAAATCTCCAAGATATACTGGAATTTCTAAACTTTTTATCTCGGATATAAAGTATTTTCCTATATATAATTCCATCATGCGACATAATCACATGTCACATTTTAAAAATCATATATATATATAAGATTTTTAAATCCAAAAGGAAATCATTTAATATTGAAAAATACAACAATGCTACAGAGCGTTATGAAAGAACATTAGTTAATAGCTCAAACTATACTCTTTACCTCCTTGAATAATCCAGAACTACTCTCATTTCCAAATAAGACTCTTTAAAAGTTTTGGCACACTTTTGATCTACGTACATAAGTGTTTTATTCCCAACATAATCACTCCTAACATAAAAAATTATTCGAAATTCCCTACGCCTTTCGCGTTATAGCATATTATTCCACACTTATCTACCGCATTTAATTTATCCTTAGATATGAAATATTTCAATATCTCCCGGACATACATATCAGCCCTCACATTTCCTCTAATTCCGATGAATTCCACGTAAATCCAGGTTTAATATCTCCGCTATTGGCACGTTAGCAACTACACCATTAGAACACTAATACCGCAAATTGGAATTCGTTCCAGAAATTGCTCACAATTTTTCAGTACACTGTTGGGATTTTCGTTATGAGTTTAATATCGGCAATCCATCAACCAGTCGTTTATAACTGCTTTGAGAAAGCTTTAGAGGCTTAAATGTGATGTTGGATCATACTATTCGGCCATTTAGAGTTGTGTTGTGTTCTTAGAGCCATAGCACGAAACCGTTAATTTTTCCCTTAAATTTGAGTATTGGAATTGAGAACGCAATAAGGATTATTAGACGTTTTCAATTCACTCTTGTGATTTTTATTGTTAATGTCTGCTTGGTAATCCAGATAGAAACAATTAAAGCTCGTGGAAATACCAATTAGTTCTTAAAGATTAGTTTCCGTTCTTCAAGAGAGGAAAATGTCGGATTTTAAAACTCCCTGCCTTAATCGGCCTGTGAAGCGTAAAATTCAAATTCCTCACTAAAATGTTTGACTTTCAGAAACAAGTATCATTAGAAAGATATTTCCTTGCAATATTTGAAACGATGAAAACTTCATCAAGAGCTATTAACGCTATACCTAATGCAGTCAAGGCAGATGCTATTCCTAACTATCGAAATCAATTAAAACTTTGTGTGAGGGCAAGTTTTCCAATTAGAATTCACTTAGCGGGTCGTTAAGCCGAGTTTTGTGGATTATATAGGTTTGTTCATTATGTCATTACCATGTATATCCTGGGCGAATTTGCCCTGATTGAAAATCATTGACCTCTGATCAATATGCTAAACATGGCTACGGAAAATGAGTTTAATCTCTTTGTGGGGATCCTAATGAAAGGGCAGAAAGGATACAGCAAAACTGTTGAGAGCTTAGGCCTTTACAGCACTCAAAATTTAACAGATTTAAAATTGCAGAGGTATTCAAAATATTCTTAGTAGCCACAGAGGAACCGTTAGCATCCAAAAATGTTATCAAACTTGTCAATATACCTCTTAAACGTTGAAAATTCGTCACGATTGAAAACTTCCTTAGAAAAGCGAGGGAAGAAATGTTGCTCGCTATCAGAGATTTCGCCAAAATTGTTAAAAGATTCCTTAAAATTGAGGAAAACCACATTCTGAAAGTCTCAAGGATATGCGGGAATTTTGAAATGTATTTTCGAATCCTGAAAAGTGCCGTAGTAATACATTTTTAATATTACAATTATTTAGGAAAAAAATATTTATATCGATCAATAGCGGAATTAATGTTTATCAATCTCATCCACAGTGCCCTCGTTACCATTTTAAATAAGTAATAGTTTAATTGAAAGCTTCAATAGGTACATATTTACATTCAATTCTACTTATTGTTGATGTACACAAATTTAATCAACTTTTAATAAAGATTTAATCACAAAGCATAAATTAGCTTTCCATCAGCTTCAATTCAAATAAGAGGAAAGATAAACAGGCGCAAAATGAGGATATAGGATTAGGAACTTGACCAATTTCCATTATGCTAATTATTTAATTATCCCGTTACAATTATTACCAACATTTTTAATTCTGTCTCTACCGCTGGTGAAATGAAAAATCCAAAATACTCCAAGAAGAAACTTTTTTAAATTTAATAATTCAAATTCTTTCATCATTAATAAGAAAACTTTTATAGATGTTTAGTAGGAATTACAATTTTTCAAATAAAGGTTTTTCCTGTTACTGTTAAATGACAAATTAATTAACTAGTAAACAGACTGAATGTAAAAACAATACTCTTTGCTTAAATAAGGAAAATGTATTAAATTACGGCTAAGATTGATGATTAGAACTGTCTCGGTTCCTCTTTCGTCTTTTTGAAAGAACTTATCTATTTTCCAACTCGCTGGAATTTCTCTCGCTATTTTTCGAGATTACACCTCTCCTTAGTCCCAATATAACTTCTTTTCTTATTAGATATTTGCGAATATTCTAAATTCAGATACTTTTTCAGAAGTAGCTGCTTCATTCAATCCCATTTATCGAAATTATTTTTATGCCGTAGAATTATAATTTTCCTGTAATATAATTCGACGATTTTACCTTAATTTAAGGACTGTTATAGATCTTCATCCAGAAGTTCCACATATTCCAGTTAACATATTTCTGTATTTAATTGTGGTTTAGAGTCGTTTAATTACGGTTTTTTACAAAGAATGTAAAAGCGTTTCACCTAGATGTATAAATTTTAAAAAGTTTATTTTCATTTAATAATTAAATTTTATCCGACACGAAATTAATCATATACGTCCGAAAAGGTATACATCCATTAACACTTACGCTGAATTAATTTTAGATATTATGCAATAAAAAAATATATATTTACATTCGAAAAGAGGATCTGATCGTATTTGTTCGTAAATGTGGCCGCTATAGATAATATTCGGTACATGATTGCTTATCCCACGGAAGTGCAACATACTTTACAGTAATCCAGACTTGTACAATGACAGTGATGTGCGAGAATAAATGACTTTCCGCACTCGTAATTATTTTATTCATGTATTTAGTTTTACTTTATAAAACACAAAATTTCTATCTACTTCTTGATGTTGGATTTATATCATTTCTAAAATTCGGGAGCCTTAAAGACCTACCGGCACCTCCACGTGGTGATACCTTGATGCTTTTTCCCTCGAGTCTGAGTAACCACTCCCGGTAAAAGGAGACTGGGGTAACAGACGCGGTAGGAAAAAGGATGGATGTCCATTGGGTGAAACCGAGGAGTGCCTGAACCCTAATGGTATGTTCCTCAGACAGTTCCGCAGTTGGAGAAAGTTTTTTAATTCCAAGGTTTTTAATGGGTAGGCGTGCGACGACTAACTAATTCTGTTAGTATAGCCCATATATGGTCTATAGGCTTCGTATCTGGGCTCCTTGCTGGCCAATCCATGGTTAGAATAATAACAAGCCCAATATAGTCTACGGCCTTTCCAGCAACGTGGGATCGAGGTCTGCCCTGCATAGAGATTAGGTCATTTTCTGTGCAGGAATATGTATTCGAGAATCTCTTCTCTATGGGCGTCGAATTAGTGCGTGTGTCGAAATAAATTGCTCCTCAGAACATTAATGATTCAGTTAAAAATGAAATCCTTGGAGAGACATTGTAGGCAGCAAATATCACTCCTGGTCCTTGGCAGACACGGTCATTCCATTTGGTAAATGAAAATTTATTCTTGTTACGTTGGAAAACAAAATTCATTTCCAGTCTTCAAAGGTCCAATTTATGCGTTCCCTTGCAAATTCTATGATCTTTCACTGTTCCATGCAATCCAACACAGTAAATTTTGAATTCTAAAATGGAAAATTTTTTTTTTCATTTGTAAAATATTGTGGTTTGATTATTAAGATAAATTTTAGCATATTTGTTATGATTTGAAGGAAAATTTGAAGAACAAAAATAGACCGTAAATTTAGGGGAATTTAAGAGGAAAATATGTTTTGTCAAAATTTAAATTGTATAAAATTCTCTCGTACTCAAACCATTTTTTTTATGTATTGAGGATATCTAAAACACTGTTGAAATACTAAAAAAGTGTTTTTCTGTAATAAAACATAATGTAATCATTAAAGAAACATTTTCATTAATAATTTTAAATCGACTCATTGATACTGGTAAAATAATTATTAATCAGTGGTGCCTGCTTTAACAGCTAAATTAATTACTGGCCATAATAATTCTGCAAATAATGCATCGCCCATATTTCCCTGATAATGTACTGAGCCGCAACAAAATTAACATAATTTCATAATAATTGACTACATTCACAACCGATTTTCTGTTGTTTGGAATATGATTTCATCCAACAATGTAGAAATGTTTTTTTTTAATGATAATCAGGAACAATCAATTATATAGTAGCGGCAGGATTTTGAATATTTAGAAAGAAAGCAACTTATACAGAAGCAAAAATGTATGTTATTGCGGGAATTGTCAAAGCTGTATAATTAAACGCATATTTATGTTGGGTCGGCTGAAAACAAACACCTGAACAAACGACGATATTGACAGTGTGCATTTCAATTTACATTTAAATACGGTCCTGTAAAATGGAATTGTGCCAATATTGGCAAACGCGGAAAGTAAAGAAGAGCCAGGAAACGAGGGTTTACTTTTATTTAAAAGGAATGTTAAGAGGATGATTAATTTTTCGATCAGTTCTGTCGTCATAAAATATTATAATTTTTTTCTCTTATTATATTTCTTCGCCAAAAAGTAATAGAAGACACAAATTTAAAAATGTTTAATATTTTAAAAAGAAGTACAAGTTGCTCATTTCACATGCAAGAACTTTTACAGCCTATTGAAGGGATATGGAAAATAACATTGGAAAACATTGTCTTCACGCACAGCATCAGTAAACCCAATCAATCGGCACTCCTTATTTTGCGAAGTATAACGTCACCTTTAGAACATGGAAGTAGTCTAATTTAAAGTGCTACAAGTTTTAAATAAAAATGTATATTGCTTACATCTAATAACTAAAACTATATTATTAATCCAGACACGCGTGAAAGTTGTCTTTAAGGTAAAATTAAAAACATAACTAAGCAATTTTTTCACAAACAAAAAATATTGAACATTTTTGAAAACAAACCAAATGTCTTTTATTAATTTTATCTCTAAATTATCAAATTTTTCGTTCGGTGCGTTGTTTAGTATTTAGACATATTACACAAATTACATATTAGACACCAAATTATTCAGTGTTTTACACAAGAAGTGGGATGGTTTGAAACGAGATCAACCAATATGTTCGAAATTCTACATACAGGATGTTTTGGAAATAACGTTCGTAAATTTACCCAATTATTAAGAACCACATTTTGAACAAAAAAGTCCCTTATAGCAGGGAACCAACACCTAATAGTTAAAAAAAAATTACGTCAAATGTAGTAACCGAAACGCTATGATAAGCTTACAATCTTAATAAAATAAAGAAAAACGTACTTTACATGTTGATTACTTATGACACAACCTAAGCGACAAAAGTAAACTTAAGCGGCAACGCCGCACTAAACGTGACAGAGGAAGCGGAGTTTATCGTTGTTATAATTTTTTGCAATTCGTTAATACCCGATACCTCATTAAACCTCATCTTTTACTAATACGCGAATTTATTCGGGTTTATTAAAAGTACTTACGTGTAAATGCATTCTTTACAAAAGCATTATAACATGCTTTCGATTTATGGAAAAGCTTTACAAATTTCAGAAGATTACGCTGAGCGTTATTCAGAAATAAAGCTTCCAGATCGACAAACGGCATTTTTTATCGTGCATGGGAAAATTGGCTAAAACGCTGTCTTGCATGCATGGACTCAAATGTTGAACATTTTGAACATTTTTCATTGTGGTGTAAATGGTGTAAAATATGTTTCGTAACATTTTATCCTAATTAGGGTTAACAACAATAAATTAAAGGCAAAGGGCTTTTCGAAATATTAAAATATGACTCACATCATGATTAAAATTTAACTGTAAAACATATCGGACCCAAAAATGCAAGTAGAAATGCATTTGAAGTTGATGCGACTATTTGGGGAGGTATCGAAATGAAATAAACACGACGCGATGTTGCCAATTCTCAAAAGATGTCTTTCTTGCATTCGGGTGAAATTGCTCTATTTACGACACCTGTCGTAAGGAATTTTTTATTCAAAATAATGTTTTTAATTATTGGTTAATTTACGAAAGTTGTTTCCCTAATGCCCCCTATAGCCAATTAAAGCATTAAAATCTAATTAACCACAACACCTAAAGCCAAACCAAACTCATCAGTGGCCCTTTGATCCACTGCCCTTTCGGTAATTCAGAGCATTACATCATGTTTGCATTGGCATTCGCCTTGGATGCCTCACTGGCTTTCATGAAGTATGTGAGCATGTCGATCGGCAATGGGAACACAATTGTTGAATTCTTCTCAGCCGAAATCGTATTCAAAGTCTAGGGAGAGAAAATGAAAATTCTTTTAAAGTTCAGCGGTAAATGAGATCAGAAAAGGCGAAGCAATTTTATGGAGCCTCCAAAAGGGATTTAAGTATTATTGAAACGATTGGTATGCGTTTGAAGTTGAAGACGCTTGTTAACGATATTAAAATGGTTATAAAGTGATTTTCTCCCGTTATATTCGACAAAACGGCCGATATTCGCCAATCAAATCTATCATCTCGCTCATTCAGCAGTGAAGGAACGGGCATTCCTCCACTACAAAATTGAACTAGTAAACATTGGTTTCTGTTTGAAATATTTAAATAATCGTATCTTCGTTTCAATCAGTAGGCCTGATTTCTTGGATTTACCAGACAACTCAATTTGTTGTCTCACTGAATTCGCACAAGCGCGTGCAAAGAGGTCGCAAAATGTGAGTTTTGGGTTAAGGTCATAATTTAATCTTAGACTTATAAAGAACACATTTCACAACTCATCGTATAAAGTTCAATCACATATGCATTGCTACATAAGAAGTTATTCTGCCCTACAAAAATTGGTCAAAATTGTTTTCACATTGGCTCGAATGCAAGCTCGGACCCGTCGAATCCAACTATGGCGGACTAGTTCGAATGTCCCGTCTGCCTGCTGTTCCCGAAGGAGCAAATTGTCTGTCGCCGTTGTAATCTAGTCTAAGCAATTCTTCAATATTCTGAACTTCGGTACGATGGCCTCGTTTGTTAAATAACCCCATAAAAAGGTATCTAAAAGATTTAGATCTGCAGATCGCGTAAGCTCAGTTACTGGTCCACCCCGGCCGATCTGACGTGTCTCGTGTACTTCAGTTAAAAAATTTCGGACATCTAAACGAAAATGTGGAGGTGCCCTATCGCGCATAAACCGTGTACGTGCTCGGACCGCCACCGGCACATCGTCAAGGACACGTATGCTAAGGCGATATCCATTAATTCCTCACTGGTGTATACATAAGCTATTTTTATTAAAAATAATTAAGAATAACCAACTTTTACAGATACAACACTTTCTTAATCAAATTCCCACGAATTGACTGTTTTTCAAATGAACCACAAACAATTTTCGCAGTTTTTTGACACTTCTTATGTGAAGTGTTAACTTGAATTCAGTCAATAAAGGAACTTTCATTCTTGTCTATCTCGGTAGCTGTAGGATGTTCATTAGAATTGGTTTGACAAATGGAGTTCTCATGTGACGGTGCCTATGCAATTGAAGTTTTTCCGATAATTTGTAAAACTCCTTGTATATTATAACTTAAGCTTAACTCGGTCGTTGGAGTCAATTGTCGAATCCCAAAAAGACACAAGTTTCAACGATTCCTGTGCGGTTTATGGACTTAACTCAAAATGAACATTTTGCGATTTATCCCTCTTTGCACGTGCTTGAACGAATTAACAGTGCATAAACATCGAGATGTTCATCTTCTTCACAGGGAATCGTTGATTATCCGAAAGTACTTGATTCGGAACATTTTTTTTTTTAATTCGAATTCGTGTCAAATGGTACATCATTAATTTTTAATTTATTTCATTATATCGACATTCGACGACAATTTATCCGTATTGGAAAGTGATTTTATGATCTGCCGTTGTGTGGCCTTTGAATGTGGGATCTGGGCAAAAAAATTAAAGTGAAGTATTTACAAATTGAATTTTTAAAGAAGCGCTTTGAGCAATGGTATGGAGCTGATTTGTTTTGCTCAGCCTGTTTATGCCGGCTCGTACGAATGTATGTCCATTGAAAGAGGGCGCACCTGACAAAAAATTCTCATTTGCCCCTATAATCCTCAAGCTCAACTGGAACACACGATTTTCCACGGTTAAGCACTCAGCCACGTTCCTAGTATTGTCCACGTTTCCAATTACAGGATATTGGAAAATAACTAGAAGAGGTCAAACACATTTAAACCCTCACGCCCGGGAAAGTATTTGAACAACGCTATGTTAAAATTGGAATTACAAAGTATTGATAAAATTGCTTATTAGCAGGAAGTCCGGCCATTTCAAAGCTTTGAACCGACGTTCAAATCTTTAATAAAGCTCCCAACCAACGTCTTCAAACAAAGCGAAAAACACAAAAAAAAAATACTTACCAATCTCGACTATGTCCAAAGGAATCAATGTAGCTTCAGCAAAGGATAGCCGAATAGTTTTC